>NC_051310.1:96007285-96310315 GCF_015220235.1 Choloepus didactylus
GCCTCCGTGGGAAAATCCACTTCCTTGACCATTCAGGTCGTAGTTCCATGTGATTGTAGAACTGAGGTCCTGTTTCCTTGCTGACTGTCAGCTGGAGCTCGTTCTCAGCTGCTTGAGGCCGTCTGCATTCCTTGGCTCACAGCCGTTTCCATCTTCAAGCCAGCACTGGTGAGATAAGTCCCTCGCATGCTTGAATCTCTCCTGCATCTCTCTGACTCCAGCCAGAACAATTTATCTGCTTTTAAAGACTTTCGTGATTAGATTGGGTTCACCTGGATGATCCAGAATAATCTTCCCATTTAGATCCCTTTTGCCATTTTTTGAAAAAATTTAAATTAGGGAAGTTGTAGGTTTACAAAAAAAAAAAAAAATGTAAGAAGTACAGTGTTCCCATATACCCACCATCCTATTAATGACTTACTTTAGTGTGGTACATTTGTTATACTTTATGAAAAAACATTTTTGTAATTGTACTATTAACTGTAGTCCATTGTTTACAATAGGGTTCATTGTGTTGTACAATCCTATGTTTTGTTTTTTAATTTTTATTCTAGTAACATGTATATGACCTAAGATTTACCCTTGTAAACATATTCACATATATAATTTAGTGCTGTTAATTACACTCACAATTTTGTGCTACCATCTGTACCACTTATTTCCAAAACGTAACAATCAACCCAAATAGAAATTCTGTACACATTAAGCATTAAATCCCCATTCCCTACCCCTCAACCATCCCCTGGTAACCTATATTCTAGATTCTAACTCTGTGAGTTTATTCTAATTATTTCATATCAATGAAATCATGCAATATTTGCCCTTTTTTGTGTCTGGCTTATTTCACTCAACATAATGTCTTCAGGGTTCATCTATGTTGTCCCATAAACCAGAACTTCACTCTTTTTTTAGGGCTGAATAATACTCTATTGTGTATATTTACCACATTTTGTTTATCTGTTCATTGGTTAATGGGCACTTGGGTTATCTCCATCTTTTGGCAATTGTGAATAATGAATTGTGAATAATGCTATGAACATCAGTGTGCAAATATGTGTTGAAGTCCCTGCTTTCAGTTCTTTTGAGTATGTATCTGTTAGTGGGATTGCCAGGTCATGTGATAATTCTATACTTAGCTTTCTAAGGAACTGCCAAACTGTCATCCACGGTGACTGCACAATTTTACACTCTCACCAGCAATGAATGTTCCTATTTTTCTGTGTCCTCCCCAACAGTTGAAATTTTCTGTTCATTTTTTTGATGGTAACCATTCTAGTGGGTGTGGAATGGTATCTTATTTTGGTTTTGATTTGCATTTCCCTGATGACTAATGATGTTGAGCATATTTTCATGTACTTTTCAACCATTTGTATATCCTCTTTGGAGAAATGTCTATTCAATCTTTTACCCATTTTTAATTGTGTTGTTTGCCTTTTTATTGTTGAGTTGTGGGATTTCTTTATATAGTCTGGATATTAAGCTCCTGTAGGTTTTGTTTTTTCCAAATATTTTCTCTAATTGAATAGGCTGCCGTTTCACTTTCTTGACAAAGTCCTTTGATGCACAAAAGTTCTTAATTTTGAGAAGATTCCACTTACCTATTTATTATTTTGTTGCTTGTAATTTAGGTTAAAGTCTGAAAACCATTGCCTAACACAAGATCATGAAGATGCTTCCCTACATTTTCTTATAGGAGTTTGGTAGTCGTAGCTCTTATATTAAGGTCTTTGGTCCATTTTGTATTAATTTTTGTATATGGTGTGAGATAGGGTAGTGGTCCTCCTTCATTCTTTTGCATACAGATATCCAGTTCTTCCAGCACCATTTGTTGAAAACACTATTCTTTTCCTATTTAAGTGGACTTGGCAGCCTTGTCAAAAATCAATTGACCATAGATGTGAGAGTCTATTTCTGAACTCTCAACTAAATTCCATTGGTCTGTATGTATATCCTCGTGCTAGGACCATACTGTTTTGATCACTGTAGCTTTGTAATAAGCTTTCATGTCAGAAAGTGTGAGTCGTCCAACTTCATTCCTTTTTTTTCAAGATTGTTTTGGCTATTTGGGGCACCTTACCTTTCCAAATAAATTTGACGATTGGCTTTTCCATTTCTGCAAAGTAGGCTGTTGGAATCTGTAAATTGCTTTGGGTAGAATTTATATCTTAACAATATTTACTCTTCTAATTCCTGAACACAGAATGTCTTTCCATTTTTTTTTAGGTCTTCTTTGATTTCTTTTAGCAATGTTTTGTAGTTTTCTGTTCAGGTTTGCTAGTGCTGCCATTATGCAAAATACCAGAAATGGATTGGCTTTTATAAACAGGGTTTATTTGGTTACAAAGTTATAGTCTCAAGGCCATGAAAGTGTCCAAGGTAAGGCATCATCAATAGGGCACCTTCACTGGAGAAAGGCCATGGGCATCCGGAAAACCTCTGTTAGCTGGGGAGGCACGTGGCTGGTATCTGTTTGCTTTCAGGTTGAGTTTTTTTGAAATGGTATTCTCCAAAGTGTCAGCTTCCAACGGCCATCTTCAAAATGTCTCTGTAAGCTGCAGCTAGTGAACTCCTCCTGTCTGAGCTTTTATAGGGCTCCAGTTAACTAATCAAGGCCCGTGATAAATGGGCAGGGCCACAGCTCCATGGAAATTATCTAATCAGAGTTATCACCTACAGTTGGGTTTGTCACATCTCCATGGAAACAACTTAATCCAGTATTCTAACCTAATCAACATTAATATGTCTGCTGCCACAAGACTGCATTGAAGAACATGGAGTTTTGGGGGACATAATATATCCAAACCAGCACATTTTCTGTGTACAGGTCCTTTACCATCCTTGGTTAAATTTATTCCTGATATTTGATTCTTTCATTTGCTATTGTAAATGGAATTTTTGTTCTTAATTTCCTCCTCAGATTGCTCATTACTAACATATAGAAACACTACTGATTTCTGGGTGTTGATCTTATACCCAGCCACTTTGATGAATTCATTTATGACCTCTAGGAGCTTTGTTGTGGACTTTCCAGGATTTTCTGTATGTAGAATCATATCATCTGTAAATAGGTAAAGTATTACTTCTACTTTTCCAGTTTGGGTGCCTTTATTTGCCTAATTGCTCTGGCAAGAACTTGCAGTAACATTGGTGACAGTGGGCATCCTTGTCTTCTTCCTGATCTTAGAGGGAAAGATTTCAATCTTTCACTGTTTAGTAAAATGTTAGCTGTGGGCTTTCCTTATGTTCCCTTTATCATGTTGAGGAAGTTTTCTTCTATTCCTAGTGTTCTGTGTATTTTTATCATGAAGAGGTGTTGGATTTTGTCAAATACCTTTTCTGCATCAATTGAGATGATCACGTGTTTTTTTCCCTTCATTCTGTTAATGTGGTGTATTTCATACATTGATTTTCTTATGTCGAACCAATTTTGCATACCAGGGATAAAATCTACTTGGATCTGGTGTAATTCTTTTAATATGTTGTTAGGTTCAATTTGCTTGTATTTTGTTGAGGATTTTTGCATCTATATTCATAAGAGATACTGGTCTGTGGTTTTCTTGGGGCATCTTTATCTGGTTTTGCCATGAGAGTAATGTTGGCCCTGTAGAATGATATAGGGATTATTTCTGCCCCTTCAATTTTTTTGGAAGAGTTTGAGCAGAACTGGAGTTATGTCTTCTTGGAATGTTTGATACAATTCTCCTGATAAGCCATCTTGTCCTGGGCTTTTCTTTGTTGGGAGGTTTTTGATGACTAATTCAGTCGCTTTACTAATAATTGGTTTGCTGAGATATTCTATTTCTTCATGAGTCATGTGGGTAGTTTTTGTTTTTCTAAGAATTTGTCCATTTCATCTAGGTTATATAATTGATTGGTATACGGTTGTTCATGGTATCCTCTTATAGTCATTTTTATTTCAGTGGGGTTGGCAGTAACATGCCCCATTTCATTTATGGTTTTAGTTATTTGTTTCTTCTCCCCTGTTTTTCTTTTCAGTCTAGCTAAAAGTTTTTCAATTTTATTGTTCATTTCAAAGAACCATCTTTTGATTTTGTTGACTCTCTCTATTGTTTTCTGTTGTTGTTTTCTATATCATTTATTTCTGGCTGTAATCTTTGTTATTTCTTTCTGTTCACTTTTGGTTTGGTTTTCTCTTCTTTTTCTACTTCTTCCAGTTTTGTGGTTGGGTCTCTGATTTGAAGTCTTTTTTCTATTTTAATGTAAGCACTTAGAGCTCTAAATTTCCCTCTCAGCACTTCCTTTGATCCTTCCCATAAGTTTTGTTATGCTGTATTTTCCTCTTCATCCGCCTCAAGATATTTCCTAATTTCACTTCTGATTTCCTCTTTAACCCACTGATTGTTTAATAGTATGTTGTTTAATTTCCACATATTTGTGATTTTTCATTTCTTCCTCTCTTATTGATTTCTAGTCTCATTCTGTTGTGATCAAAGAATATTCATTTTAAGATTTCAATATTTTTTTAATTTATTGAGACTTGTTTTGTGACCCAACATATGGTCTATCCTGGAGAATGATCCGTATATGCACTAGAGAAGAATAGATGTTCTGCTTTTGTTGGATACAATGTTCTATGTGTATCTATTAGGGATAATTGGTTTAGTGTATCATTCAAGTCCTGTAGTTTCTTATTGATCTTCTGACTAGATGTATGATCCATTATTGAGAGTGGTGTGTTAAAGCCTCCTCGTATTAATGTGGAACTGTTAATTTCTCCATTCAAATCTGCCAGTATTTGCTTCATATATTTTGGGGCTCTGTTGTAGGTGCATATATATTGATAATTGTTACATCTTCCTGTTGAATTATCTCCTTTATTAAATATAATGAGTATCTTTATCCCTTGTAACTTTTTTTGACTTAAAGTCTATTTTATCTGATATTAGTATAGCCACCCCAGATCTCCTTTTGTTCTACTTGCACACTGTATTTTTTTCCATTCTTTCACCCTTACCCTGCTTCTTTCTTTGAATTTAAGGTGTATCTCTTGCAGGCAGCATATATTTGGGTTATGTTTTTTTATGCATTTTGCCAGTCTCTGCCTTATGACTGGAGACTTTATCCCATTTACCTTTAAAGTCACTACTGATAATATGGGACTTTCTTTTGCCATTTTGCTATTTATCCTTTGAAAGTCATACCTTCTTTGCCACTCACTTCCATTAATGCTGACTTGGTATTTATTTGCTTTTTTTCTGTGTTTTACCATATTACATGCATTCAAATATCTATTTCTACGTATTTTTAATCTAATTTCCTTGTGGTTACCAAGGGGTTAAAACTTAACATCCTCAATGTTTAAAAATAATTAGGCTGGTTTGATATCAATTTAACTTCAATAGCATGCACACATACTTTTCCTATACCCTCTATCTACCCACCATTTTTTGTACTAGTTACCACTTATAGGTATGTACATTGTATGTCTGAAATCATAGATTTATCATTATTTTTATGCATTTGCATTTTTATCACCTGTAAGTAGAAAGAAGTGATATTACATACCAAATAATACACTGCAATAATACTGGTATTTTTAATTGCCCAAGTGGTTTCCTTTACTGACAGTTTTTTTTTTCAATTCTGCTTTGAACCATTGTCTAATGTTCTTTCCTTTCATGCTGGAAAACTCCCTTTAGCATTGCTTGTAGGGCAGGTCTAGGGTGATGAACTCCTTCAGCTTTTGTTTATCTGAGAATGTCCTAATCTCTCCCTCGTTTTTGAAAGAGTATCGCTGAACATAAGATTCTTGGCTGGCAATTGTTTTCTTTCAGCACTTTAAGTATTTCAACCCATTGCCTTCTTGCCTCCATAGTTTCTGATGAGAAATCTTCACTCTATCTAATTAGGACTCCCTTGAACATAAAACATTGATTTTCTCTTGCAGCTTTCAGAAGCCTTTGTATTTGATAGTGTGATCAGTATATGTCAGGATCTGTTTTTCTTCAGGTTTATCCTGTTTGTTGTTCTCTGAGCTTCTTGGATGTGCGTAGTCACATCTTTCATTAAGTTTGGGAATTTCTCTGTCATTATTTCTTTGAATATTCCTTCCAGTCCTTTCCCTCTTTCTTCTCCTTCTAGGACTTCCATAATGTATATATTGGTGTACTTTATAGTGTCCCAGAGGTGTCTAGGTATTTCACTTTTAATTTTCCTTTTCTCTTTCTGTACCTCATCTGACTCATTTCAGGTGTCTTGTCTTCAAGTTCTGTGATTCATTCTTCTGCCAGTTCCAGTCTTCTCTTGAAACCCTCCTGGGCATTTTTCATTTCAGTTATTGTTGTCTTCAACTCAAGTAGTTTGTTTGGTTCCTTTTTAAAATTTGTCTCTTACTTAGACTCATATTGCTCATTCATGTTTTCTTGATATTCTTTAGTTCTTTGCCTGTATTTTTCTTCATTTCTTGATCATTTTTTAGATTATTTTTAAAGGCTTTATTCAGTATGTTCCTATTCTCATCTTCTTGATTGGTGTTTTCTGTATTTTTATCTTCTTTCTTTGGATGGGCCATCATTTCCTGTTTCTCTGTCTTGTGCTCTTTTGTTGTACAATGTACTTTTTAATATTTTAAACTGATAACACTGGCATTTATTCCCTAATATGTCTATTTCTTGATTTTCTTACCAGCTGGCAATAAGACAGAGATTTTCTTGAGCTTTAGCCCTCCTATCAGGAAGGTCTGTCCAAAGCGAATGCCGTTTACAGAGTTTTCTGTCTTTTCTGCGGCCTCTGTCTTTTCCTGGGCTTTTGCTTATTAGTTGTTTTGGATTTCCCGTTTACAGGGGTTTGGTTGTCCCCTCTGTTTCCCAAGAGACAGACCTCCCTCTCCTGAGTGTTGAAACTGGCAGACCTTTGTCACAGAATTTCCACCTCTATAATTTTTTTTGCACTCCTTTTGTTGTCTCAACCTTCTTTGCCTGGAGGACAAATTCTGGGAGGAGGGGCACTCCAGAGAGGACTTATCCAAGTCAATCTTTCTCAGCAAAAACAGGGCCAAGAACCAACGTAGAGGCACAGATCAGCTCCAAAGTGGCCTGGGGCAGGGATCAGGAAGGGTGCCAAGAGTTTCTCCAATGGTTCTCCAAAGCTGAACTTTCTTGGCCTGCCCATCCAGTGCAGCCCTTCTGCTAACTGTCCCCTGCAGCCCTTAGGAAAGCCTGCACCTTTAAATTTCCACTACCACAACCCCTGTATGGGGAGGGTTGAATCAATGGCTGTTCCCGCATTGCTCAGGGAGAGGTTGAAACAGTGGCTTCCACCACCTTTTTGTAGTGTGGGTTGAAATAACAGCTGTCCTCAGAGCCAGGCCCCCAGCGATCCGAATTTACTAATCAGTAGCTCTGATAAATGATCATCTGCACCAACCCTATTCTTGGGAAAGAGGGTTTTGATATCTTTTTCTGTCACCAGCAAGGTAGCCGGGACTGGACCCATGGCAGACTGCTGCGAGAGTCAGGGTAGGGCACTGGTTGCTGTCACCTGGAGAGAGGAATTACTGTCTTTACCATTGTTTATCACCCTCCTTCTCCTGCTCTTCCCTGGATGCTGTACAGTGTTCTTCTTGCCTCCAGAGTTTCAAAATAGTTGTTTCAGGCAGTTCCTGCCTGATTAATGGTTGTTTTTGTGGAAGAACTGAGTCCTGGAGCTCCCTACTCTTCCATCTTCCCCCTAAGTCCCTCCCTGTATATTTTTTAAATACTTTTTTGTGGTTACCCCAGGGATTGTATTATGCAACCTACATCTGTAAGCTACTAATTTGAAGATACCAACTTGCCTTCAACAGCATACACATTCTCTGCTCCCATATCCCTGTTTCCCCTCTTTAAGTTGTTTATGTTCCACATTACCTCTTTATATTTTGTGTGACCATTATCAGGAAATATGACTTTTTTCTTTTCAATTTTATTCTAACTCTTATAGGCATTAAAAAGTAGTTATATTTTTCAGATACAGTACTATTGTTTTTTGCAATTACCCTTTTAGTTACCTTTACTGAGGATCTCTTTTCTTCACACTGCTCCAAGCCACTCTCTCCTGTCTTTTCCTTTCAACCTGAAGAACTCCCTTTAGTAATTCTTGTAGAGTAGATCTTTTATTGATGAACTCTCTCAGTTTCTGATGTGAATATTTTAAATTCTCCATCATTTTTGAAGGACAGTTTTGCCAGATAAAGAATTTTTGTCTGGCAATTTTTCTCTTTCAATACCTTAAATTTATCAAACTGTTGCCTTCTTGCCTCCATTGTTTCTGATGAGAAACTGGAACTTAGTCTTATCGATGATCCCTTGTATGTAACAAATCTCTTGCTGCTTTCAGAATTCTTTCTTTATCTTTGGCATTTGGCATGCTAATTAGTACATGTCTCAGAGTAGGTATATTAGGGTTTATTTTGTTTGGAGTATTTTGCACTTCTAGGACATGTATATTTATATATTTCACAAGAGTTGGGAAACTTTTGGCCATTATTTCCTTAAATACTCTGTCTCTTTTCCCTTCTCTTTTCCTTCTGGGATGCCCATGATGCCTATGTTTGGATGCTTTATGCTGTCACTCATGTCCCTGAGACACTGCTAAATTTTTCTATTCCTTTCTCTATGTCTTCTTCTAATTGTATGATTTTGATTGCCCTGTCTTTTAGTTCACTGATTCTTTCTTCTGCCTATGCAAATATACTTTTGTACGTCCTAGTGTATTTTTAATCTCCATTATTGTGCCTTTCATCCCCACAATTTGTTTAATTTTAAACTTTAAAACTCTTTATGCTCACCTATTGTCTTCTTAATATCCTGTACCTCTATATCCATATTTTCCTTCATCTCCTTGCATTGATTTAGGATATTGTTTGAACTTCTTCGATTAGTTGTTCCAAATTCTTTCTCTCCTCTGAAGTTTTAATTTGTTCCCTTGACTGAGCCATATCTTCCTGTTTCTTAATTTGGCTTGTAACTTTTTTGTTGATGTCTTAAGCATCTGATTATCTTGATATGTTAACTCTGAAGGTCAGTTTCTCTCTCTTGTCTGGGGTTTTATTGTTGATTGACTTTGTGTTAAGGCTCTTCTTTGAAGGTTGGTCCAACTTATTCTGGACCTTTAAAATAGCCTGTGTTTAACTGTTAAGATTTTCTCAGCTCTTCTTCATCTGTTTCTTGTCCTGGATATGTGGTACAGGCTTTTAAGATTGCACTTTTTGTGCAGTCATCGCATCTCCAAGAGAGAATTCCTTCTCTGAAGATCATGAATCTGTTTGTTTTTTCTGCAAAAATTTTCTCTCCAGCTCCTATGAGTTAAGTTCTCTCCCTCACTTATTGCCTCCTTTTCCTTATATTTTTTTTCATTTCTGGGACCTATCCTGTCTTACAGCAGCTCAGTTCCCTCTCCTCCTTTTTTTTCTGTGAGGATTTTCTTTTCTGCCTCAGGGGTGTCCTGCCTCGGTGACCCAGACGAGGTCAATCCAGAAAGGTCTGTTTTGCATTTAGGTGGCTCAGTGAACAGAGACTAAATTGAGTGTGTGCACCTCTTGCCAACAGTTCTGCAACATTCCTTTCTTCCCCCACCCTGTGGGCCCTTTTGTATGCAGCACTCCTCAGCAAATTGAGTTCTGGGGTGGGGTTCTAACTTGCCTCTGGTGAGTGGCTCTGTAGTCCTGCATCCGTGACAAGGGGGGACCTGGGCCATGCAGCCTCTGCGCAATTCCCAGGCTGTGTCTGGACTGAGTTTGGGAGGGGGTGTCCATATGGCAAGTCTGGGAGGGAAATTTTCTACCTAATCTTGGATATTCATTTACTTTTTCTTTTCAATTCCATTTTTGTGAAGTCCTTCGCCCATCTCTATCACCTTTCACAGTTTTAATAAGTAGGTTTTGATTATGAGTGAAAATATTTACTTTCCATTGAAGTAAAATCCCAATTATTGTTTTTATTACAAGAACCAAAGAGGAGAAATATTTAATGTCCATAAAAGTAGTGCAAGCACATGGTTAGAAAATTCATACCTTTTAAAAGTACAAAACTAAAAGTAAAAGCCTCCCTCTTTTTTTCACACCCTAGTCACAGTTGCTTTCCAAAACAGAGAAATTGTGCATAAATCAGCATATGTACACATTCTTTTTTATATCCTAAAAGGATACTATTCCATATGAAGTGCACATAGATCCACCTCATTCTTTAAATGACCATATGTTATTACATTTACAGGCATCCTTGTTTATTGCACTTCACTTTATTGCGCTTTACAGATAAATTGCATTATTTACAAATGGAAGGTTTGTGGCAACCCTGCACCAAGAAAGCCTATCAGCACCATTTTTCCAACAGTATGTGCTCACTTCGTGTTTCTGTGTCACATTTGGTAATTCTTGCAATATTTCAGACTTTTTCATTATTATTATATCTGTTGTGGTCATCTGTCATCAGTGATCTTTGACATTACAGTTGTATTTGTTTTGGGGCACCACAGATGGTGCCCATATAAGATGGCAAACTTGATCGATAAATGTGTGTGTTTCGACTGCTTGACCGACTGGCGTGTTCCCCAATTTCCTCTCCCTCTCTTCAAGGGCCTCCCTCTTTCCTGAGACACAACATATTGAAATTAGGCCATTTAATAAACTATGATGGCTTCTAAGTGTTCAATTGAAAGGAAAAGTCACATCTCTCACTTTAAATCAAAAGCAAGTAATAATTAAGTTTGATGAGGAAGACATGTCAAAAACTGAGATAGGCTGACTAGGCCTCTTGTACCAAACAGATACCCAAGCCGTGAAGGCAAAGAAAAAGTTCTTGAAGGAATTTACAAGTGCTACTCCGAGAAAACACGAATGGTAAGAAAGTGAAACAGATTTATTGCTGATATGGAGAAAGTTTTAGTGGTCTGGTAGAAGATCAAACCAGCCTAACATTCCCTTAAGCCAAGTCTCGTCCAGAGAAAAGCCCCAACTCTGTCAATTCTATGAAGTCCTGAGAGAGGTGAGGAAGCTGCATAGAAAAGTTTGATGCTAGCAGAGGTGGTTCGTGAGGTTTAAGGTAAAAAGCCATCTCCATAACATAAAAGTACAAGGTGAAGCAGCAAATGCTGATGTTGAAGCTGGAGCAAGTTATCTAGAAGATCTAGCTAAGATAATTGATGAAGGTGGCTACACTAAACAACAATTTTTTTTTACTGTAGATGAAACAGCCTTTTATTGGAAGAAGATGCCGTCTAGGATTTCCATAGCTAGAGAGGCGAAGTCACCGTGTGGCTTCAACACTTCAAAGGACAAGCTGACTCTTTTGTTAGGTGCTAATGCACCTGGTGACTTTAAGTTGAAGCCAATGCTCATTTATCACTCTGAAAATCGTAAGGTCCTTAAGAATGATGCTAAATCTACACTGCCAGTGCTGCATAAATTGAACAACAAAGCCTAGATGACAGTATATCTGTTTACAACATTGTTTACTGACTATTTTAAGACCCCTGTTGAGACCTACTGCTCAGAAAAAAAAGATTTCTTTCCAAATATTACTGCTCATTGACAATGCGCCTGGTCATTCCTCACGGGAGGAGGTAGAAACATCAACAGTAACAGGAGTTTGGAAGAAGTCAATTCCAACCCTCCCGGGTGACTTTGAGGGGTTCAAGACTTCAGTGGAGGAAGTAACTGCAGCTGTGGTGGAAATAGCAAGAGAACAAGAATAGAAGTGGGGCCTGAAGATGTGTCTGAATTGCTGCAATCTCAAGATGAATCCTGAACAGATGAGGAGTTGCTTGTTACAGATGAAGTGGAATCTACTCCTGGTGAAGGTGCTATGAACATTGTTGAAATGACAACAAAGGATTTAGGATATTATGTAAATTTAGTTGATAAAGCAGCAGCAGGATTTGGGAGGATTGACTCCAATTTTGAAAGAAATTCTACTTGGGTAAAATGTTTTCAGACCACATCACATGCTATGGAGAAATCTTTTGTGAAAGGCAGAGTCAATCGATGTGGCAAACTTTATCATTGTCCTATTTTAAGAAATTGCCACAGCTACCCCAGCCTTCAGCAACCACCACCCTGATCAGTCAGTAGCCATCAACATTGAGGCAAGACTCCACCAGCAAAAAGATTTTGACTAACTAAAGGCTCAGATGATGGCTAGCATTTTTTAGCAATAAAATATTTTTAACTTAAGGTATGTGCATTGTATTTAGACATAATGCTATTGCACACTTAATAGACTACAGTATAACATAATCATAACTTTTGTATGCACTGGGAAACCAAAACATTCATGTGGCTCTCTTTATTGCAATATCACTTTATTACAGTGGTCTGGAACCAAACTTGCAATATCTCTGAAGTAAGTCTGTAATTTCATTCTCAGTATTTAGATGGTTTAATAAAACACTACTTGTTACAAAGGATAAGCTCAGTAAAGATTCACTGAATGGGTATTGGGGAAAATCTCCAGATTCAAAAAAATTGTATTAGAAATTATCTCTACATAATGGTTTATTTATTACCAAATTTTAAAGAAAGACTTTGTGATGACGTTTTCCAAAGATCGCAGCACAGAATTTGAATTATAAAATGGATGCAAAGGTTCGATATATTTCTGGTGAAAAATTCTTGGTGTGGCTAATCAGATTTGAAAATTTAACTGTATATATTTGATTGTCAGCAAAAGCATAGCATTCCAAACGTGTTGAATTCCCTGAGTGAAGCTAGTTATTTTTCCTTCATAGAAAGATTGTCGCTCCTCCTTTTAGGACCTGTTTTTAACGACTGCCTGCGTTCCTGAGGCTGTCTGGTTTTCTGCAGGTTCCTTCCGGGGCCCTGGTCGGCCTGCAGCGCCACCTGCGGAGCCGGCGTTCAGGTGCGCGAGGTGAGGTGCCGCGTCCTCCTCACGTTCACGCAGACGGAGACGGAGCTGCCCGAGGAGGAGTGTGACGGCCCCACGCCGCCCACGGAGCGGCCGTGCCTCCTCGGAGCCTGCGACCAGGGCCCGGCCTCCCGCCAGCTGGAGGTGCCTCTCCCCGGGAAGGAGAGTGAGATGACTTACGACTGGGAGTACGCCGGCTTTACCCCTTGCACGGCGACATGCCTGGGAGGTATAGGATCTTTGCTTAAAGGACATTTACGTCTCCTGTGGGTAGTGGTTTGAGAAATTATTAGATCAGTTAAGCTAAACATGCATATTAGCAAAAGTCTAAAGATGGTGAAGTGATTTGAGTAACTTTTTAAACTCTGCCTTTTTCTTTTTTAGTTTTCAGAATAATTGTTTTAGAAAGGTGAAGAATAATGGGATTGTTTCCTGACTAAAAAAATATGTTCCTTTGGCCTAGGAATCTGCATGATAGATGTGGGGTGGAATTCTGGTCAATATGGAATAAATAAGAAATGCAGAATTGGTAACTTACAGCAATCTTGTGCATAAATCAGTGTTATAGATTGTGGAAGCCTGGAATCAACTCTCAGTCGGAAGTCACTCTCAGAAGATACTGAGGTTCATCTCTGCACATTGGGGCAGGAACCAGTGTAGAACAAACTAATGGTGGTGATTTATGTATGTGTGTATATGGGGGGACATGCTTAGCTGGGGGACCTTGTTAGGATTAAGAGGTGGTTGCATAGCCAGGGAACTCTGTTAGGGTGAGAAACAGGCACTGGGATCATTTGAGCATTCCAGGATCCAACAAGGGAGTTGGTGAGCAGGGAGCCAGGGAGGTTAGAGGGTCCTCTTCAAGGCTCTGTTGGAAGAAAAAGAAATAGCCAGTGGGACAGCAAATCTACCAACTCAGTCTCATCATGAATCCAGGGTCCCTGATGCCCTGTCTCCTCACTACCAACTCTGCCTTCCAGCTTGGTGGTTGTACCTGTTGTGACTCTAGTCCCAGCCAATGGTGGAAAATTCGAGCTGCTGCCTCGGAAGGCAGTTGACTCAAAAGCATGTTCCACTCAGGTTCCTGATACCATTCTTGGAACTCTCTGGCAAGTCCTGGAGCTCATGGCCCCATCATTGTGCCTGAGCCCCTTACCCTTTGTCTCCTAAGCTTTTGAGCCTGAATTCTCAGTCCCTGCCATGCAATGTCTGTGTCTGATGGTATCTGTCTTTCTCTACGCTTTTCTAATTAAACCTTTTAAACCTGCCTGTCCCTGACAGCTATTCTCTAACTTGGTCGCCCTGCAAAAAACCCAGATTTTTTTTTTAAGTTGCTGTCCTCAAAAGCTAGAGTACCTGAGCAGTTTATATATAATAGTAACTTTATTTCCCAAAGCCACAAACCAGTACAGCAGAAGCTGGGGTGACTGGGGGAAACTGGAAGTACAGGACTGGGCACATGAGAGTGTGTGTTTTACTCCCAGGCTGCAGGTAAGCCACTGCCTTTTAAATGGAGCTACATGTGTGGAATTTAGAAAAAGAACCCTTGTCTACCTCCAGATTCTCTCTCTCCCTCTTCAACTTGCTTCTCCCCAGTTCCTAGAAGCCCATCCCAACTAGCTGGAAATGTAGCCTCTCTGGTTCACTTGTACTCTGAATGTCTGCTGTATCTCTCTCCTCCATGGCTCATCCCCCCACTGCTTCATGTCTATTGGTGCCCAAAACTTTACTCGTGCTCCTTCTGAGATCAGGATTCTGATGCTTCTATTTATCATGCCAGGTCTTGGAGGACCTTAACACTGGCATGCTCTTGGCCATCTGGGGAACTGCTGCTTTGTCTTGGTAAGTCTGGAGAAACCCTTTAGAGATCGAGGCATTGTCCTATATTCAGTCACAATTATAGATGCCTGGACCTTTCTGTTATGGCACTACAAAATGCCTGCTATCTCCACCACTTCTTCTGAGCTACCATGTTGCTGCAGTTCCACCAGAAACTTGGAGCTTGGTCTTCATTATGAGAACAGGAACCAGCCCTTCTATTGACTGCACAACCCCAAATCTGTTTTGTTTAATCTCAAGGTTTTTGAGTCTTGTCACTTGATAAAATCACTCTACCTTACTTCATCTAGTTCTTTGTTATCACTGACTTCAATTCTTTCCTAACTGGGAAGGCCCTCTCTGGAGGAAAGCATGGCATTTGCTGGGTCCTTGGAACTCAACAGACTAGTGGAATTGTCCAAAGAAAGATGACCAGGTGAATTCTGAGTCATTTGGAGAGTCTGCTGTCAGACCTCACCTCTGGAGCCTGATGCCAAAATGCTAGAATCTGTTGTGTTCCCAGCACCCACCGTGATGGTCCTAGGCTCCATCTCCAGGATGGCTAACCTCACTGAAATGACTTCTCTATTTTTATTTTTGTAATATTTTTATTGGGACATAATCCACATATCATGCAATTCACCTATTTAAGTGTATAATTCAGTGGGTTTTAGTACATTCAGAAATATGTACAACCATCACAGTCAACTTTAGAATATTTTCACTACCATTAGATTATTTTGGCCTAACTGGCTCAACTACACTTTTTGTAGACAGCAATACTTGCCTCTATGTGATCTGTTTTGATGTGGTTCTGGAGGTTTAGCCTCCATTAGTCCACTTATGTTAAGTTTTGAAGGTGGGTTGTTAATTCTCACCCAGAGTCCAAGTCTGCAGTGGTTGACAACCACAGGAAAATAGACTCTCCATAGGCATATAATTATTTCTTCAACATTCCTGTTTCTTGTGAAAGAAATGTAATATATGCAAATTACAGATTTCTGAAAAGAGGAACTTTGAGTCACATCCTGATATTCTGTGATCTTCACATCATACAGGAAATAAAAATAAATCCATTTGTTATAATATGGATGCTTGAGAACCTTGTATAAGTCTGCTTTCATATTAGAGTAGCAATAGAGATTCTTTTTTAATTCCTAAAGGCATGAAGAATCCATACATATTCAATGTCCAGCTTTCAAGTATATATGTATGTATATATGCAGCATTGTGTTTGTGTGTGTGTACATTATACATACTGGAAGATGTATCTACCTTTTAAATGCCCTCTGATAAGATTTTGTAATTTAGTACATCATAGGTATTCCTTACCCAAATTCTTATTTTGTATCTCACATTGTTTGATGTTTTAATTACCTTTTTTTTTTTTTTTTTTTTTACATTTTCTAACAGTGTAGACTAGTAGCTTTATGCATGGACTTTGAGACCTGATCCCATTTGAACCCCAGCCCAGCCACTTTCTTTGGGATAGAGCTTCCATTTATTTTTTGTAAGCTGGGAAGAGCCATGCCTACCTTGTTAGGATTAATGAAAGGATTAATTGGGATTATTAAACAAGCTGGCATTGGTGAAATGTTTATTCACAGTGCCTGGCACATAAGTATGTAGTGTTAGTGGGGGTGATTATTTTCTAATATAAGAATAATAGGGTATTCCTCTATACTGGAATGCTATTGATTTGTCTCTTTAGAAATCTGACTAAATGTTTGAACCCCTTATATTCTGATAGCTTGCCATTTCATTTCTTATGAGTTCTCTAAATAAATAATCATTGGCAATTAATGATGATTTTATCTTTCCCTTTCCAATAGTTATTTATCTTAAGTTACATATGTTATTGGCGTAGTCAATAATTTTCAAGAACAATGATAAATAATGTGGATAATGCCAATCTTGTTTGATCCTGGCAGTAGCAGGAATCGCTGTTCCTTCATTCAACAACAACATTTTACAAGATTAATGCATGTTTCTTTGTGCCAGGCATTGGGCTAAATGATAGTGACACAATAGTTTCTACCTTTATGGAATGCAAATCTAGTGGGGTAGGGTAAATGCATTAATCAAATAAACATACAATATATGTAAAATTATAACTAGATACAGCTGCTACAAAGAAGTATATGGTGCTATGAAAAAATAGAGGGGAGGAGTTGATATAATTAGGGAAGAAAGGAAAAGTTTCTCTCAGAGCAACACTTTAACTTAATTATGAAAGATGAGGAATTAGTTAAGCAAGGAGGGTTTAGGGAGGGGGGTTGGAGAGAGAATTTCTAGCAGGAAAAAAGGGCATGTGCAAACGCCCTAGGTGGCAGAAAAAGCAGGGTGCATTTCAGGAACTGCAGAAGGCTGGAGTAATGAGGAATGAGATGAGGTTTAGTGTGAGATGATACTAGAGAGGGAGGCAGGAGACATCCTTACAGACCATGGTTGGTTTGGGTCTTTATCCCAAGAACAGAGGGAAGCCATTCAAGTAATTAAAGCAGGAGTAAATGATCAAATGTTATTTATTTTCTAAAAGTTATTCTGGTTGTATGTAGAGAATGGATCAGAAGGAATAAGAATAGATGCAGTGAATTGTAGAACTGGATTGAAGTAGTGATGTGGTGGAAATGAGGAAAGACAGCTTGACTTTGGAATATGTTTTAGGGGATAACAAGAATCTGTTGATGAGCAGGCTAAGAGGTGTGAAGAGGCAAGTCTGAGACCTAGGTTTCTGCTTCTGAGATGGTGAGTCCTGAAAGGAGGTCGTTAGTCAGAGGGAAATCATGAGTCAGTTTTGGACATGATGAGTTGAACATGTAAATAGGCAGTTGGATGTGAGTCTAAAGCACATGGAGAGATTGGACTAGAAATATATAAACAGATCATTGATCCCATAAGGGATCAAATCCTCTTGAGCATTGGAGTGGATTAAAACAGCCCTGAGGACATTCAACATTTAATGGCTGATGGGCAGCGTGAGATGAGTTGCAATGGTTATGAAAGGAAGTGGTCGGAAGATAGAAGAAAACCAGGAGGAAACCAAGGTCAGCCATGAAGGTCAACCATGTTGTGTGCTGCTCAGACGTGAAGTAAGTAATATGAGGTCTGAAAATTGGCACCTAAGTTTAGCAATTGTGAGGCCATTGGTGACCTAAGAAAGGGTCATATCCGTAGAGTGGTGGGATTAGAAGCCAGACTTGAAAAGGCTGAGGAAAGAGTGATTGGTGACAAATGATGATAAATAGTCTTTGTGGCAAAATTGGGCTTCAATAAAGTAGACAAGGAGAGGGTAATGGCTAGAAAGTATTGTGGGTTGAGGGAGAGCATGTGTGTGATGTTGTTCAATACCAGAGAGATTGAAGTACATTGAAAAGGCAATGAGAAAACTCCAGAATGAAGGTGAAAGGTAACGTTATTAGATTTCCTGAGAAGATGGAAGGGGATGAGATCCAAAGCACAGTTATGGAAATCAGTCTTAAATAGTTGGAAGGTGGGCTTCTAATTTCAATAGGCAGGGAAAGGTTAAGATGAATATGATGGTAGGCAGATATATATGCTTGATAGCAGGAAGTTCCTATCTGGTTGTTTCTGTTTGTTCTTGTGAATATTTGCTGAGAGTGATTTGGTAAACGAGTAGAAAGATGTTTGGGGTTATGATGTAGTATTCTTTAATTATGCTCCTGAATACAATTGCTAGTATTTAATTTAGGATTTTGCACATTTATTCATGAGTGACATTGATGCTTGTAGGTATACTCCATTTCGTGTGGAATGACTACAGCAAATTGGAAAATGGGACTGTAAACTAAATCGGCCCAATATGGGCTCATTTCAGCATACTCCCTATGGAGATATGTTCCTGACATGGTACGTTAGCAGTCATTGTTTTGTTCTCTACAAATCCCTTGAAATCATGACAGACCTCTAGCTAGTTTCTTCCAGCTACTCTTGATGTAATTGGTCACTTCCTCTCAGGCTCTAGTGATGTTTATGATGCCCTTCCTAAGGCCAAATGGCTTTCTATAATCCCTAATCTTTACCAGCTGTCTACTCTACTAGTTCCTGAAAAGAACACACTTATTTGGAGAGCTGTTCAACCTGCATTTTAACACCAAGGATGATACTGTACTTTGGCGCGTTTCTGGGGCCGTAGCATAGCGTGCTTCTCCTTTCTGTTGTTAGCTGGGATTTATAATAGGACCCACTCTATCATACTGGCTGAGCAGCAGGCAGAAAAATATATATTAACTATTTTTTCAATATGGTCCTAGGCGTGTATCTGTATGTCTTTATATAATAATATATAAATATTTTTGAAACAGAGAATCATAATATACAATAGAGTACTATAACATGTATGTGGTATATAGATATATAGATTTACGTATCAGAGTTATAGTTTTCTAAGATTAATTAGAGATTTCCTTACCTTTAGTAATCTTAAATAGTTTATATCTTAGAAATTGTTTCTTAAAAGTTTGAAAGAACTGGTTCCTACAACTGTCTAAATCCAGTTTTGTTTGTTTGTTTGTTTTTTCCCCCACTTGGGAGCAGGATTGAAGGGGAGCTGCATGGCTAGATCTTGAATATCATTTTCAAGTTTTCCCTCTTATTTGTTGTTATATTCATTTCAAGTCTTAAATTTTAATTAAAATTCATAATTTTTATTTGTTTGGGAAGAAAATCATACATTTCAGTAAGGTATTAGCATTTATTACCTAGAGTTGTTCATCAAGTCTCAAGTTGCTTTAAGCTCTCTCTTGTCTTTTCTCTTGACGCAAATAATGTGTAATGTATTTATTCTTTGACCGACGCAGTTTTAGGAAAGTGTCTTTTAATAAGAAGTTATATGGTTGGATATTGAAGGTTTAATAGTTTATTATTTATTTATGGTTGGACTATATCATAGACTATATTATGGAATACAATTTGTAGAGCTGTTACCTGCACAATTTATGTCTCTTTGCAGTTTTCTTTTTGTTAATGCTATTTGGATACTTTTTTAAAAGGATATTATATCTATCTCTAGAGCAAAGGCTACTTGCTTATTATTAACATACTTTTTTGTTCAAATCATTTTATCCATATTTATTTTGCAGTTTGGTCTATTAAATACCAGGTGACACCTTAGAGTCTCTAACTATAGAATTTGTTCATTTTACCTGGTATTTCTTAAAAATTTGTATGTGCGTGTGATGCCATTTATCATGTTGAATTAGTCAAGATTCTTGTTTGCCAGTGACAGCAACTCAAACTAACCTAAACTGAAAAAAGGGAGTGTGTTATTGACTCTGTTGGCTTGGCTTTCCCTCTTGGAGTCTGTGTTTTTACCCTTCATTATTAATTTATTCATTGATGAAGACTTTGGATTTTTTTTTTTTTTTTTTTTTTGGCAAAAAAATTGACCCTCTTCATGATTGCACTGCAAAAGTCAAATGTGAAGTGAAAGATGTTGCCTCATGCTACCAAAGGAATTCTGTTAGAAAAATACACTGAAAATTCAACACTTTATTTCTATTTTATATGTTTTAAATGCATACCTGCATTATTATCTAATTTTTGTTAAACATAAGATAAACTTATTTTTATAATTTTTACTTTTATTTTGACAATAAAGGTTTGCTCAAAGCTCTTGAAAGGAGAAGCATGAAAGTCATATTTTTAGATCAGCCTGTGGGATGGGAGATATTGTTGAGCCCATCTTTGGAAAATATGGTCTACCTTGATAATTATTCTAAATCATCTATTAAACTTTAGCTTCTTTTTAGAAGACCTGATGTAAGACAGAAAACTGTGTCACAGTCACGTTTTTGAAAATTCCATCTAAAATGGTTAAAATGAAATAACTCGGGTGCTTTGAGGGGCACACACTCCATCTCCAGAAAATATTCTAAAATAGTCTCTGATTATATTTTCTAAATAATTTTGATGACAAATTAAAATACAGGCAAAAGATAACTAGTCTTTTCTCAGATATAAATAAATGAAACCAACAAGGAAATGAACATCTTTGCCTGTCTAAGGCCACAAAGGAAACTTTGACATTTCAAATGAGAGCCAGAGTTAAGTTGTAGCCATATGTCCTTATTCCTCAGGTTAGCCAGAGTTTATAAAAATTTTCATGGAGGATGAATGTAGATTTACAACTGCATTCTGCCATGGTGAGGAACAAAATTACAACTGAAGGCAGCAGGAGAAAATTCAGTGGAAAGAACTAAACATGACAAATATGTATTTTATGTATTTTGGGCCAATACTGTGCTCTGTAAAATACTGTAAAATGGTTGAGTTGAAACATGGCATTTTGAAAAAGAGCCACAACAGTATAGCATAATGGAATGTACATTCTTGCATGCAACTGAATATATTTGCATTCTCCAAATAACACAGTCAGTTGCTATTAACAGTTTTTATATGATTTTTTTCCATTGAAGGCTTGATTTATATTTTGTTCAGTTCTGATTTCCCAATAATTCTTTTTGTCTTGATAGACATGGTTAAGAGCATGGGCTTTGGGGACCTCAAAGGAAACTGACTGGGAAAACTTGTGTTTGAACAAGGAGTAATCACTGTTTTTGGAAATTGGTTAGTTAGACCACCGAATTAGGAAGCAGGATATCTGATTCCTAGTTTTTATTCTGCCACATTCTTGTGGTCTTAATTTCTCTTTAGACCTCAGTTTCCTTATTACTAAGTTAATAAAATGGAGATAATGAAGCTATGCTTTTGACCTCACAAGATGAATGTGGGCTCAGTAGCGTATTTGAAGGAACTTTGTATACTCCAAAGCACTTTCCCAATGGGAGGTGTCATGTTGTTTTTTCTAGCAATAGAAATATTATTAATTATAATAATAGTGAACAGGAATTCAGAACCATAATGTAAATATTAATGAAGGTTATATATCAGATTCAGAGCACATGCAGGGATATAAAGTGTTATTCTTTAGCAGCTGACCTGAAAATTCCTCCTAGGGGAATGACTGTATATTTTGGGAAGGAGCAGTAGTGGAGCTCTTTTCAGGTGAGTAGATTTGAGGGGAGGAAAAGAGGTGCTGAGTTTAAAAGGTGAGTGAGGGGATATCAAAGACTGGGAGACTTTGGAAAATGCAAAGTTGTTTGCCCCCAGGAATTCCCTGATTGCAGCCATGTGATATAGTTGAAAGGGTGTGGCCAATAAATGAGAAGACTCAAGATCCTATTTGCTTTCCTCCCACACTAAGTTATTCTACCTCATTTACATTTTTCTTATTTCCAATCTCCAGGCCGTCAAGAAGCCATAGCAGTCTGCTTACACATCCAGACCCAGCAGACGGTCAATGACACCCTGTGTGACATGGTCCACCGCCCTCCAGCAATGAGCCAGGCTTGTAACACGGAACCTTGTCCACCCAGGTATGTGTTGTCTTGTGCTCCTGGGACATATTGTATCTGGGTGGTAACATGCTCCCCTGCATATAAATGCACATGTGCATAGAGACCTGTGGGTTCACCCAAGGTAAAGCAGCTAAACTGCTTCAGAGCTCTCTTTCCTGCTCAGATTATGCTCCAGTTACATTGTTACTCAAATGCTGCCATGTTCACCAGGAGTCCTCTTTATCTTGCCCTTGATTTACATCAAACACAAATGAACATAAACTGGCCTGCTATGGGCAAAACCATGAGGTCAGCCAGGTTTATTGTTATCTTTCTCTTCCCTGTCTCCTCAAGGCCACTTCTTCCCCTAATGCCCCACCAAAGAGCACGGATCTGAGTTAGAGTTTAGCACTAGTACGCAGTACGTGCTCGATCAATGGTTGTTGAATGGCTGCATGATCTCCTGTTTTGTCAGTTACCTAATACATAAATGTGTTGTTACCCTTTCCATTGACTGCCTTGGATCTCAGATTGTGGGTGCAATGTTTCAGCCCCCAAAGGATGTGTGCAAGTGTGTCGTTTTTGGTTTCCTTGGTCTGAAAGTCTGACCTTGAAAGTTAATCTGCTTATTTGCTTAAGTCCATATCAGGTCCCAGGGAATTTTGTTAGAAGGGAGGGTAGGTTTCCCCATGTACCTGATGTTTGTGGGTTCCTGGTTTCTTACACAGGTCCTTTTAGAATCTAAATCTTTTCCTTCCTCTCTCCGTTTCCTTTATTATCTTGACCACTCTTCTGTGATAAGAATCATCTGCCAAAACTTGAGCCTATTCCCAGTCACCTCCCATCTCTCTTGCCAGACTCTCTTTCCTCCCTCTTTGTAATTGTATTACCTGTCTAATGAGATATCTTTATTTGCTAAGGGCAAGTTTTCCTATGCCTAGGACTCTAAGCAAGTGAGGAAGGTTTTTGAATGCCCTCCTGTCATACTGAAGTGAAGATAACTACATTTTATGTCACTCAGGAGATAAGTTGGGCTTCTGGAATTCTCTTAACAGTTCCATGAAATAGGTTGGCTGTAATGTAAAATTCTCTGCCTTGATGTCATAAAGGTGGTGAGGACAGGAATCAAATAAGTTAGGCCACCCTAGAAATTGGGTTCTCCACATCCTGGGGAAGCTGTCCAGCTTGGCACCCGTTCTTTGTGAGTCATGTTCCCCAACCTCCACAGTCTCAGCAGGAAGGCAGTGCCAGTGTGTGCCTCATCCTTGGTAAAACTACATCAAAACACAATGGGCATTTTGTATCCATAATCATATTTCTGGCTTCAGTTGTTGCCTAAGGAAATACCTGGAACTTCTTGACTTGTTTTAGAGCAATCTTGCTGTGCTGGCTGAGACAATGAAGTAAAAGCCTTCAGACTTGCTTTGGTGGGCAAGATCCAGAACGGACATACAGAAACCTGCTTCCCTAGCACACCCCCACCTCATTCCCAGGTTTACTGCATTCCTGAGAAATCCATGCCAGGATACTGACTGCAGAAGAGATGATATGGGAGGGACTTTAGGAAGCTTGGATCTGACTAGAGGTCAGGACACCTACTTTGTTAAGTATGTCCAGAGTTTTCCAAGAATGTCAAGTACATGAGAGTAGTGTCCCAGTGTGCAGCCACTTGGAACCGCCCTTTTATCTTTGGGGAAATAGCAGTTGTGCTAAGTGTATAAAACTGAGTAACTCAAAGTTTCTAGGTTTCTCTGTTTTTTCTCATTCTAATATTGGAACCACTGAATCAGGTATTTTTGAAAGTACCAGGCTTTCTCTTTCCTCTACCCTGAGGCAATGAAGATGAAGACAAGTAACCCACCTGTTTGACTGGGGGTAAGGAACAAGGGAGGGGGAAAGCTTTGTTTAACTCAAACTATTTTCCCATGAAATTGGAATTATGCATTACATTGTTTTATGAACTGTTTTTCTTAAACTTAGTCTTAGGGCCGGGTGTGAGGCAGAGGTTAAATAAACAGATTGTTAGATATACTAAATAATTTTAAAAATTCGTAATACATGCTATAATGAAAAATAAAACAGGGTTTCAAGAGCAAGAATAATACGAGGACCTAATACAGATTGGGAGCAAGAGGGTCAGGGGAGGGAGGTGCAGGGTCAGAGAAGGCCTCTCTGAGGGAAAGATAGATAGATAGATAGGTAGATAGATGGGTAGATGATATAGAGAGAGATAGATGATAGATAGATAGATAGATAGATAGATAGATAGATAGATAGATAGATAGAAGACACACAGGAATTGGCCTGGAGAAGTGTGGACAAAAGTGTGTTCCAGGCAGAAGGAACAGCATTTGCAAAGGCCCTGAGGAAAGAAGAGAGTAATGTGCTCCAGGAGCTGGGCTGAAAGGAAATCAGGATTTCATGAGATGGGAGCAGATACGGGTGAGAGCAGGTTTCCCAGGCCTTGTAGGTCATGGTAAGCATTGGGCTTGATCCGGAGAGTCAGTGGAATGCTATGGAATGGTCTGAGCAAGGAAGTGATGAATTAGATTTACAATTTAAAAGACTACCCAAACCCCCTAACTGGGAGGACAAGGTAGATACAATAAGATCAGTTATAAATGCCACC
Organism: Choloepus didactylus; assembly: GCF_015220235.1. NCBI lineage: Eukaryota > Metazoa > Chordata > Mammalia > Pilosa > Megalonychidae > Choloepus > Choloepus didactylus. The sequence goes on from NC_051310.1 coordinate 96,031,954, forward strand.
TTGTAAACTTGGTACCCAGCCGACCACAATCCCATTTAAGTGCCTCCCTTTTAAAGCCTTTCTCCATGTGAACCTGTAAATAATTTTTTCTTAGTTATTCATTTCCTTTTTGCTATTTATGTGGTGTCAAAAATATTGTTTATCAAAATAATTGAATCATTTTCTATGTTTGTAACCATGAATATCATCCCATCTCTATTCTATTTCCCAGAAATTTTTCAGGGCATCCTTAAGAAACACTGGTTTACACACTTTGCTCCCCTGTGCTCTAGGGTTTTACAAAGGTGTTTTAGGATTCCACAAGTAATGTAGTTTTTCTATGTACTATTTTTTAAACAGGAGAATGGATTCCTTCATTACTTAAATCTAATTTAAATAAGGTTTTTAAAATCTGAACACCAATGCCCTAAGTAGTCTCTTCTTGGTGCAAAGTAGCTGATACCATTCTTACTAATAACCTCAAATTCTTTCAGAAATGTGGTAATGAATGAATAATGAGCAAATACTCTTGTTTTCCATATGTGAGGACTGAATTTTAGGTAGTTGGTGATTTGCCCATTGAATGCCTAGTAAATAAATGGCATATCACAAAGTAAAGCCAAGTATGGAGCATTTCTCATTGGAAGTCCAACCTCTGCCTTTATAGATGGGAAAATGAAGGCTGCAGGCGCTCCCGTAGCATGCAAGTGTCAGATCTGGATTCCTGATTCCCGGCCCCTTCACTAGCCATCCCCTCTCTCTTCACCAGCCTCTCTCTGGAAAAGTGGCTGTAAAAGACATGGTTTGGAATTCACATACACTTTAAATGGTGGCTATGATTTGGCTAAGCATGAAATTCCTGTAGCCATAAACAAAGAAGAGGAAAAAGAAAAAAAAGTACTACCAAAATTGGGGGACATGTGTTATTTCTAGATTTAAATCTTATTCCAGAGTAACATGAAGCTAGTCTTCACCAAGTTCTGTCTTCTATCTCTGGCCCAAACTACAGACATATGAGGATATGGGCAAAAGTAGATGAGGTTCAGTGAAGTGAGGATAGTAACTCTAACCTGGCCATGGCTGTGGGGAGGCTGAGACAAGATAGTGGGTGTGAACATACCTTATTTACTACAGAATGCTAAATGAATACCAGTAGTCTTACTGCTATTACTAGTGGTGCTGCTACTGTTACTACAAATAACATTCAGGAGAGCCAGCAACCAGCTGCAACAACTCCTAGGATGGGGGTTTCAGTCCAAGATCTGGGAAAATCCATAATGGGGCTCAGGAAGTCCATGAAGTTATAGGTAAATTGTGCTGGGACTGGGGGTATGCACACACATGTGCATGTATGATGTGTGCTCATGTGTGTAGATATATGTGCACATGTGTATATATATGTCACTGAGGACAGGGGCCTTGGCTTTCATCAAACTTTCAGTGGAGTCTGTGACCCCAAAAAGGTTCAGAACCACCAGCCCAATGCAGTTCCTAGTAGATATAAGTAAAGCCACATCCTCAGGGTACTTGGAACCCAGAGGAAAACTCCACTCCATGAGAATAAAGTCAGGGCAGGCTTGGAGCCCGTGGGAAACAGTCAGAGCCCCTGGGTCATGCCTGCCAGTTGGTGAATGAAGGGAGCGTTCCTTCCCAGAAACCTGTTCCTGCCTCCAATGCCCCACCCTATAAACTGGCCCCAGTGGCTGGGAGAGGCATTCCCTCAACAAATGCACTCCAAAGAGAAGCTGGCTCTAAAGGCCGCACTGGCCTTGCCCTCTGACATGTGAAACATCCACAACCACAAAAATCCAGTCCGACCCCACCACAGCAACAGGCCTGGTTCTCCCCAACACGTCCAGCTCTCCCCGGGGCTGCAGGTTGGGAGGAAAGCAAGGGGGACCTGGCAGGGGACTGTCAGCAAGCTACCATATCAGGGTCTCGAGGAAGTCATAGGGGCCATTCAGGGGTGAGCACAGGTGGGGGTGATACCTACCTCTGACCCCAACCCCTGCAGCTCCTGAGGGAGTCTCTCCACTCTAGCCAGGCTTCATGCCTGACCCCAAGCCTAGAATATCTTCCAACCACCCGTTTCATTGTTCTCTGATTCTTCTAGGTGTGGTTGTTTTGGTTTCCACAATTTAGACTCCTTGAAGACAGGGTCTGAATCTCTTTTTATATAAAAGAAGAAATTCAAGAAACGCTTCTTAACTTTAAAAAAAAAAAAAGTAGATGAGGTAACAACAGATGAAAACAAAAGATAGTATGAGAGGCACTACAAATGGGAATGAGTTGAATGCCACGGGGTTAAGACAGGCCCTAGAACATTGATGAAACTCAGTTTCACTTTTTTGTTAAAATACCCTTGTTATGATCTTGCTCTGAAAGTGAAGACTGACGTAATATGTCATCGTGTAATTTTTTCAGAAAACAGTATGCCAAAATACAGAACAATTCATAGTTCATTCTCTGTTCATTCTTAGACTTAATGCACGCAGTTGCAATTGCAACCTAAATTATGTTAGTATAAGATAAATAATTTGATTCCCTAATTTTTTATTTTATTTTCAAAAATTAGTCCAAATTGAACATTTTTGCCACCATTTCTCATGAATTTTGGTTTCTTTTTAAAGCAGGTTCACATAAAGTGCCTTTTCTGGTTTCAGTTTTCCTCCAATAACATGAGCCTGATATTCTTGACTATTTTTCAGTAGTTCGTAAATCTGTCCTATCCATTCCTACCTGCCACTGTCATAATTCAGGCATGCTTTCCCTGAACCATTTCAGCAGTTTCTAAAGGATCTCCTGCCTCTAGTGTCCCCTCTGATCCATGTACACATTGAATAACTACGAAAGATCTTTCCAATTTGCGTAGTCACCACATGAACCTTTCACAGAAACCCCTTCAGTGACTTTTCTTTCACCTGTGGATTAAAATCCATGTTCCTTACTTTGGCATATAAAGCCCTTTGTGACCCTGGATCTAACTCTTCAAGCACATCTCCTGTCACCACCTCCCTCAACACACACACGCACTCAACTCACGTGCACCCTGAGGAACTTGCTTAGTGACCACACTGAATTATTCACCATGGCTCATGTTTTTTCATGCCTGCTGGGCCATTACACGTGCCATGCCCTCTGCCTGGAGACCTTCTCTACCATGAAAAAAATTAATTCTCTCTCAAAAGCAGTCATTGACTCACTTCTTACTGGTATAAGGAATGTGAAATAGATCCTAACCTGAGACCCTTGGAAGAGAGGATCTTGATAATCAAAAAAGAACTGGGAATGGGTCAGGGGACAAGGGGTAGAGCCCCAATTTTGCCTCTTTCAAGGAATTCCAGACAAGCCCCTTAGCAATCTGAGTCTAGTTTCTTAATCTGAATAATGAGGAAAACGTTGGACTTTATGATCTCCAAGGTCTCAGAGCTCCAAGCTTTCATTTTTGAGAACTGCTTTCAAGTTGCATTTTTCACTCACATCTTCAGAACTATGCCCAGCCCTTTTGCAATTATCCTCATGTCCACTCATGAGTAATTCAAAATGCTCAGTGTTTTTATTAGTTCCAAGAATGAGAGCCTTTGTTGACCTGCCCAGGAGGTCAAGGCAGGGTTGAGTTTAATCTGCAATGCTCTCCTTCTTCTGCTCAGTAAATCAGAGCAAGATTTAACAAGTCTGGAAAAGGATTCGTAAGGCTGCTAAAGAATGAGTGCTGGTTTATTCACACAGTATTTGCGTGCAGTATCTCCTTCTCCCCCTTACTGTGCCTCACCAAGAGTCCTTGCATATTATCATCCTCAGCAATATCTTCCAGGCTAGGAATAATAGCGCAGACAATATGTCTTGGCCACTTTGTGAAATGTTGTATGTCTGTTTTTACATGATGAGAAACACTATTTCTCATTTCAAAGTTGCAAATTTAGTAAACTTTTCAAAGTTTCAGAGTTATATTGGAAAAAACTAAGCAGAGACAAAGGTTTGATGCCAAAATAAAGGTAAGTTTACAAAAATGTTTTAGGTTCTAGAAACCAGTGGTGTAGGAATAACAGGAATAGGGTGTTGCATAATATTTTCCATGCAAATATTTACTGACTCCAAGGGCAATAGCAGTAAAACATCACCCCAGGGTAAAGCGTACCACTGAGATTGGGTTGAACAGTCAGTGAATCTTTATTTACCCAAAGGCAAATGCATTTGATGTATTAGCCGGGACTCTCCAAAGTGGGGTGTTGTATGTTTATTTGCTCTTTTGGGGTCACTGTCTCTGGTCTCTCCTGTAACTCTGGAGTGTCTTCTATTTGTGGAGTTTGCTTTTTCCAGGAGAGAGCCAGAAGCTTGTAGAAATACACAGGGTTACATAATGGTCCCACTAGTCTGAGCCTTTTTCTCTGACAGGATTCACCATTGCTAGGGAGAGAAGTGGAAAAGAGACCAGGGTGATGTGATTATACCAACTTGTTACCCATTTATTGAAGTACACAAGAATCTTTATTTTGTCCATTGTTGCTAATTAAGAAATTGTTACCCATTTCTTGAATAAAAATAGTTCCATCTCTAGTACCTTGTTCCTCTGATTGATTTTTCTAGCTATCTACTTACTCAAAACATGATCATCCTGAAGTCATTCCAAATAACTTACATATTTAAGCTGAATTGTTGTAGTAGTGAAACAAAAGCCATCTAAATAGGTATGCAATCTGATTGTCACCGAAATATGACCTCTATATCTACTCTTGGTGATTTCCCTCACATCTGAAGCCACAAGAAATTTAGATTTAATCAATATTAATTAACAGATATCCAATGAAGATGATATTACAACTTCACATTCTGCTCCAAATAAAGATCAAAGATAAATGCAGTCTAAAAAGGGGACATTATAATGACATGACCAGGGCAAAAAACACCTAGAGGATGAAGGGAGCAGAACTGTGAAGTGGTGATGAAGCTGGACCTGTGGTTCTCTTGGGCTTAGGGGCCCAAAGCAGTCAGTGCAAGTGCAAGTTCAGTTCCTGTGGGCAGAAGGGGATGAAAAATCTTCCTTTTGATTCATGGGAATGGACCCTGGTTCACTGCTTCTTTGTGACAGGAAACAGAAATAAAGCCACTGCTGATCACAGCCTGAAACCCTTGTTTATATGCAGCTGCTTGCCTAAGGAAGTGGAGGACAGACCCAAATAGAGTCCTGTGAGCAGACAGAGTGCCAAACTACTTGTTGGCTCAGTGGCTGGATCCCCAGTGTTCTTACAGTGCTTCTGTAGCATGTGTCCACCTGAAACCCGGTTCTAGACTGGGAACCTGCGGGCTGGATGGAGGCAAAGACAAAACTGTAGACCGAAAGGGTAAAGATAGAATAGGTTAAAAGGAGGTAGAGAAAGAGAAATCCCCCTTCAAACTGAACATGCCAACTGAAATTCCAAAGCACACAAAGAAATCTAAAACTAATGAAGATAGTTAACAGTTTCAACAATTGAGAGGTGAATTCTCTCCAGGTGACATTAAAATACAAGGGCAATCTAAAAATTACTTTAATATAAGTGATATTAGGATCTTTGGAGAGATAAATTAATAAATAATATCCATATGAAGAACTAGAAATTATGTAACAGAAACTGACCAAAATGTGGTAAGAATAGGTGAGTATTATAAACAGCCAATTAGAAAATCTGGAAATGAAAAAAGTCAGTGAAATAAAAGAATAAACTGTAGACAGTTGAAGAGAGAATTTTTGACTTAAAGATAGTGCTGAGCTTGATTCCTGATGACGAGTGTATAACTATATAGCTTATATGGTGTGACCATGTGGTTGTAGACAACCATGTGGCTCACACTCCCTTTATCCAGTGTATGGACAGATGATTAGAAAAATGGGGACAAAAAATTAAATGAATAATGGGGGGGGAGGGATGAGGGATAGGTTGTTTTGGATGTTCTTTTTTACTTTTATGTTATTATTTTTTTATTTTTATTCCCTTTTTTGGAGTAATGAAAATACTCAAAAATTGACTATGGTGATGAATGCACAACAGTATGATGAGACTGTGAACAGGTGATTGTATGTACACTTTGAATGATTGCATGGTATGTGACTATATCTCAGTAAAATTGCAAGGTGAAAAGAGCATGTACAGGAGTTTGTCTTAATGACTCACTCCATAAGCTATTTAGAGAAATAGTTAATATCCCTACCTAATAAGGATGTTTGTGAAAAATAAAAGGATTGGAAGATTAATAGAAAATGGTAAGCCTAAGATAGATTATTAATTTAATAAATTATAAAATGGCCTTAAGATATCAAAAAAAAAAAAAAAAATCCACAAAGAGATAGTGCTGAGGAAGCCACCTGGATCAAAACACAGAACACTGATGATTTGGGAAAAAAGGTATAAAGTTAAGAATTACAGAGGTTAAACTGAAAATTTCCAACATGCATGTAATCAGGGTTTCATAAGACTGAAAAAGAGGTAATGACAGAAAAGCAAGATATAAAATAAATGTTTTACTAAAACTAAAACTAAAAAAAAAAAAAAAAATTCACTCCTAGTACTGAGAAATAATTGAAAATAAATCCCAAGTCAAGTACTTAATAGTGAAGCTGCAGTATGTCAAGGATGACAAGCAAGACAGATTAGCTACAAACTACCGATTAACAACTGGAGATTGCAGATGATAGGGAATAACATTTTCAGAGTACTGATGGAAAAATGACTATCTACCTAGAGCTAAACTTGCTGCAGTATTATTACAAGCATGTGAATGGGGCCTTCCATTTCCAGCAGTATGATGAACTACATATCCTGAAGCGCTCTGGCTAAAAAAAACAAAAAACTTCTAAAATACTACGTAAAATATGTAAAATGTCACTTCAAATTGCTGAACTAAGTTTGTAAGAAAGTAAAGGGAAATCCTCAGAAGCCAAAAACAAGCTGAAGCATGAATCTAGAGTGGTAACCCAGTATTAGTGCCTCCTCCGTGGGGACAACTGCAAATCTCGGTGAACTAGAACTTACAGCCCCAATCATTTGTGCCTGACCATAGAAAAGCCCTTGTACCTGTGTAAAGTGAGGAGCTGGAATGGAGGTTCCCATATACAAACTGCACTATCCCAAAAAAGGCTTGGTAAGGAAAATTATCATACCCTTTGCCTTGATCCTTCATCTAGGAGTAGGATTTATATTCACTCTGATTTCATTCTCTGAAAAATTAATTCACATTGGTCTTGACAGAATTTAGTGCAAATCCTGTGTGTCCCTACCCAGGCCTTAAAATTTCCACAGAGACCTAATGAGCATGAGCTTGTAATAAAAATTGTAAAAACCTGCAAGGAAACAATGTGTGAGAGTCATTGGGAAAACAAACAATGGAAACAGATTCACAGACCATCAAATATTGGAATTATCAATGAAGAATATTTAAGAAATAGCTTAAAATACGTAAAGATATAAAAAAGGAAATTACAACCTAAGTTAGTATAGTAGATTGAATCATGTCCCCCACAAAGACGTTTTTGAGTCTTAATCCCTGGTTCTGTGGGTGTGAACTCATGCATACATAGGATCTTTTAAGCTGTTAAGATATTAAGGCCAAACTGAATTGGGGGCCCTTAATCCAGTATGACTGGAGACCGTATATAATCAGAGAAAATTGGATGCAGTAGGAGTTGAAGCCACAAAAAGAGCCTGCAGGAGATGGCCGTGTGACAGAGGCCAAGTTGGATGCTGGCAGCCCACCACCAGCCCACCACCAGAAAGCTACAGACTTCAGAGGAAGCATCGCCTGACGGTAATCTACGTTGGTCTTCTAGCCTCCAAAACTGTTAGACAATAAATTCCTGTTGCATAAGTCTGTGGTATTTGTCATAGCAGCCCTAACAAACTAAGATAGCTAGGAACAAGAAACCATCAAAACTACCTGGTAGATTTTCTTTGAAGTATCAGTCAAACCATATGAACCTTCCAATTTTATTGATCAAAAATGGTCAATATTCTCTTTATTTGTCCAAGTCTCTTTTTATTTTTCTTAGAGTTTTTATGAAATTTAAAAAGTGTCTTTTTTATTATTTTTCCAAGGGAAAAAAAATGGTCAATAATGGGAATTTTCTGTGGTTCAAGGCAAACAATGGAATATCTAAGAAGTGAAAACTATAATAGTTGAAATTTAATAGCTATAAGCTGGGGTAAACAGGTAAAGAGAAAATTAACCAGAAGATAAAATTAATGAAATTACACAGAATAAACCACAGAGAGTAAATGAGAGATGTAAAATATGCAGAAGAGTTAAGAGACACAGAAGACATTAAGAAAGTATAACATCTATCTAAATGAAATTACAGAAAAAAGAACAGAAGCAATATTTAAAAAAATAATGGCTGAGAAGTATTCAGAATTGATGAAAAACATGAAGCCTCAGAATCTGGAATCCCAACAAATCCCAAGCAAGAAAAATAAAAATAAATCCACACCCAGATACATTGCTGTTATAGCATAGAACTCTGAAGACAAAGGAAATAGCTCAAAAGCAACCAGAGAGTTCAGAGTTTCTGTTTGCAATGATGAAAACATTTTGATAATGTGTGGTGGTATTGGCAGCACAATATTGTGAATGCATTAATATCACAGAATTGTTCCTCCGATAGTGGTTAAAGTGGGGAATTTTGTGCTGTATAAACATTACCACAGTTTAAAAAAGCAACCAGAGAGAAAAGACCTACAAGAGGAACAACAACAAACTGATAGCTTTCTTCTCATCAGCAATGATGGAATAAAGAAGATGATGGAACAATATCTTTAAGTGATTCAGAGATAATAACTGTTGGCCTAGAATTGTATACCCAGTGAAATATTATTTTAAGAGCAAGGATGAAATAAGGATGCTTTCAGATTGTAATAGTATCTCCTTATAGCAGGGGTCAGCAAACTTTGGCTCATGGGCCAAATCCAGCCTATTTTGGTACAGCCTTTTGAGCTAAGGATGGTTTTTACATTCTTAAAGGGTTTTAAAGATAAAAACAAGAACATGCAACAGAGGCCATACATGGCTTGCAAAGCCTGGAACATTTAATATTTGGCTCTTTAGGAAAAAGTTTTCTGACCCCTGCCTTATAGGTTATGTGAGAAATAAATGATTTAATACATGTAGTAGTTAACAAACAGCCTGATACATAGTAAGTGATCAATAAATATTAATTACTATTATGTTAGATATTCTAGATGAACCAAACCAAGAGACTTTACCATCAGCAAACTTTCACTAAAGAAAATTCTAATGAATATATTCATTAAGCAGGAAAATAATCTTAGAAGGACGATCTGAGATGCAAGAATGGATGCTGAGCTGAGTACCTTGTAAAGGTGGCTGTGCCAGTTTGGATGTATTTTGTCCCCCTAAATGCCATGTTCTTTAATGCAGTCTTGTGGGAGCAGAGGTATTACTGTTGAATAGGTTGGAATCTTTGGATTAAGTGTTTCCATGGAGATGTGATTCAGTCAACTTTGGGCAAAAGGTTTGATTAAATTATTTCCATGGAGACACAGACCCTGCCCATTCCGGGTGGCTCTTGATTTATTCACTGGAGTCCTATAAAAGAACTCACAAACAGTAAGCCCTCAGAGCAGCTGAGAGTGACATTTTGGAGATGGCTGTTGAAAGCAGACTCCGAGTTTGCTCCAGAGAAGCTAAGAGAGGACAAACACCCCAAGAGCAACATTTTGAAGACTGCACAGGAGATGAGAGAAGAGCTGGAACAAAACCTGGGATCAGCAGATGCCAGTCACATGCCTTCCCAGGTAACAGAGGTTTTCTGGATGCCGTTGGCCTTCCTTCGGTGAAGGTATATTTGTGTTGATGCTTTAATTTGGATGTTTTCATGGCCTTCAGACAATTAAATTTGTAACCAAATAAACCCCCTTTATAAAAGCCAATGCATTTCTGATATTTTGCATAACAGCAGCATTAGCAAACTAGAACAGTGGCTAATCTTAAAAAAAAAGCCACTGACTGAGTAAATCCATAATAATATCTGATTTATGGGTTCATAAAAAATAAATATTAGATAACACCTTGTAAAACTGGAGGAGTTTATTGGAGTTAAAGTATTTTAAGCCCCTTGTATTATATTTTGAAAGATGGAAATGACTTGAACTCTAGAGTTATTAAATATGCCCTTTAAAATTTCCGGAGTAATTAAAAAAATAAAAGACAGCAAACGATAAAAAAGAATAAAACTCTAACAAACAAACTCAATAAATACCACAGAAAGGCAGGAAGGAATTAAAGTAAAAAACATGGAAAAGACAGGAAAAAAAAAGAATTCCAGACAACAGTAACAGAAGAGGGTGTTCAGTGGGTAGTACAAGAATGCTGAGAACTCCTTTCATCTTGATCGGGAGAAGAATGGAGATATAAATCTAGACTTTGTTATGAACATTTATAGTGATATAAATTAAAATTTAAAGGTTAAGCACTAAATTAATACAAATTCTAACTTATGCATTCATTTTGTCTTTTTTCATGCTAATTGGATTTGTGAATGTCGAGAAATAAAAAAAATAACCCAAAACTTGAATCTCCTTATATTAATCAGGGCTCTTTGGTGCAAACAGTATAAACCAATTTTGGCTGACTTAAGCTGAAAATAAATTTACTGGAGACAATAACAGAAAGAATGAAGAACCAGATTCATAAAATAGGCAAGAACCATGGGAAGTTAGATTGAAGGAAACACAACCAAGATCACACCAGAGGCCTGGTAAGCACTGCTGGGCGCTTTGGCCATTGCCAACACCAGACGTTTGACAGTGATGCACCCATGGCCACTGTCTGGTCCCAAATGCCACCTCCGCTCAGTGGTAGGGTGTTGGTGGTCACGGCTGACTTTGTAACTTTGTGGATCAGGTAATGTCCGCGTCACCTGGTCATCTAAAGGATCGTGGTCAAACGTTCCACCTTTTAGTCTCTAAAAGGCCCTAGAATTAGCAGGAGCTAGTTCTCAAAAGGAGCATTGCTACCCTTTAAAAGGGTAAATATTATGTGTTGTAAATTATGTCTCAATAAAACTTGTTTTAAAAAAAAGTATTGCACATTGCACATTATTAATCGTTAACTATGGTTGTATTTTCTGTTTTGTTCAAATTTTTGTTTTCTCTAGAGCTGATAATTGCCTTAATTTTTTGTTTAGTTAGATTCTATGATCCCGTGATTAATTTAGTCTAGAAATATAACCATGATATAATTCAAAGTATAGCTGTCCTCTCAGTGCATTCAAACACATCACATATTCTGTTTCATCATTTTCCTGGGGATGTCCCTCTTGGAACCTTCTGTCCTGCTGCTCCAAAAGCTGAACAGCTTTTCCTTCCTTCACTAATGTCTTGAGGGTTCCTTGCATCACTCTTAGATTGGGGTCCTTGTTTCCCACATTTCATGAACTGTGTCTTCCTCTCTCTTAGGGTACTCACTATTTTTTATTGGAATGCATAAGTCCAGTAGCTTGCCAAGAAAACTAGGAACTAAATTTTTGAGATCTTAAATTTCTGAAAGTGTCTTTTTCTACTTTAAATATTTTGGCTGAATATAGATTTCAAGATTGGAAATCATTTTCCCTCAAAAATGTTAATGCATTGCTTCATTCACTGACTTCTAATCTTCAGTACTGCTGTTGAGAAATATTTTTCCAGTTTAAGTTCCTATCCTTTGTACTTGACCTGTTTTATTCCCTCTGGAAGACAATGGTGCAATACTATGTGCTCTAGTGTAATTCACATTTATTTATTGTGCTGGGAATTTGGGAAGGGCCTTTAGAATCTGGACACTTCTTTCCGTTTGGGGAAATTTTCTTTCATTACTCTTTTTTCTGTTTCTTCTTTCTGAATCTCTTCTTCTTGAATGTTGGTCTTTCTGAATGGATCCTGTTCTGCATTTTTTAAAAAAAGTTTTCTCTTTTTTTCCTGCTTTCTGAGAGATTTCTTTGCCTTTATTTTTCAACCTTTCTACTGACTTTTTTTTATTTATTGTTATTTTTTAATTCCCAAGAGTCTTCTTGGTTCTCTGTAGGTTCCTAGTACCTGCTTTTTTATGGCAACGTTTTTTCATTTCATAGATATTACACCTTGAGGATATTGTGGGTTTAGTTTAGTTTAGTTTTTTTTGTTTTGTTCTCTTATGTTCCTTGCATTGGGTGTGTTTTCTCAATTTTCCTTTATCTGCATGTCTGTTTTGGGGTCTTTCTTATTAGAGGTTTTAATAAAATATTTTATTTTTCTTGACTTTCCATTCACATTTAAGGATGAGACACAAAAAAATCAGATTGGAAGCTCTGTGTATATGGACAGAATTTGTTGAGTGGTAGGCCTCACACGTGTAATCTGAGTGGGTTTTTTCATGGGGAGACCTCCCAGCTTTGTTTCTATTCTGTGTTCTCAGGCCAGTTAGTTTCCTCAGGGAGGATTCCTCCACTCTCTTGCCTGAGGATGGGGAAGGAATAGAAGCCTGCCTGGCAGTGTTTTCTCTGAGCCAAGACTGGGAAGAGTCCGACAACTCACCCGACGATGTGTAGACCCTCACCCGATCCCCCTATTTTCAGTCCAGTCCTCCACTTCTAACTATTCCCCAGGTCCATAAGTAAACTCCATCTTCTGCTGGTTAGAATAAATTTCCTGCATGCCTAGGATTGGTGAAAAAATTTCCATTAGTCCTCCTGTTTGAGCCTCAGCTATACTCCAATTTCAGAACTATCTTGTGTCTCTGATCCTTTCACGTGTCCTAAACGGTGACTCATCTTGCTTCTGGACTTTCCCAATGACCAGCTTAGTTTTCAGATTTCTTCAGGCTGTTAAGTTAAACCACTTCTCCATCTTGTCTTCAGCTTACAAAATATTTCTGCTTCATCTTCTCACAGTCTCTCTGTCTTTGTGGATATATGCCTTTTTAAATACCAATAAAAAAAATTTTATCCCTGTCTTTTTAGTGGGTTGGGGTTTTTGTTTTGTTTTGGTAGGGAACAGAAGTAAATACCTGTGATCAATCTGCTGTTTTCTGGATCAGTATTACTATAATAATAGTAATATTAAAAATAATAATAATAACATTGTTTTATTAAAGCCTTTTTCGGACTCTGAAGATAAATTGAATATATGTAAAACTCTTAAAATGGCATAGTAAGGGAAATAGTAAGAGCTATGTAAGTATTGCTGTTGTTATTTCTATTTCTTTAGGAGACAGTTCTCTATTATTGAGTGTGTGGCTGTCTTTCATGATGTTTTTTTTTCTTCTTTGAACTTTTTGTTTGGATATCATATTGAATGGGAGTTATGGTGTCCTATCTGGAGGTTTTGTGATTGACGTCTTCTCCCCAAGGTCCCCAGATCAGAACCAGGTCTCATAGTGCTTCCTTTGGGCCCTCATCCAGGGAGAATATTGCAGAACTCCTCCCAGAACTAGCTGGTAGCTTGGTTCAATAGCCAACCTCAAGGTTGTATCTGTTCTCTCAGGTCATTCCAGGCAGCCAGTCAATACCTGCCACATATCCAGGCTGCCACACAACCAGGCTACAATTGAATCTTTTTCCAACCTTCATGCTTGGGTCAAAAGCCCCAACCTACTCATTTGTTTCTAGAAGTGAGCCTAGCTCCAGTCATCTCTTCACGCTGGTCATATTTGTTTAATTTCCCTGTACAAGCTGAATTCCCAGCTGCTATTGCAAGTCTCCATTCTAGGACTCCAGTAAGTCTTGAACTTCAGTCTGCTTTACCACTGTGTGTGTTTCCATTTATATTTGGTCTATTGAAATATTTATTTTTTATGGGAGAATGTATTCACCTTATTTTCTTTCTAATTGTGATTGCTAATTTTTTGGAAAAGAGGGGCGCTCAATCAACTGTCTTAACTTGCTCTATTATTTCCCCCCACTTGCTTTTTTAGATGTGATTTTTCAGATTGCGTTTTTAATTAGTAAAATTTGTTGAAATTGGTCAAATGTTTTTCTGCCTTTAATGAAATGATCACGTTTTTTCTCCTATATTTTGTTAATATAGTCAATCATTGATTGGTTAAGTCCAAGAGTGAACCAACCTTACATTCCTGGAATAAACCCACTTAGTCATGATATAATATTCTTTTGTATCACTGTATTGCTAATATATTGTTTAAGATTTTTACATCTATGTTTATGAAAGAAATTGCCTAAATGATATGGGGAGTTTTCCCTCTTCTTAGATTTTCTGTTGAGTTCATATAAGGTTGGCATTTTTATGCCTAAAATATTTACTAGAATTCACCAAAGAAGCCATCTGACACTGAAATTTTTTTTTGTTGAAATCTTTGAATTACAAATTTAATTTATTTAATTTAATATAGGACTCTTGAGGTTTCTCTCCCTTTTTGTGTTTGTTTAAAAAGTTGGTTTTTGTAGAAATTCTTCTAGTCTGTGTATTTCAAATTTATTAGCATAATGTTTTTGTTTATTTAGTATCTGTAAGAGCCTCCTTTTCATTCCCAGTATTGGTAAGTTTTGCCTTCTCTCTTTTATTCTCCATATTTCACCAAGGACTCAACAATTTTATCAGTTTTTTGAAAAGTCACCTTTTAGTTTTGCTTTCTAGTTCATTCATTTCTGTTCTCTTCTTTATTGTTCACTTTATTCTATGTTCTCTGAGTTGAATCTGTTCTTTATCTCTTGAAATGGATATTTAGATTATTATTTTCAGCCATTTTTTCTTTTTAACATATGCATTTAAGGCTATTTATTTTTCTTCTAATCATGGTTTTATCTGTATCCCACAGCACTTTACATTTCATATTTTTATTAATATACAGTTAAAAAACTAGCCAAGTGGGTATATGGGAACACTCTATTTTCTGTACAAGTTTTCTATAAACTTAAAACTGCTCTAAAAAATATTCTATTACAAAATGTTATCTAATTTCCATTTGATTTCTTCTTTGACCCATGGGTAATTTAGAAGATTATTACATAATTTCTAAATATTTTGGGATTTCCTAGTTTAATTTAACTGTTGTCAGAAAACATGCTCTGTATTATTTTAATTATTTGATTAACTTGCTTCTGTTTTATTTAGGATTTAGATACACATATCTAAAATGTGTAATTTAAATACACATATCTAAATTAGATACACATATCTTTATTTAGAAACATAAAAATGTGTTTTTTTTCCTATATATTATATTTGTAGGATTTTGTGCTCAGGTTTTCCAAGTTTCATAATATGCATTAAAATATTTTAATCCTCATTACTTTGGAACATTTTGTATAACATGGGAATTAAAGTGTTCTTGAAAAATTGTAGAACCACAAACCTAGCAGAGTCCAGTCTTTTTCTTGAATGGAACTTTTGTAGTTCCCTATATAGTTATCTATTTCATCGCGATTTTCGATTATAGTACGAAATCCTCTGTATTCTTATTAAATTTTTCCTCCTTGATATGCCAAGAGCCAGAGAAGGATTTTGAGGGTTTTAAAAATAATATTATTATTATATTTCTGTCATTTTGTCTTTTACCTAACAGCTTTTGCTTTATACATATTTATTCTTTTTATTCAATCTCTATACTTTTATGATTATTATATCTTCATTATGAATTTTCCCTTACTAATGAAAATTTTATTCTTTGTCTTATTATATTTGTCTTGAATACTATTTTTATATTTTCCACTTTCCTCTTTATTACACAAGTAAAACATGTTCATTATAGAAAATTAGAAAGAAAACTGAAAATCACCTTTAGATAAATACTAATTTTTTCAAAGAACTTCTTTTTTTTTTAATAATGAATGCTTAGTAT
The DNA here is from genome assembly GCF_015220235.1 of Choloepus didactylus. Lineage (NCBI taxonomy): Eukaryota > Metazoa > Chordata > Mammalia > Pilosa > Megalonychidae > Choloepus > Choloepus didactylus. The sequence continues at coordinate 96,047,734 of NC_051310.1, forward strand.
AAGAAAAATTTTAAAAAGTTACTGGTGAAAATAAAATAAAAATCCCGTCACTTAGAAATCATCACTGTTTACTCTTTAATGTATAATTTTCCAGACTATTTTCTGCATGCAATTATAAATGCATTAAAAAAAATAGGATTATACTCTACAAGCTATTCTATGACTTGCTTTTTCTTTTTCAGTAGAAATATGTTCTTAATATATTTATTTGTCAATTTACATCTGCTGTTATTTTTATGGCTGCTAAAATTGTACTGTATGAATGGACAGTTAATTAATTCTGCCCCTTATTGTTAAACATTTAGATTGTCTCCTTCCAGTTTGCAAAAGTTAATTAAAAACATATTTTTTTTTTGCTCTTACAAACCGCTCTGGAGCAAACATCCCTTTAAATAAATGTTAAGCATTTTAAAATTATTTCCTCATGATGTCTCTCTAGAGTAACTAGTTAAAAATTCACGTTCATTAATAAGTAAAGATGCACAAATTAAAAATAACCATAATATACAATGTTTCTCCAATCAGATGGGCGGAGATCTTTTAATTGAGATTCTCCAGTGTTGATATGGGTGTGGGAAACTAGGCACTCTCATGTTTCTGGTGAGGTATAGGTTGGAAGACTCTTCCTTGAAGGCAACATGGAAATATGTATCAAATCAGCTGCTCTGGTTTCCCATTTTTACAGATGTTTCATGAGAAAACTTGATTTTTCCAAGATATTATTGGAAATGAATCATATTATATATATGTTGTAAATCCAATCCTAGCATAAAAAAATTTTCTTAGGGACATTCCAAATTGTGAATCCAGGTGCTCTGAAGATTTCCCAAAGTACACTTTTAAACATTTAAAATTTCTTTTGACACCTACAGAAATCACCATTGCCTTGGGGCTCTATTCAAAACAAAACCAAAACTTTATTATTGATATATGGTGGTAGGACAGGCCTGGTAGAAACCTGCTTCTTTTTATTTGGGACCTTCCCAAAATGGTAAGAGCTTTAAATATTTTTCTGACATTTCTTGTTTTTAACATTGTGTTTCTGTATTTTAATTCATATGTTGCATGTTTAATATTTTCAAAAAATTGCAATAAATGAAATATGAAAATAAGTTAAAGTCACATTTCGTGGATCTATAGGTTAAATCTGTAAGTTAAGAGAGTCAGGACTCTGCTTGCTCTTATGGTATAATATGTGATCACAGTTCCAAAGTCAGCCTAATCTCTAGCATACCAAGATGCTTATGGTTTCCAAATATGCTATATCTCTGGGATTTTGCACACGGTTTTTTTGTTACCCTGAACTGCTCCTCTCTACATTCACGCCCCACCTCCCTGCAAACCTCCATCTCCATCTGCTTACACAGCATCACAGAGAAACACTGGGGCTTTACGATCATTATGCAGAGTATGAGAAGAAGAAAAGGACCTGAGCTTGTTCGTGCTGATTGCTGCATGTTGTCTTGTTGGACAGTTCACCTTTCCCCATTGATTTTTGGTCTAGGTGGCACACAGGTTCTTGGGGACCCTGCTCGGCTACCTGTGGTGTTGGAATCCAGACCCGAGATGTGTACTGCCTGCACCCAGGGGAATCCCCTGCCCCTCCTGAAGAATGCAGAGATGAAAAACCCCACGCCTTACAAGCATGCAATCAGTTTGATTGCCCCCCTGGCTGGCACATTGAAGAATGGCAGCAGGTACTGGTGACTCTGTGGCCTGCCGAGCCTGGGTTAGCAAAAAGCACTGCACTGTGCTGGCACGTGGTGGGCCAGGCTGGCCTCGGTGACACCCCTCCTCTTGTCTTAGTGTTCCAGGACATGTGGTGGGGGGACTCAGAATCGAAGAGTCACCTGCCGGCAGCTGTTGACAGACGGCAGCTTTTTGAATCTCTCGGATGAATTGTGCCAAGGACCCAAGGCATCTTCTCACAAGTCCTGTGCCAGAACAGACTGCCCCCCACATTTCACTGCAGGAGACTGGTCAAAGGTAAGCAATATTCTGTACTTTACAGTCCATTCCTTTCGGCCCCTCCCTTGTTCTGGCACCTAACTATTTACCCTCTGGGACCAGAGTGAGACAAGTAAGGCACCAAATGTAAAGAGGCACCCACTCAAGGTGGTGCACATGCTGTAATCTACTCCTGCATAAGGTGACTTGTTTTCATTTTTTACTCAGTAGTATTTAAAACGTTCTCCCAAATCAGTCCCTGTTACCATGGCCCCCTGCCTCTTTTGGTATGACCAGACTCATAGGATCCTAGGATAAACTCAAAGTTAGCTTGATTTCTCTCTTCCTTATGTCCCATCATATTGAGTTATCTATTAAGCCCTGTCATTTCTACTCCCTTTATTTCCTCTCCATTCTATTCATACCACTGCCATTTTTACTCTTTATCATCAGAAGCTTGAATTATTGCAACAAGTAGAATTCTATCATATTGTTTCAGTGCTGGCAGTACTTGACACAATCTGGTAACAATGGCTTAGTCTTTTGGAGGGGGGCGGTGGAGGGTGGAATTAAACCCAAATAGCGTAAATGAGATGCCACGGGTCCTACAACTGGCAATGTAGGAGTAGAACCCATTCCTTTCAACTTTGTTCTAAGGGTTTGCTCTGTTATATTACACTGCCCACCTGTTCTCCCTGCTTCTGCATCACGCTCCCATCTCCAGACCAGCCAGCTTCCCAATGTACTCCCATCGCTGTTGCCATCAAGTCACCTGCTTGCTCAGAATCTTCAGTAGGTCTTGATTGCCTGTAAAATCAAGTTTAAATTTCTCAGAGTACCTTTCAGGGCCTTCCATGAACTGATTGATGGTGCTCTATTTTCTGTTTTATGCCACCTTTATTTCCACTATTCTTATCCCAGCCTTTTGCTCCAGTCTTGCTCCTTCTTTAACCTCTACAGGATGAGGTTTTAGCGCAGATTTTGAAGCAGATAGTTAAGGTATGTTACCAGTGTCCTTTAATCTCCAGTTATTGCTGCCAGGTGAGTATCTTCTGGTGGCAGAGAGGCAGCCTCAACATCAGAAACCACCTCAAGACAAGAAAGGGCAGTAACTAACACTAAGGAACTTTCCTGAAACTTTTCCTGAGAAACCACCTGTCACACTCATCTCATCCCCACAAAAGCCCTGAAAGCAGATGTTGCCTCCATTTTTATAGATATGAAATCAGATATTCATACAGATCAAGTAACTTGTCCAAGAACAGAGCTAGGATTCAAACCCGAGTTTAGGATAAACTCATGTCTTTTATGCAAGAACAAAGGTTTTTGAGTCAAAGAGACCCATGCTGGAATCCCATCTCTAATGCCTACAAGCTACATGTCCTTATTCAATATACCTACCATATCTGAGCCCCATTTTCTATTCTCTAAACACAATGGTTGTTGTGAAGTTAACATAAAATATTGGCCAATAGAGTGGGCCCTTCCCATTCCCCTTGAGAGAAAGTCCATATTCTTCCGTCCATAGGTTGAATTGATAGTACCTCTGCCTATGTCCTGTAGCTTTATATTTTTCCTATTTCAACTTTCTAGCTTAGTTAAGTGCTAGTGTTTAAAAAGTTTCTTAACTGACAAGTCATGGGTCATGGTTTTCATTCAGACCACTGAGAGTCTACATAAATGTTGCCCCACATCCTCAGAAAATGCTCAAGAAAAGAGCTGAACCCATCCCTCCAGGGTCTTCAGAGCATTCAGAGCCCCAGGACCCAGCAACCATACCCCACTCCCTCGGTCCAACTCACAGGGAGCCAGAGCCAGTGCTGGTGGCCAAGACTGTTCCTGATAAGATTCTACACTGTGGGTCAGTGACATGTGGGACAGGGGAACTGTCTCCTCCGACAGCAACTGTGTCCTCCTAAGAGAGATGACTTCCCAGGTGAGACAACTTCCCCAGGCTAGGAATGGGGAAGGACAGGTAGAAGTCTGCCCTGGGGAGCTTTATGTGCAAATGTTGGTTTGCTTTATTTCCCCTTTAATGTACGCATGGAACAACTGAGGCACAGAGGCAGAAGCATTCCTTTGGGGCTAGGCAGGCAGGGGACAATGGACAAAGATGTTAGAGAGGAGGGCACCTGGGAGGGTTGGGTATGCTAGTGGGTAGGCAAATATGTACCCCTGTTACCCAGCTAATCCCCAAGAGTGAAGTCTTACTGCTCCCCACTGTCAGAGGAGATAAAGGATCCAGCTACTGTCTCCCTGGGGTTAGAAACAGAACTACTGGGAGGTATGGGTCATGCATTGGTGGAGGGGACTCTTGGCCTTGTGAACGTTTACTCTCCTTGCTACACTCAGTGTGGCCCAGGGACCAGCCACACATGCATCAGCTGGGAGCTCATAAGAGATGAGGACTCTCAAGTCTCACCCCAGACCTAAGGAATCAGAATCTGCATTTCATCAAGATCCTTAGATGGCTGTGCTGTGCACTACAAAATGAGAAGCATTTCCCTATCTGTTCCTCATCCTAGGGTGGGTTGCTTTGCCCTTAAATGTCTCCAAAGTGGGGATGGCTTTAGGTAGTGACACCCTTGAGCAAGTGCTGCCCCAATCCAAGGTGAAGAGGCCGGAAAAGGGAAGGACGTGGAGGGGGCATGGGCTGCAGAGAGACCAGGCACCTTGTTCCTGCATGCAGCCAGGATGTACCTAGACTGCCATGCTCCAAAAGACCCCCCTCTGCTGCTTTCTTTTCCCTGTCTCCTGGAGCACATGCTTCTCATTGGCCTGGTGGTGATATCATTGTTCTCCTCCCCTGCCCATTATCTCCGTGAACAACTGAATTTGTAGTTGGCAATTATGTATCATTAATGTAGCACCAGTTGCCATGTTTATTCATGCTGGCCTTTATGTCTTTGCTCTTGTTACTGCCCTCAAATCCTGAGTCCTGCCACTGGCCTCAAGGAAACCATAAACCAGATGGGAAAAGAACAATGGATGTTCAGGAAGTAGTTACCCATTGAAATACGAAGTAAAAAAAAAAAAAAAAAAAAATAGGGCCATTGTGAGTAGAGCTGAAAAATGCTGTATATCTTTAGATGGTGGAAGACTTCAAGAAGAGGGAAACCTAGAACTAGACCCAAGATTTGAGGGCATACTCCAAGAAGTAAGCCCAAGCTCCACCATGACACCCTCCTGCTCCCAGCTAAGACACATCTCTAGGAAAGCCCATCTGGGAGTAAGAGTTGGTGTGCACATGCACCCAGGAAGGCAGGCCAGGTTGGCCTTTGAAACCAAAAGTCGATGATCAGACTCAGTCCAGCCAGGTACACAGCGTGTTGCACAACAGTTGGAGTTTCCTGCTGGCTTCAGCTTTTCTCCTATTTGCTGAAATTTTCTTTCCTTTCAGCGTTGCTTTGTTTTGGCAGAGACCCTGATAACAAATTGCCACCTTTCCCTAAAATTTCCTGCCAGACTAGTCCCTTTGCCATGGGATGGCTCACTCTGGGGCAGCTGTCCATCTTGTGGTTCTGGATAAGGCCACTGCTCATTGGAACTGGCCACTAACCCTGGACACGGGAAGGCTGGGGAGCTATTCCAGAATTTCCATTCTTGGCCGGGCTAGGCCTCTTGGGCTGCAGCTGGAATAGTCCCTTTCCCTGACACTAGCTCCATTCACGGCATGTTTGAGCTTTGTCCATTCACTGCTTCATTAGTTTTTCTTGATTCTTTAGGCAGAAAAGAAAGAGCCTTTGGTACTTACACTGCTTTTCAAGTTATAAGGAAGAATAGGCTCGTATATGGGACAGTCTTCCCAAATGGTGGATCTCCGTGACCCATGCCCCTTGCAGCCTCTTTTGTGCCCCCACTCCTTGACTGGAAGCCTTTCCTCATTCTTTATTCTCTTTACTTCGATGGAGCATTTGATCGTTTGTCTCTCTTCATCTTTCTCCTTCATGGTGTCTTTTGGTGTGTTTTTTTTTTGTTTTTTTTTTTAACTTCTTCTCTGACTACATCTTTTCTTATTGACTGGTCTTCTTCCAAATTTCCAAAAAGCTCAATGTTGAACTCTCTGATTTCCGTCACTGCCTTTTCCTCTGTAATTTATTCTGTCTCTTGACCTCTTCTCTAACTTAAAAGGGCAATTTTCTATCTCCAGGAATAGTCTCCCACTTGCACCGTATTTCCAGCTTTCTATATAGGTTATCTTCTCATCATGGGAAAGTAAAGGGACAGCCTCTTCACTCTGGCCCCAACCAGCACCCCCCACCCCCACCTCACGTCCATCTCAGTGTACCAGCAACTTTCCAACACTTCTTATCATTTCTGACTTCTTCATTTCCTGTGCTCAGTTACCTGTTCCTGCCACTTCTTCAATTCTTGAAAAATAGCAATAAGCTAAATAAAAAGGAAAAGATCTCTATGAAGGAGAAATTTTATAAAGAACAGCTCACGATATGTTCAGGATATATGTATTTCCAAATATGGCAATCCAGTGTTCCGTAGATTTATTAATCATGACTCATGGAGGCAGTAGAGTCTTGGACCTAGTTCATATTGGCCTGCAAGAGCCGATTGTGCACATCTCTTCCTAATTCTGTGGTCAGTGACATCATGCTGATAGCTTGAAACCAGCTATGATGGGAGTATTTATTGATAAGCACATTTATTGATGTGCTTAGGATGAAAATGCTCTCAAGAAGTTTCAATCTCTGGACTACCTTTTATAAATTAAAAAGACATTTTGTATTCATAATTGGTATTTGGCAGGACCAGGAACTATCTGATATCTGAATGAAGATCCATTCTTTTGATCATTATTCTGCAGTTAGTTTGGTCTTGATCCCAGGGTTGCATTAACTCTTTGTCCAGGCATTCCTTCTGTGAATAAAAGAATATTCCAACTCTCAAGGGCTAGTCTAAAGCCTTCCATATACTCCTTTTTCTTATGTGGTATTATGAATCTTTACTACTAATCACTATGTAGATAACCTCTCTTCTAGTTGAATTTCTTTTTAGACTCAATCTGACTGTTTAACATTTTGACCCATACAAAATATACCCAGTATGTTCAAATCTGTGCAGTTCTATCTGTACCACTTATTTGACAATCCTATACAGTTACACACATATAACCTGAATATGCCTTATTTTCCTAACTAGATGGTAGCTGCTAGAAGGCAAGGGCTATTTCTGCACATGTTTATATCCTACTTCTTACTTGATAAACATTTATTGAGCGAGATAAAGAGATTTATAAAAGCTTCTTCTAAACTGAACATGCTTATTGCCACAACCTTGCTTCCTTCAGTTATTTAATCAACAAACATTTACTAAGTACCACTAAATTGGTTATCCCAAGCAAGAGGAATCACAGAAAACCAAAAACACAGCTCCCACTAGAGTGCGCAGTTTAATGAGGCAGACAAGTAAAATAAAGCTTATGTTTGCCTGTTTCAATAAAATTAGCCCGTGTACAGACCTATGTGAAAATTGAAGTGAATCATCTAAGTCTGCCTGGGTCCCAGGAAAGTGTTGTAGAAGATGCAGCTTTAGAGTGGGTCTTAAGCCAGGAGTGTGAAATATGTGGAAGGTGATGAAAGGTTCTTGAAATCTTATTCTTACGTGGCTGTAGAATAGGATGCATTGAGGAAGTATCAGAAGGTGAGACAGGAAGGAGAGGCTGCAGCCAGATTGTGAAGGATTTGGGGTGTCAGAATTTATTGCAATAGTCATTGAGAACCCCTTGGAAGGTGTCCAAGTGGGAAGTAAAAAGCAGTGTTTTAGATGCATAATTCTGGCTGCAGTGTGAAGAATGTATTAGGGGAAGATGGAACTGAAAGTGGAGAGACCTTGTTAGATGGAGATTGGAAAAAAAGCAGTGAGAGATAATGATGCAGTTGGGATAGAGAAGAGCAGATAGACTTGATAGTTAGGAGATGTAACTGGCATATAAAGTAATTGAATTGAAAGTATACTTTTTTCCTCAAAAAAAAGAGGGGTCTCAACTAAGCCACCTTGGCAGGTGATCTCACTGCCCTCCCCACTATGTGGGACCTGACTCCCAGGGGTGTAAATCTCCCTGGCAACACAGGATATGACACCTGGGTATGAATCTGGACCCAGCATCATGGGATTGAGAACATCTTCTTGACTGAAAGGGGGATACAAAATGAAACAAAATAAAGCTTCAGTGGCTGAGAGATTTCAAATGAAGTTGAGAGGTCACTCTGGTGGACATTCTTACACATTATATAGATAACACTTTTTAGGTTTTAATGTATTGGGATAGCTAGAAGTAAATACCTGAAACTACCAAACTCCAACCCAGTAGCCTTGACTCTTGAAAACAATTGTATAACAATGTAGCTTACAAGGGGTGACAGTGTGATGGTGAAAACCTTGTGGATCACACTCCCTTTATCCAGTGTATGGATGGATGAGTAGAAAAATGGGGACAAAAACTAAATGAAAAATAGAGTGTGATGGAGGGGATGATTTGGGTGTTCTTTTTTATTTTTATTTTTTATTCTTATTCTGATTCTTTCTAGTATAAGGAAAATGTTCGAAAATAGATTAGGGTGATAAATGCACAACTATATGATGGTATTATGAACAGTTGATTGTACACTATGGATGACTGTATGGTATGTGAATGTATCTCAATAAAACTGAATTTAAAAAAAAAAAAAAAAAAAAGAGGGGTCTCCCAGTTTTCTGTCTTGGGAAGCTAAGTGGATAGGGATGGCACTAATTTTAAAATCTAATGTAGAAGGAAAGCATATTTGGACAGTAACTTGAGAAGTAGAGAGTATACTTTTTTAATGCTATAATTTGAGGGTCTATAAAAATAAAAAATTGTAGCTCAGGAGAGAGTTTGTGAAATTAGTAACTTTGGGAATCAGCATTTCAGAGGTAGAAGGAGGCATGGAGAATGAACACTATGATATTGAAAAGTATATTTTTGACAGGAGTTCCTTTAAAAATGATTAGGAAGCTTCCAGTGAAGTGCAATCATGTTTGATATCCTCACATCTCCACATTAAAAAATATATGTAGAGAGAGAGCAAGTAGGATTACCAAAATAGTGGGGGGGGGGGGGGGAGTGACAAAGTTTCATCAGAAATCCCGGAATGCAAGTGGATGGGGTCAAACCACATGCAACAGCAGAAACTGTGCAGAAACTACAAATTTAACAGCTGGGCAGAGATGGAAAAGAAAAAAGATAGGGCCTAGAGCCAAGGAGCACAGAAATCAGCAAGAATTACCTCCGCTAGGAGATGATCCTACTCTGCGTAGAACCCTCAGCTAGTATTTCTGAGGCCAATCAGTGAAAGTGAGAGAAGTCTTCAGGCTCTCAGTGTGCAGGAAAGATCAGCAAATCCCCAAAGGGGCCTTCAGAAGATTGGAGGGTTCTGGAGCAGCTTTCATCCTTAAGGACTTCAGAAATACTCAACAAAAATTGCTAGAATTATAATCCACATTGAGAAGAAACACAAGGGGTAAAGGAAAGAGAATGTTTAGACCCTTGGGAGTTGGAGAGTCCAGAAGATAACAAATCTCAGAACTGTGGCCATGGCTATACTTAGGGGCCAAGTTATCAAATACTGCTTTTTAACTCCAGAGAAGGGAACCTGTAAGCAGTGAAGACGAGATGAGCACCCCAAAGCACCCCCACCTCTGACACTCTCCTTTCCTGAAAGTACAGAAAAAAAAGTATTTCATTTAAATTTAAGCATCAGGAAAGTGTCGCAGTCAAACACCATACAAAGATACTTTAAAATAAATATCTCAGTAGCATGCCAGCATAGTAAAAATGTGCATAGAGGTATTAATAGCATATGGACATGAGGAAAATTTGGCCTTGAAACAGATACAACTATAGCTGTATTACTGACTGCACTAAAAAAATTCAAGAAAAGTATAGAAACTTAAATCAGAAACAGAAAAGCTCCAGAAATTAAGTTGAATAACTAACAAGAGGTTGTAAAAGATAGCCAACAGCGTTCAGGAGAGAATTAGAAAATAAAGACAAAAAATTCAGAAATGTAGACTAAACTAGAGGGAATACAAGAATGACTAGACATGAAATAGAAGAAAGGAGGGAAATGAGGAAAGAATCCAACATGGAGTCCCAGGAGAAGAAATCCAAAACAGTGTAATAAAACAAAACTATAAATAAAAGAAGACAAATCACCGTTTTGAAAGGGTACACCATGTCCCTGGGAAAATTGGCCCAGAATGGTCAATATCAAGACATATTCTGCTAAAACTACTGGATTTCAGAGATTTAGAAAAAGTTACTTGTGCATCCAGACAAAAACAAAACAAAACAGAACAAAAAACCCCAAGATGTTTATAAGGGAAAGAAAATCAGATTGGCATCAGACTTCTCAACAACACCACTTCAGACTACAGAACAATGGAACAACATATTTAAGATACTCAAGGAAAGAAAATGTGAGCCAACGATTTTATATTTTGCCAAACTGACCTTCAAGTTTAAAGGCCATAGGAGATAGTTATGAAGGTATAAGAACTCAGGATAAATTGTTCCCATGAGCTCTTCCTCAGGAATCTACCAGATTCTTAAAAGAAGAAACAGAGGAGAAGCTTTGGCATAAGGTTGCTGCTTTGTGAGTATAATTGACGGCACTGGTTCTGCCGTGTCCGCTGCCAGTGAGCTGTGAGCTTTTACTAATGGCACTTTTATTTTGAACTTAGCATATATCGAGTCATGTTAGAACTCCATCCAGAAAAGGAGTTTACAAATGATCCTCCCATTCACAACTGGGAGAAAAGGTCAAATCTTTATCACTAGAAATGTCTGATGAGTGGTGACTGATACTCAGTTATTTAACCACTTGGATGTATGAACAAAAAACGGCTCACACTGGTAGTTTAATAAAAAGTTGGCTTTAATATATTGTATGGGAAACTCCTAGCTGAGGATTTGACTGGTGAAGAAAATAAATGGCAATTTGGTAAATGGCAATTTAAAAATACTTGTTCAAAAGCCTACAAAAACCTTCCACTTTACTGAAAAATGATAATTAGGGCTTTCTGTTAAAGATGATAATAAATTAAAAAAAAAATTCCATTCCCCTCCTTTGAAACCCAAGGAAAAAAAAAAAACCACAGAGAATGAAAGTGAGGGAACACTCTGTCTTCAATGAACAATGAAGTGGCTACAGTCCCAAACTGTAAATTATGAAACACACCTGCCAAAGACCGTAAAATCTGGTCCAAAATGAGAGCGAAGGCTGAGAGCTGACGAACATTTCCTCAGGCGTCAAGCAGAATATAGATTTCCCTAGGAGTAAGTATGACAGCCCTGAAAGGCCTATTCAACAGTGCCTTGATTACAGAGACTAGATCTGGGACCATGAGCAGCCCTGGAAAAAAAACGAGAAATTCTCTGCAGAACCATGGGGGAGACAGAGCTGAAGGAGAAACCACATTTTTATGCTTCCTAGCCAAGGAATGCTGCCAGAGATGAAGTGGGGTGAAGGAAGGGAGGCAGCAACTGCTGGATTATTACACAGTGAGCCAGTTAAGAGGCTCCTCTCTGAGTCACACCAACCACTCGAACGCCGAAAACTGAAGAGGAATGTGGGCAAAGGAAATAAGAGTATTGGTGACAGAGTGTGGAAGAAAACAAACCCAAAAGATGTAAAATGCCCTACCTCATCCCCAGCTCATGTTATTCACAGACAGCCAGCTGCATTTAATACACCAGCATAATATTAAGGTGTCAAAACTGGGGGAAAAATTTGAAGAGGAGGGAAGTCGGGCTATGGGGAAAGGAATATAAAGCAAGAGTCACACAAACAACATAAGATAAGGAATACCCAGAGAAAAGTTCTGACAAATATGTTCTGTGTTCCCAAGGAAATTATAGTCATGACCTCTGAGAAAAAAGTGGCCCAAGAGTAACTTTTGAGCTCCAGAAAGAGATTATGAGACAATACAAGGAGATGAACAGACAACTCAAACACTTGGGGAAAAAACTGAAGAGAAAAATTAAAAATAGAAGACATAAAAATTACATTATAAGCAACAAAAAAAATGGGGAAAATGAAAACACTGAGACATAGTAGACAAGCTGGAATAGATCATATAAAATGGTATGGAAAAGAGCAAAGTTGTACAATTGGTTTTTAGAGGCAACAATGGATATGGAAGGCAGACAAAGAAAGATCAAACATAAGGGTAATTGGTATTTATAAGAAGAACAAAACAAACGGAACAGAAAAATATTCAGAAACAGGATAAGAGCAATAAATTTCCAATAAAAAAAGCTTTCATCTGCAAGCCTAGAAAATATTGCCCACCAAGGGTTCAGCATGCTTGTGGTGCTGAACTTCATGAATCAAGAAAGAACCCACAGGCCTCTGAGCAGGAAAGGCAAGCAAATCAACAATAAAAATTCTTATTTGGTCTCCGATATCTCCACAATAGTTCTCAATGCAAGAAGACAAGGTTTGCACAATTCTAAGGAAAAGAAAGTATGACCCAAAAATGTTCATATGTTCTCTTCAGCCTGGTGGTTCTTCATGTGGAAAGAAGGGTAACAGTCATTCAAAGAATACCTTATCAATGAGCCTTTCCTAAAAAACCTGGAGGGCCAACTGCTAGACAACCAAGAAGGCTCAAAGCAAAGAATCCATGAATGGATAGACCCTGGTTAAAAAAAAAAAAAAGATGGATGATGAGTAATGAATTCATTTAAATATAGAATTAAGACTCATCAACTGCAGCAATTACATTTCAGAACAGAAGGTAAATATCAGAAATGTTGACATTAACTAAATAATTGAAAACTAGTTGGCAGTTTGGAAGTGGGGTGGGAGAAAATACAAATGTGCTTATTTCCTCATCCTTCTAGGCAGCAAGTCAGTAGATACCCTCCTTAGTCAAAATATGTAATTAAAAGTCACTATTCAAATCACTTAATGGTTTCTTTAATCTTCTTTGTTAACATTAGAGGGCTTTTTTTGGGAATTAATCACTTATGGTGAAAAAAAATCAGAAGTTCAGCAACTCCTTTAATTACCCTTTAGTTTCTTTTTCCCTATTATACCTAATAAATTTGCATTAAAATTTTAATTAAAATTGCGTGTATACACATGATTATCAAATGTTAATGCTTCTTAATGTGGAGTAGTTTGGAATTTTTTTAAATTTTCCTGTTTATTCTTTTCCGTTTATTTGAATTCTTGGAAATGGGTGTGTATAATTTTTTAAAAGCAGAACATCAATAAATTAGATTTCAATTAAAACACCAAAAAATCTGCAACAATAAATTATAGGAAGGAAGGAGGGAGGGAGGAAGGAAGGAGGGAGGGAGGAAGGAGGGAGGGAGGAAGGAGGGAGGGAGGGAGGAAGGAAGGAAGGAAGGACTCTCCATGTTATAAAAGATGTTCAAGCCCAAGAAATGGCTTCCATATTGGCACATCCATACATTAATTTCCTCGTTTCACCATCTGAGAATTTGCTATTGTTGGCTTAGATTCGCCTACTCATGCTCTGTTTGACTCTGTTGCACAATTCTTATTCCAGTGCTCTGTCAGCTGTGGTGTTGGAATCCAGCGAAGAAAGCAGGTGTGTCAGCGGCTGACGGCCAAAGGCCAGCGTGTTCCCCTCAGTGAGACAATGTGCAAAGATCAACCGGGGCTTCCTCTTGTAAGGTCTTGCCAGATGCCGCAGTGTAAGAGTAAGTATGTCGTGTCCATACCTCACCAAGATACGCTGATTCTGCTCATCCTGTCTCCATGTCTTCATTTTCATTTTCTCACTTCCAACATCTTCCAAATCTGTAGGTAAAGCAAATCAAGCATAACTCACAGTTGTTTTAAGCAACAAACGATACACTGTTAAACACCAAGATATAGTTCTAAGAAAAGTCAGTTTTATGAAATGTCCACCCAGTCAGCAAATGCATGTTTTTATTTCCTGTATTGAATTTGTATTTCCTTTTATCTTCCACTTTACCATGATTTCTTCCACTTAGAATTTAGGAGTGTTCCTTATAGAAATTAAGCTGAAATATGTCCTGGTTTACTTTTGCTAGTAAGGTGTTTGGATTCATTCTATTAAAAGTAGAAGAGCTAAGTTTTTTTTAAGTATTCAACTCTTCTTCCTTACATATAATCTAAAACCAGCAAGGATGAAAGCTTGAAATACCTTTGGTTTTAAAATATGGCCATTTGGACACCTCTTCAATGAGTGAGTTAAAAATAATAAACCTGGTATAAAGAGTGAATATAATGGCTTCATTATATCCAAAAGCTGATATGCATGTTGTACTCATCTGTATTTATAGTGTACATGTGAGACTATATATTTACATGTGCATGTGTGTGTTTCATGTCAGAGGGTCATATGAGTTGAGGACTGCCCCTGTAGCAGCTGAAATTAGGCAGCAGAGTATTTGGGAAGGAGAGTGAGGAGGTAGGGAACAGACATTGGGAATCCAAAGCTTCTAGGTCTGTTCCCTGCCTTAATTATTCATGTCTTCAATTATTCACCTGTAAAATTACCTCAAATACCCCCAAGTTTATGATAAGAAAAAAATCAGAAATAAACAACTCTTATTTTAATGCTTGCATGTGTATAATCCAAATATACATACATATATATCATATAGATATATATGTATCAACTCACCAATAACTTTTTCAGAGAAATTCACAAAACAAAGTTTTTTAAAAAGTGATAAATAAAAAAAAGAGGAATAACATTGATTTAGCCATTACCATGTGCAGTTCCTTGCATGCACTAACTCATGTAGTTCCCCCAGTTGTGAGACAGATATTATCACCACTTAGATATGAAGAATCCAAGACTTAGAAGAGATATGAAACTTGCCCAAAGCCCCATAGCTGCAAATTGGACCCCTTGACTTATGTGACTATAAGTCTGATTCCTGAGCCTACACCATTAGCTGCTTGTCTGTGCTGATTCATGGGCAACATTAACATTTTTTTCTGGGGAATTCGTTGAGAAACAAATTTCAAAATCTTGAGTTTCCAAGAGTTAGTTTTAAGATATCTTGGAATTCAGGAATGTCTGTGGCATATGGCACAGTGTCATGCTTTGAGCTGCTTATCTATCTGATTTTTATTCCTTGTGGAAGGTTGCATAGCAATGCAGCTAGACCATTTAGTGCCTTAGAGGAGAGTGAAATTAAAGTAATATTGGCAGCTTCCTCCAAAATAATAACAGAATAACATGCGGGAATAAATTGTGGTTATTAGGGCATACAACGTGATTCAAGATGATATAAATTATTATGGCTTGCATTATTATGGCTTACAGAGTAAAATTATAAGTTTTAGGACAAGAGAAAAAAGATAGTAATATTTCTTTTTTATCCACCCCACTCCCTAGCTTGCCAAACATGTAGGTCATGGAAGCAGACAGGAGACAGGAATGCACGCTCCCAACAGTCTAATCATTGCAATCTGGGGCCTCCACATCACCTGGCTTCATGCCATCATTTTTTATCAGTGGCCCTTGCTTGCTGAAATTTGGCTTCTCCCTACACACTCTCCTTTGACATCCTCTTTCCCCCTTCACCATATCAGAAGGCCGAGTGATGAGCTTGGCATTCTCCCATCCCTCCCCTCTGTTTCCACACCATTTCCCACTGTCATCAAACACTTAGTGCATATATTGCCTGCCTCACACCTTCAGTGGAGTCATAGACAGACCTATAAGACACTCTGAACATACCACCAGCAGGTCCAGTCTGCCTCTCCAACATTTGCCCGACATCCATGTTGATGACCTTTCTACCACCCTGATCTCCCAACTTCATCAATCCCACTGACCCCATCACCTTGTCATGGTGACTCTTTGGATTTCCTCATTACTTGGCACTCAGAAATCACTTCCACTCTTCTTCCCCGTCTACTCCTGCCTAGTTAGTTGACACCTCTCTGTGACCTCTGGTTCTTCCATGCCTCCCTGTTGTCCCTAAACTTTCTGCTCTTTCCCTCGAAACCACTCCTCTTAGCTGGCAATGCCTAGTTACCCACTTAACCAATTCTATCACCAGATTTTTATGCCCTTCCTTAGCCTACTGCCTTGATCACCCTGTTTCTCTTCAGACCTGGTACTACTCTCCAGGCATTTTTTTGTTTGTTTGTTTGTTTGCTTCCCTGGTCTGAGCTACAGAGACTTACTGAAGGAAATATCTCGAGACTGATGAGCCATATTTCATATTTATGCTACCTGAATTTAGCTGGGCAATTGCTTGTTTTCCTCTATTACCTAAAAATCCCCTAGAAATTCACCTCAGCAGCTATTTCTTAACTACTACACTGAACCCAAGTTCCCATCTCATCTCTCTGCCAATAAGCCTGTCTGCTCCTCTGCTAGGAATATCAAGGCTATGTGATGTGATGTCCTTCTGACTTTCCTCTCTCCTTTGCCTATGCTTCACCCCCCCACCCACCCCTCCACAGACTGGAAATGTGTGGTCTTCTTTATAGCCCTAATCCTTCCATTGTGAAAGACGAAAGAAACCAGTCCCGGCTATGCCATGACCTTTATTCTCTTTCAAGGCTCCACTTCCAGAAAATGTGTCTTAATCATTGATCTGGGGTAAGAGTGTTCTTTATTCTTAAGTAAAACCCATTCTCTTTGGAGTAGTGAATTTTATTGCTCTTCTTTTTGACCATTTTAGGGTGCAGTGGGTTGAGTGGGAAAGATGTCTTGAGTTACCCCTACAGGCCAGCGGTGTGTCATACAGACTGATTATCCCACTGCCTGATTCTCTCCAAACAAACTCTGTACTCTCCCACCTCAGGCTTTTACCCATTACTAGGCTTTTATGTCATATCTAGCAACTGAGGTTCTTCCCAATCTTGTAGGGCCAACGGCAAACCCCGCCTCCCTCAATAAGCTTCCTCAGTCACGCTTAATCTCTGAAAGATAACATGGCATTGTGGTTAAGGGCACTGCCTTTGACGCTGACTCACCTGAGTTTGAATCCCAGTTTTCCCAGTAACTTCTCATTTGATGTTGGACAAGTTATGTAATCTCTGTGGGTCCCAGTTTTCTCATCTGTAAAATGGTAATTGCAATTGTACCTACTTCATAGAATTGTCCAAAGAAGCATGAATTAATACCTACAAAGTGCTGAGAGAAACTGCCCAAGCACATATAAAGGCTCAAAAATATTAGCTATTTTAAATGTCATCACCACTTAATGACATGTAATAGAGAAATTAGTGGTGTATATTCTGGCTCATTTGGATATGAGCTTGTGTAGGGTAGGTACAGAATAGCTCTGAATGTTTTTACAAATACATCCCAAAAAGTGAATATCAGAATGAATTGTGCTCATAGATATGCTTTTCAAATATGTCAAATTTGTATCTACCTCAGATTGCTATCAGAAGTCCTCCTGTCTTGTTTTCCAATCATACCTCTGATTAAAAAAAAGTAAAGATAATAAGAAATGCAGCGTTTTGATTTTAGATTTTTAAAATCATGGTTCCTATTTTTCAAAGTTCTCAAATTTTGGTGAAGAAGAAGGCTTATTTTTCTCCAAATTACTGAGGTCAGGGAGGTTGAAGGAAAGGAGGCACCCAGGCATGCTCTGTATGATTGAAATGCCAAGAAAAATATACCTCATGTTCTCCCCAGGTATATTAGTTTCCTAGGGCTGCTATCACAAATGACTGCAAGCCGGGTGGCTTAAAATAACAGAATTGATTCTCTTGCAGTTATTCTGGAGGCCAGAAATCTAAAATCAAGGTGTCAACAGGGCCCTGCTCCCTTCAAAATCTCTAAGAAAGCGTCCTTCCTCATCTCTTGCAGCTGTCAGTGGTCCCAGTCATTCCTTGGCTATTGTCAGCCTAACTCCAGTCTCTGCCTCTGTCTTCACATGGCCATCTTCTCCCTGTGTGTTTCTGTCTTGGTATCCAAAAATCCTTCTTCTTCTAAGGACCCCAGTCATATTGTATTTAGGGCCCACCCTAGTCCAGTATGACCTCATGTTAAATTGATTACATCTGCAAAGACCTATTTCCAAATAAGGCCACCTTCACAGGTACCAGGGGTTAGGACTTGAACACTTTTTGGCAGACACAATTCAACCCATACTGCCAGGGATACCTGTTTCTTTTATTCACTCAGTCATCATTCACTTACTCATTCAACTAACAGTAAAGTGTAAGAGTCTACTGTGTACCCGGTGATGTGCTGTGTCCTAAGGACAAAAAGATGGTCTTTCTGCCTGGGCATATTTTTGTATATCACTGTCAGATGGTAGCCATTTCTTTCAGCAATTATTCGTCAAGTGCTACTGTGCTTTAGATGCTATAATACAAAATGAAAAAGATATTCTCTTCTAAGAGCTCATAATGTAAATAAAAACTAATTGTAAAGTTCTGTGTATGTCTTCATAGGATGCAGAAAGCAATTGGCAATGCCACTGGGTGGGGAGAGGTCAGGGAAAATTTCATAAAGGAGGAGGCTCTTGAGCAGAGTTCTGAAGGATAGGAGCCCACATGGATAAAAGGGAATCCCTGAAAAAAAGAGCAGCATGAAAAAAAAGGTAGGTAGTGTGAAATAGAGTAGTGTTTTAGGGGGAGTTGTAAGCAATTCCATAGGACTAAAACATATGTCTTATGACATACAGCTTGAGACATTAGCTATAGAGGATCTTGAAATCCATGCTAAGGAGTTTAGATTCTCTCTAAAAAGGAGGTGATACAGTCAGATTTTATTTTAGTTCATTTACTCTGACAATTTTAGAGATATATTGGATAAATATGAGACTGCAGACAGGGAGTCAAGTTAAGGAAACACCAGATGAGAGAACTGGAGGATAGAAACAATGAGAATGAATTCTAACAATGTTTCAGATGTGTGATCTAAGTATTTGATGCCTAACTGGAGCTGGAGGCTAAAAGACAGGGACAGTGGAGTGCTTGTAAATGTTTAACAACCAGCTCTGGGTGGGGCTGGGGGCTCTTATCTGCTGTGTTTGCCAATTTCCATGGTGTAAATACTTCCACCTTGGCCAGTATCAGTTACCAACATGAGATCTCCTCCAGAGTTGTCAATAGATGCTAACAACCTCACTGAGTTATTGAAAGCTAGGGCCAGCACACTACTGGATGGGAAGAAATCTTGGATGACGCTCCAGTTTCTAGCTTGAGAAACTTGTTGGAAGATGATGCCATTGACTTAGGGAAGACAGAAAGAGGAGGAAACCGGGGGTGTTGGGGGTGGGGGTGGCGGGGGTGGCAGGGATAATGTGCTTAGATTATTTTATTTTAAACTCGAGGCACCAGGAAGAAATTTCTAGTCAGCAGTGGACAGTCAGATCTGGAGGTCCAGAGAGAAGTCTAGGCTGGATAGATCAACTTGGGAGGCATCAACCTATAGTTGTTAATTGAAACTACAAGACGATCTAACGAAAAGTCTAGAGCAAGAAGAGAAAGTGGCTAAGCATTGACATCTAAGAGGTAGCAACACAGATAGAATAGTCAGTGTAAGAGGAGCCAGCAGGGGACTGAGAATGAACAATGGTAGGAAAGGAACAGAAGAAAGAGTTGAAAAAACTTGAGGAGAGATTTCTTCATGAAGTGAGTGATTAAGGGTCCCATATGCTGTAGAATGGTCAAGTAAGAATACTGGAAGGAGGTCACTGGTGGCCTTTCCCAGAGAGCTTTTGGTGGCGTTCTAGGAGCAGAAGCCAGACTGCATTTGGTTGAAAAGTACACTAGAGGCAAATAAGTGGAAACCATTCTTTCAGGCTGATCTTGCATTTACTATAGTCAGTCCTCCCTGGGACTCAGGAGTCTTCACAGCTCAGTTAGCAAGTCCATCTAGAGCATCCCCTGCAGCTACTTGTGTTCCTACCCTCAGAGAAGCCTGAAGAGAATCCAGGAAAACTACCTGTGTTCTTGATACAGCTTCTAATAAGCTTGCCAGATCTTCCACTCATAGTGGAAGAGGGGAGAACCCAGCACAAGTCAAGCAGCTAGACTCAGGTCTGGATTCTGTGGGGACCGGGGTTCCAGCAGGGTAATAGGAAGGCTTAGAGGCTGCATCACAGCCAAAGCCCTTTAGGGAGTGACAGGAGTCAGATGCTGGTGGGACCAAGTGTAAATATCCAGCCCAGATGGCTTGGGGCAAGAACCTGGCATGGCACCAAGACCCAGAGTCATGGCAGGGATACGACTGGAGCTAAGGCAGGCAGAAGCAAGCAAGGAGCTGAAGCAATCACTGGAAACAGCCTTGGGGTGCCTTGAGTGGGCCTTTATTGGGTATGACAGACTGGCGCAAAGGCCCAGAAGGAGGACATACAGGAGGCAGGTCTTTTGATTTTCTATAAAAGCCAAATATGTAGCATTTCTCACCTTCACACAGTAGAGGAGTGGGGGCATTGTGGGTACCCTTGCTCCACCCAGAAGCCACTCTGGGAAGATGCTGCAGGTACCTGGTCACTCTCCATGCAGTGGCTGATACCCCTGCCATATCAGGCCTGGCCAATGTTGCATTTTGTGAGCATCTCCAGATGCAGAAGGCAGTCACCCAAAACCAGACCAGTTTCTTGCCCAAGAACTGTGTCCAATGATGCCACACTCCAGGCCCTGCTCCAAAAGAATCAAAGAAGTCCCAATAGAGGAATTGTCCCATGCTGTGGAAGCTGGCAGCCTGGCAGAACCCCTGCATTTCTACCTTTGGCTGGAATCCTTGCTGACTCCCCAGTGTGAGCAGCTGCCAAGCAGTTGGGAATGGGGTCAGCTGGGGTCACTGGGCCTGCCTCCCATTGAATGTGGCCAGAGGGAGCAGCTAGACTCTAATGGGGCTCACCCAGCCTTCTGAAGGAGGGTTTTTCCCCAAGGCTGAAAACTCCACAGACCATGTTGGAAGGAGTCAGGGTCCCATCTCAGGTCCCATCTGTTCTGAGCCTCGGGCTCAGCTAAGGGACATCTGGCTGCCAGTGGGCTTGAAGGTAATTAGAAACCATCTCCATGTTTGTTTCCAGGGCATCAGGATGCTTAGTGGGCCTGGGGCCAGCTTCAGATCATCCCCACCTTGAACCTTTAACCTAGAAAGGTGTACTTCATTTCCCAAATGAGCTTCTGCACCATCCCAATGAGAACAGGAACATTCAAGCTAAGACCCTATTCTTAGCAGCCACCGCTACTCTGAAATAATCTGTCTCCACAAATTACTCAGTCACATTAATTCAAAAGTCTGATTTTTGAACCCAGTTTATATTCTGTTTTTGAAGAGTATATTTCTAAGTCATCCACATCCCACATCCACCCCCATTTTTCTGTTATCCACCACCGCCAGACCAGTGGCCAGACAAGATGTTCAACTAGATTCTTTAAAATAATAATAATATAATATATGTATATGTGTATGTATGTGTTTATGTGTATATATGTATACACATACATACATGCATATATATCCTGTCTTTTTACAAAAACAATAAGCCACTAATAAGTATTAATGAAGCACAACCAGAAAAGTAAAATTAGAAGTAGGTGATAAATGAAAAGGGAAAACATAAGCAAAAAAGATTAATGTGAGGTTATGTGTGGACACAAATTTGGCTCTAAACTTGCTGATGTAACAGCCATCTTGTAAAAGGCCATCTGCTCAATTACACCGCTCAGTGTTCATTAGCTAGGGAAGGAACCAGTTACTCAGAGTAAGATATACTTCTTTCTGATACTAAGACCAGAAAGAAATTTCTCCCACGATCTTCTTACAGAAGACACTGCAAACTGTAAAAGCTTAGGAAAGTTTTTAAAATTTCTCATGCCTAGGCTGATTTCTGTAAGTCATAATTTCTGGAGATGAAATCTAGAACATTGAGATTTAATGCACACACACGTGATTCCAATGTGTAGCAAATTATTTTGAGAACCACTGCTTTTTTGTCTGTTTTGAGTTTTTTTTTTAATTCAGTTTTATTGAGATATATTCACATATACAATCATCCGTGGTGTACAATCAGCTATTCACAGTACCATCGTATAGTTGTACATTCGTCACCCCAATCTATTTTTTTTTTACTTTTTATTTTGAAATAAATTCAAATTTACAGGACAGTTGCAAAAAATAATACAAACCCCATACACAGAACTCTAGCCTACCCCAACCCCCATCCACCGATACCCAGATCTACTAACTTTAATATTTTGTCACTTTACCATTTCTTTTTTTCCCTCCCTCCCTATCTGTCATCCATCATCTGTTGCTCTGTCTTCTGAACATATGAGAGCAAGTTGCACACATCTTTGAACAAATAATATAATTCACATATACATTTCCTATGAACAAGAATATTAATTTATGTAATCACATTACAAGTAGTTAAGAAATTCAAGAAATTTAACATTGATATAAAGCTTACATTCTGTATTTCATTTTTTTCTTATGTCCCAATTGTGTCCTTTTGAGCCTTTTCTCCTCTATTTTTAGATCTCATCCAAGATCATCTATGGCATTTAACTGTCATTATCAATTTAGACTGTCTTTTTTTCAGTTGTGGAAACATATATACACCATAAATCTTCCTATTCCAAACCCTCCCAAGCATTCCATTTAGTGGGATTAATCACATTCACAATGTTGCAATGCCATCACCTTCCCACCATCCATTACTAGAAATTTCCCTTCACCCAAAACAGAAACCCTACACTCATTTCTTAACTCCCCATTGCCCCTTCCCCCACTTCTCATAACCCATACTCTACTTTTCATCTCTATGATCATATTCTCTGATACTTTCTTTGTGTTTACCATGGGGCTTAAATTTAACATCCTAAATCTATAACAATCTTGTTTTCTTTGATACCAACTTAACTTCAGTAGGACACATAAACTGTGTTCCTATACTCCTCCATTCCCCCACCTTTATGTAGTTCTTGTCAAAAATTACATATTTTACATTGAGTCCAAAACCACTGATTTATCATTACACTTTATGTATTTTAGATCCTGTAGGAAGTAAATAGTGGAGTTACAAATCAAAAATACAGTAGTATTGGTATTTATATTTACCATGTGATCTTTACTGGAAATCTGTATTTCTTCATGTGGTTTCAGTCAGTTGTTTAGTGTCCTTTCCTTTCAGCCTGCACAATTCCCTTTAGCATTTCTTATACGACTGATCTACTGGTGATGAAGTCCCTTAGCTTTTGATTATCTGGGAATGTTTTCATCTCCCTCATTTTTAACCTCCAGGTGTTTGTGAATTTTCTAAGTCTCTGATGGTTATTGACTTCTAATTGTATTCCATTGTGGTCTGAAAATGTGCTTTGAATAATTTCAATTTTTTTTTTTAATTTATTGAGGCTTGTTTTATGTCCCAGCATATGGTCTATTCTGGAGAAAGTTCCGTGATCACTAGAGAAGAATGTGTATCCTGGTGATTTGGGATGTAATGTTCTATATATGTCTGTTAAATCCAATTCATTTATCAGATTGTTTAGGTTTTCAGTTTCCTCATCGGTCTTCTCTCTGGTTGATCTTTCTATAGGAGAGAGTGATGTGTTGAAGTCTCCCACAATTATTTTGGGAACATCCATTGCTTCCTTTAGTTTTGCCAGTGTTTGTCTCATGTATTTTGTGGCACCATGATTGGGTGCATAAACATTTACGATTGTTACTTCTTCTTGTTGAATTGCCCCTTTTATTAGTATGTAGTGGCCTTCTTTGACTCTCATAACATCCTTACACTTAAAGTCTATTTTATCTGAGATTAATATTGCTGCTCCTGCTTTCTTTTGGCTGTAGCTTGCATGAAATATTTTTTCCATCCCTTCACTTTCAATTTCTTTGTGTCCCTGTGTCTACAATGAATCTCTTGCATGCAACATATTGATGGTTCATATTTTTTGATGAATTCTGCCAATCTGTATCTTTTAATTGGGGAGTTTAATCCATTTACATTCAATGTTATTACTGCCAAGGCATTTCTTGAATCAGCCATCCTATCCTTTGGTTTATGTTTGTCAGATACATTTTTTCCCTCTCTCTCTTACTGTCCTTTAATGAACCAGTATTGAATGTCTTTAGTACTGAACTGTTCTCTATATCTATCTCTCCTTTCTTTGTTTCTCTATCGCTAGGGCTCCCTTTAGTATCCGAAGTAGGGCAGGTCTTTTATTAGCAAAATCTCTCAGCATTTGTTTGTGAAAATTTTAAGCTCTCCCTCAATTCTGAAGGAGGGTTTTGCTGAATGAAGTATTCTTGGTTGGAAATTTTTCTCTCTCAGAATTTTAAATATGTCATGCCACTGCCTTCTCGCCTCCATGGTGGCTGCTGAGTAGTCACCACTTAGTCTTATGTTGTTTCCTTTGTATGTTGTGATTTGTTTTTCTCTTGCTGCTTTCAGAACTTGCTCCTTCTCTTCAGTATTTGACAGTCTGATCAGAATATGTCTTGGAGTGAGTTTATTTGGATTTATTCTATTTGGAGTTCACTGGGCATTTATGCTTTGTGTATTTATATTGTGTAGAAGGTTTGGGAGTTTTCCCCAACAATTTCTTTGAATACTCTTTCTAGACCTTTACCCTTCTCTTCCCCTTCTGGGACACCAATGAGTCTTATATTTGGACATTTTATTTTATCTGTCATATGCCTGAGGTCCATTTCTGTTTTTTCAACTTTTTTCCCTATTCTTTCTTTAGTTCTTTCGTTTTCCATTCTGTGGTTCTCGAGGTCGCTGATTCATTGTTCAGCTTTCTCTAGTCTTGTACTATGAGTATCCGGAATCTTTTTAATTTGGTCAATAGATGATCCATAAGATCATCTGTTTTTTTATTTACTCTTGCAGTTTCTTCTTTATGCTCTTCTAGGGTCTTCTTTATGTCCTTTATATCCTGTGCCATGCTCTTGATGTTTGTCTTTAGTTCTTTGATTAATTGCTCCAGGTGCTGTGTCTCTTCTGATCTTTTGATTTGGGTGTTTAGGTTTGGGTTATCCATCTCATCTGGTTTTATCATATGCTTTAAAATTTTCTGTTGTTTTTGGCCCCTTGGCATTTGCTTTACTTGATAGGGTTCTTTTAGGATATGTAGGATTATTCAAAGACGAATCTCTAGTTTGTCAGATCTACAGCTTGGTGGTGTACACTTTCTCTAACTAACCAGCAGATGGTGTCCGCAAGTCACCTATTCCCCTCAAGTCAGTTCTCCCCAACTTTGTCTTTGTGGTGTGTGGGGGTTTGATTCTTGTGGGGTCCAATTGGTGCACCAAGTTTGGGTGTGTTGTTGGTGCTGTCCACCCTGAATGTGGGGCATGCGTCTGAGCAGTTAGGGAGGGAGGGCAGCTTTAATAATCAAACCTCCCAGGTGTTCCTGGAGATTTAAGGCTGTTGCAAGGCTCTAAACCTTCATTTCAGTCTTGCCACAGATTGTCTCTGCCACTGACCCACAAGTCCTTGGTATTGGTGTATGGTCCCTGGGATTTCCGAATGAGTCCCTCTTCCAAGCCGTGCCCTTCTAGGGCCTCTGCTGAGGGAAGGTTGTGCTACATCACAAATGTGCACCATCCCTCAGGGGAAGTTCTGGGCCACTGGGCCGTGTAGGTGCTTTCCCAGCCTGCTGTAAGAATGGCTGAATGGGACGTGTTAATTTCCCCCTTTTTACACAGCTCCGCTTTCCCATCTCTGGGACAATTAGCTGTGGGTTCGCAAAAGGCTATTGTGCATGCCTGATACTGTGTGTGTGCATGTGATGCTGGAGACGCTTCCTGTCACACCGGGTTTTTTTGGCATGGCTCTGGGCTGTGGCTCCTGTGCCGGGGAGGAGCGTTCCCAGCCCGCTGGGAAGATGGCTGCAAGGGGCGTGTTTATTTTCCCCTTTTGGCTTACCTCTGCCTTCCTCGGTCCGAGACAATTAGCAGCGGATGTGCGAAACGCTATCTTCCACACCAGATATTGAGGTGTTCGCACAGCCCGTTCCTGCCGTGTTTCACTGTGTGGTTCTCGCTGCTGTATCTGCAGCCGCTTTTGGGTTTTTTAAAAAAGAACTAGTCTGCCTCCAAATGCCAACCCACAGTTTCCCCACACCACAGTGTGGCTGCCAGATATTCAGCAGGCTCACTCACTCGTTTCAAAATGCAGACTCCCAGTTTCACCAAGTGCACAGTCCCTGAGGATTTAGCAGAGTTTGTCCAGCTGGTGCATCGCTGGAATTGGTATTCTGGATCACTTTCTGGCTTTTATCTAGTATTTTTCATGGAGGTGTTTTTTTGCCCTGTCTCTCCTAGCCGCCATCTTAGGTTCTACCCAATCTATTTTTGAACATTTTCCTTACACCAGAAAGAATCAGAATCAGAATAAAAAATAAAAATAAAAAAAGAACACACAAATCACCCCCCCCCATCCTACCCTATTTTTCGTTTAGTTTTTGTCCCCGTTCTTCTACTCATCCATCCATACACTGGATAAAGGGAGTGTGATCCACAAGGCTTTCACAATCACACTGTCACCCCTTGTAATCTACATTGTTATACAGTCGTCTTCAAGAGTCAAGGCTACGGGTTGCAGTTTGGTAGTTTCAGGTATTTAATTCTAGCTATTCCAGTACATTAAAACCTAAAAAGTGTTATCTATATAGTGTGTAAGATTATGTCCACCAGAGTGACCTCTCGACTCTGTCTGGAATCTCTCCGCCACGGAAACTTTGTTTCATTTTACATCCCCCTTTTGGTCAAGAAGATGGAAAACCACTGCTTTTAAATACCTATAGTCAGTATTGATGTTGAACTGTGAACATCAGGATGTCCATACAAATTGTTAAAATATTGAAATTCTTCCCAGGTGGTTAGTAAATAGCTATTGCCTAAACCCTGTGACTATCAGCCACTCCGACCTCTCTACCAGGAACCACCTGATCTCCCTGTATCTAGGAGCTAAAATGGTAACACTTGGCTCCGTAGGTGGCCTCCAGGGCTCTGTTCTTGTGCCACAGGCAGCATCTGTTCTGAACACTGTCCTTGCTGTATACCTATTAAATGTTTTGAATATCATCCTTGCCTGTAGTAATGAACAGACTATAAATTTACCAGGGAATCCTCCATAATTTTTTTCTGTTTTTGATAGCTGTTGAAGAGCAATAAATTCAAAACCTGTGTTAGCAATTATAAGAAAATCTACATTCCTTAACTGGCTGCAGCCAGGGTTGACATCCTCCATGGATACTAAGCCTCCCAGCAAGTAAATGCGTATGCCTGCTCCCCTTAGATATGAGCCGTGGGAGTATCCACAGGCAGAACCCAGCTCAATCCTGAGGACAGTAGGCCTGACCTACTGACTGCATGCAAACTCATTATGCTCTTTCACCAAGAACATTCTCTGCTGCGGCAATTGAGAGGCCACCCTGTTGTTTCCCTGAACCTCCAGGTGCCTCCACACCCCAGTAGGCGGCCAGACCCTAAAGTGCTCATGAGCCACTAGAGGGGACTCTGGGAAGTGTTCTAGCAAAGCAGGGTCTCAAACACAAAGCAACTAGTGTGTAGGACCTGAGGGGGCCATCTAAGTGAAGTCTCAATCTGGTTCTTCTCCTAGAGTGTCCCTTCCAATGATACAACCAGGAGGACCCATAGCTAGAGTCCTTCAAGGTAATGAGGTCACCAGGCTCAGACCTCCTGAATACAGCAGTGCCTTTCATGTGAGTCTGATCTCTCTTCCACCACTACCTGGTGTTCCCAGGCCCTCTGGCCCACACCCTATGAGAAGTACTTCATGAAAGAGAAGCTAGACCTCCATCTACATTATGCACCCCTCCATTTCAGGGTTACACTGAGAGAGCTTTTCCCTTGGGGGAAGGGATCTGAAGAGTATTAGTCTCCTTGACCCAAGCCCATTACCTGGAGTTGGTGCTTAGAAACAAGTTCAAGCCAGCCCCATCTCTGATCCCACTCAGACTATCCTCCTGCTTGCTGGCTGGACCTTTGTCACCTGGGCAGTGGTCACAGTGATCATATATGAGAGCTTCTTATATGCTTAGTCCTGTTGCATGCACTTAATGTAAATGACCTGATTTAATTTTCACATCCCTCTGATGTAGGTACTAACATTAACTACACTTTACATTGAGGCTTTTAACTTCATGCCTCCCCAAACCAGAGCTTTATGAATTTCTTTTCGTGTCGTCATACAATTTATTAAAACATTTGCATTATTGCTGCTAAAATAATAGATAGTTGTGAAATTTATGCCAATCTGTGGCTGTCTACCATTACTAATGTTTTAATTCTCAAATGTTTTAAAAGAAGATAATACATTTGTTGACATGCATCATCCTTCAAAGATTACTGTCAAAAAGTTTTTATTATTGAGATGTTTGGGTTTTCTTTCTTTCCTTCTTTTATACTGCAGAAATAAAACCCGAGATGAAAGCAAAGCTTGGTGAGCAGGGTCCTCAGATACTCAGTATCCAGAGAGTCTACATTCAGACCAGAGAAGAGAAGCGCATTAACCTCACTATCGGTAGCAGAGCCTATTTGCTGCCCAACACGTCTGTGATTATTAAATGCCCAGTGCGACGATTCCAGAAGTCTCAGATCCAGTGGGAGAAGGATGGCCATTGTCTGCAAAACTCCAAGCGACTTGGCATCACCAAGTCAGGCTCACTGAAAATCCACAGTCTTTCAGCCCCTGACATCGGCGTGTACCAGTGTGTGGCAGGCTCTGCACGAGAGACGGTTGTTCTCAAACTCATTGGGACAGACAACCGGCTCATCGCACCTCCATCCTTCAGAGAGCAAGCGAGGGGGTATCCTGGGATGGACCAAAATGAAGCTGGTAGTTTGGGAGCCACATGGAATAAAGTGCGGCAAATGTGGAGTAATAAAAATGAGCTTTATCTGGATGATGGCCAAATGAATAAGCAGCCTTTCTTGAGAGCTCTGTTGGGCCACTGCAGAAATTCTGCGGGAAATGCCAACTCCTGGGAGTTTAAGAATAAGCAGTTTGAAGCAGCAGTTAAACAGGGAGCCTATAGCATGGACACGGCCCAGTTTGAAGAGCTGATAAGAAACATGAGTCAGCTCATGGAAACCGGAGAAGTCAGTGATGACCTTGCGTCCCAAGTGATATACCAGCTGGTGGCCGAGTTAGCTAAGGCACAGCCTGCACCCGTGCAGTGGAGGAGCATCCAAGAGAAGGTGCCTCCTGCAGCTCAGCTAAGGGGGGAAACAGGAAGTGTGACCCAAAGCTCAAATGCAAAGAATTCAGGCAAGCTGATGTTCAAGCCAAAGGGGCCTGTTCTCATGAGGCAAAGCCAACCCCCCTCAATATCATTTAATAAAACTATAAATTCAAGGATTGGAAATACAGTATATATTACAAAAAGGACCAAGGTCATCAATATATTATGTGACCTTGTTACCCCCGGTGAGGTAACATATACATGGACCAAAGATGGAGCATTGCTAGAACCCTCAGTCAAGTAAGTAAAATAAGAGCACAGTGCTCATTTTTGTAATACCTTCTTAATGGCTATTCCAGTTTTCTTGAAAATATTTTTGAATTCCTTCTCCTGAGAATTTGTATCCAATAGGATTATTAAGGAAAGAAGCTATAAAATGTTAGGATGTGTTTTTCATGTATGCACTAGAATTTAAAAAATTAAACTGTCATCTTATCCCAATCACTATTATAAAAATGTCATGCAAGACTGGATACAGTAAGACTAAGTTTAAACATGTATAGGCTCTCTTTTTGCTGAGCCCTTAATGTTCAAAAATAAAATAAATATAATGCCATTTTTAAAGTAAGCATATTAATAGAATCCTTAAATTATGTATGAACTGCAAGTCAGATTTTACAGAGCCTCCATATCTAGGAGATGCAGTGTCTCATTTGATTCTCACATCAGTGAGTGTGGCAGGGCAAGGGTTAACAGTTCTTTGATGATGTCACTGAGAAACAGGATCACATGACTGAGTCATGACCAGTCAGAATGAGGGACCATGTGTCCTGAACACCACCTGTGATGTTTGAATATCACACAAATAGTACCCTTAGTAATAAGATTGAGTATTCATCTCACATAAAATAGTAAGGGAAAAAGCGTTATTAATCACTTTTGCATTCTTGACTGTCTCCAAGTGTTGCTATTTGTACACAAATGACCACAGACATTTTGCTTTCTTTTTATTTGCATTTAAGAGCTCAAGGTGCACCTTATCCGACTCTAGGAATTGTTGAGACACAAACAAGACAGCATATATGAAATTGTTTTGCAAACCGTAAAGTACTTCAAAAATGAAAGTTTTATTTGTATTATGTCCTTTGTACATTGAACCCAAAGTACAAAACATCAGAGGAAAGCTAGGTAAAATTCAACTTTTAATGATAGATTATTAGGCCTATGTCTTGGAATGAAAGGTAGAACAAATGTAATTTGGGACGCTTTTATCCTGAAACTGTGAGCACAAGAGTGCAATAAAGTTTAAGTGGAATGAATCTTAAAGGTCACCTAGCTTAACAGTTCTCAAACCTTTTAGTCTTAGACCCCTTTATACTGTTAAAAATAATTGAGGAATCTGAAGAGCTTTTGTTTACATGAGTTACATCTATAGATATTTACCATATTAGAAATGAAAACCAAGAAAACTTTAAAATATTTGTTTATTAATCCATTTGTAAGTAACAGTGTATATGAAAAAAAATTGGTCTCATACAGATATGTTAGTTGGAAAAAGAAAGACTATTTTAATAGCTCTTCAGATAATTGTGGATATTCTTCTTTGATATTACACTAAAACTCAACAAGTAGAAGTTTCTAAAAGGTTAGTTGCAATGTGGAATCTGAAACTATCGATGAAGTTTTGGTGCTTACATTACAGTCCATTGGTCTATCTTGCACTTTGAGTAGATCCTTTGAACATGCATGGTTTTGAAACATCATGCACTGGTCATTTAGAAAAGTTATGCATATTTTATTATCCATTATACAATATTTAAATTCTCTAATATCATCACTCATCTCATCAGAAAAATCTTTAAATTCTGGGAATCTGTCAAGCTCACAGTGGTTCATATGAGTTTTCCAAAATTCTCATTTTGAAAGTTTTGAATTTTAGGATGGGTGACAAATACTGTCAGCTGTTTTCTTGAATTGGTCAGCTCATTTTGTTCATTAAGAGCAAAGCAAACAAACAAACAAAAACTTCTGACAACTATCCAAGTCTGAATAATAATAGCTTGTCTGTCAGTCATTTTTTCAAATAAAAAATGATTTTCCCTGAAGAAAGTGGCTGGTTCCGCTAGCAACCAAAATGATTATACCAACGTACAATGGCATGCAGGAGAAATGCTTTTTATGTACTTTCCATTTTGTCATATAGAATATTAAAAATTAAAAGCAACATATTTTATAAGCCATATGGAGTTGCTTAAAATCACTGATCTTTACATCATATAGAAGCACATCTGAGTGGAATGTATCATGTCAAAACCTCTTTAGATGAACTCCAGGAGTTTCAGCCTCAGAAACTAATGTTAATTCCAGTGTACTCAAGGGTCGAGACTTTGGAAAATTCATAATTTTTGCTGCTTTGTTAAGGACACTGTTAAGTGAAATTGGCATTTTTGTTTTTACTGCAAGCGTGTGGTCATCAAGAATACAGGAACTATTGGTGCACCTGGGTGCCTCTGCCCTGGTTCTTGCTAAGGCTCCAGCACTTTCCCCCATTGCTTTTACACCATCAGTGTAAATGTCGACAGTGAAAAAAAGCAAATAAGGTCTTAGTAATATCATGAAAATCATTTCAACCTCACAGACCTCCTGCAAGTTTCTTGAGGAAACCTGCGGACCACCCTTTGAGAAACTGCTGACATAGCCCAACAATTCCATTTCATAAATTATAAGGGAACAGAGGCTGAGAGAATTGATCAGTTGACCAGTGGCCACATAAGTACCAAAGTGAGGTAGTAGAGCATGGTCAGTTCAAATAAATAATTGTTACATTTTCATTAATTAATAAATTGTTAAATAGTTTGACTTGATCAACTGGAATTAACATTAGTTTCTGAGGCTGAAACTCCTGGAGTTCATCTAAAGAGGTTTTGACATGATACATTCCACTCAGATGTGCTTCTATATGATGTAAAGATCAGTGATTTTAAGCAACTCTATATGGCTTATAAAATATTTTGCTTTTAATTTTTAATAGAATAAGATCCATTTTTATTTTCATTTTTCTCTGAAACTTACCCAATTAATTTGTTCACCTCTTTAATTTCCTTTACGTAAAAAGGTTCTCACCTTTAAATATATTTTTCTGAATCTCACAAATCTTTTCAGTCAAAGTAATGCAGGAACAGAGTTATTTTTCTGATGACCTCTATCCAATGAGAAAAAAACTCTGTAGGCTTGAGTCACTGGACATCAGCTAGGTAAGAAATCTCTGCGAGAAAGGGAAGGCCATGAGTGGACTGATTGGGAATGGATCCCACAGAAAGATCACCTTTGTTATTACTTCAAGTTAAGAATACGATTGCTCAGCAGAAGCCAAAGTCAGATCCATTAAGGAGCTCTCTCTGCTGGTTCTCCAGCCCAGGGATTGATACAGGCTACAAACCTGGGTGGCCCCAGCTGGTATATATAAGGCTCATGTGTGCTCAGCTATTTCTGCTTGCAATGACTTTTCACCAGGTTGCTAAATGAGATCTGCAAAACAGAGGAATTATTTGAGAATGACTGAATCATAGAAACATAACTTTGAAATAATTTAAGGAAACAGTTTAGTGTGTTTACTTTCTAAGTAAGTTACTGGATACACTTAGGTTTTTCACCAGCAATTCCTCCTCAGTTGGGATTTGACCATGGAAGTCTAGGTCTGCTATATTCCTGTTCTTGATCTGGGCACTTCGTTGGTTTTCACCTCTGCCCCCTTTTGTATACTTCACAGGTATGTTGCAGGGAGATGTGCATCCTGCTAGTACATTTACTGTGTGTTATTATTCTCTTCTATTCTGATCATACATTTATTCATCAAAGGTTTTTGGGAACTTTCTATATAAAAGTCACTGCTAAATACTAAGAAGGCAAAGCTATGAATAAGATTAGCTACTTGCTGCTTTTGAAAGATCACAAACTAGTCAGAATAAATAAAAATTTCATCAAATAAATATGAGCCAGAGCAGAGGGAGGCCAGAGCAGATGGCAGACAACTCAAGGAGTATTGAAGGAAAGCTTTAGGAGGGAAATTACTTTTGATCCAGTACTCAGTGGGTAAGTTGGAGTTTGCCAGAAAGGGGGAAGGGCATTCCAAATAAAGTGAACAACATATGCAGAGCTGTGGGGTATGAAAGATCATGGAATGTTCTGGGAATTGTTAGAAGTGCATTATGGCTGGAACATAGAGTAAGCAATGTGAAATGGCAGGAAATGAGAGGTGGCTTAGCTCAATCCATGAAGAAAAGTACAGTATTTAGAGGTCAGGATAACCTGTGCAGCTAAGATCTTTAAAGTGGGATGGGGAAAAGAAAAAAGTAGTATATGGACTGCTGACCCAAATTATTCGGAAGCACCTTCAAATCATGAAGAAAAAAATAAGATAATAGAAGAGAGCAGGCACTCTTTCCTACCTCTCTGAATAATTATCTAATCTGTTAGGAAACCCTTGACCAACTCTGATCCTTGAAGTGGTATTTACATGCAGGCTTTTATGAATACCAATGATTGGGAAACCATATGGAACTCATGCAGTTCAACTCCGATTCTTAACAGCTTGGTCAGAATCCAGTATAAACTGTGGCCTCAGCATGGTTACCTCAACTGACTTCTTCAGACAGTGGTAGTGTGAGACAATAATCCATCATAAGACAGCCATAACCAAAGCCAATTCACTTCCAATGCGAAAATCCGAACTGAAAAACCACACCTGCATTTTGTTAGGAAGGATTTGGGAAGAAAATGAGGGTTTAACATCCAACAAACTAATAGCCTTGCTAGTTTGTCCTTTCTAAAAACGTGGTAGACCAAGCATCCAGAAAAGTTTCTTCACATGCAAAGTGAGATGGAAGACCGGATCTCCAAGAACCATCCAGCACTAACATTTCTATGAGTCTAAGGCAAGAGAAAGAGACCTTTCCACCCTCCTGGACTGTGCAGTTTTCTGCCTCTGGGCAGGTTGCTTGACAAGGTCATACTTTGGGGCCCCAGTCAGCCTGCGATCTGTGATGTTGCCATTTTCTCTGTGACTCATTGAGCCAGGGCAGTTGATAATGTTACATAAATGTGTTCTAACTGTTCTACAGAATAATTTTGGATGGAATGGGGAAAATGCAGATACAGAACCCTACTAGGAAAGAACAAGGAACATATGGATGCTCTGTAACTAATCATCTCGGTTCAGATGTGGAAAGTTCTTCTGTGCTATATGCAGGTAATGCCCATTTTCAAAATCTAGAAATGCTGTTTTTTGCCTTTTTTTTTTTTTAAAGCAGTTGTGCATTTACAGAAGAATCATGCAGAAAATTCAGTTTCCACATAACCCCCGATGCACACAGTTTTCCCTTTTGTTAAAATTTTGCATTGGTGTGGTAAGTTTGTTACAAGTGATGAAACAGTATTACTATAATTATGCTATTAACTATAGTTCGTAGTTACATTAGAGTTCACCTTTGTATCGTACAGTTCTCTGGGGTTTTTGTTAGAAATTTTTATTCTGGTAACATTATATACAACCTAAAATTTCCCATTTTGTCTACTTTCAGATATACAATTCAGTGGTATTAATTACATTCATAATTTGGGCCACCATCACCACCATCCATTACGAAAACGTTTCTGTCACTCCAAACACAAACTCCATACCAATTAACTCTCCATTCCCCACCCGCACCTGATAACCTGTATTCCAGTTTTTTGACTCTTATGAATTTACATATTCCAATTATTTCCTCAGTGAGAGCATACAATTTTGGTCTTTTGTAGGAATGTTTTTTGACATTAAACTCTAGAGCAGCAGTCCTCAAGCTTCAGAATGCCTCCGGATCACCTGGAGGACTTGCTAAAACAGATTACTAGACTCCACCCTGAAAGTTTCTGACTCATTCGGTTTGGGATGGAGTCTGAGAATTTACAGTTTTACGCGTTCCCAGGTCATGCTGGTGCTGCTAGTCTGAGAACCACAGTTTGAAACGGCTGCTCTAGAGCTTCCTTACTAGGAATTGGGCATTAATGAGCCAGGGTTTAATTGGCACAGGCAACATTATGGACTTTCATGTTTAAAGTTCCACCAGCCAAGGAAAGAGGAAAATTGTCCTTTAACTGTTGTTATATACCTCTCCTTGGCATCAGTGCTAATACCTAGAAACACTTTCAAGAAGTTGTAACTTTAAATTAGTGTATATTTAAACAGGAGGTGGACAATGTTATTTTAATATTACAAGGTGCTTTTATTATAAAGGAGCTTTTTAGGTGGTAGAGTTGAAGGTAATGCTTCCTTGTGGCAAGTTTACATTCTGAGATTAAAAATAAAACATGAGAGCCATCCCTCCATTCCCTCCTTTGTGGTTTCTGTTATCTATGGACTTAGGTAAGGAGAGGGGCAATATCAAAGATTGGAATCCAGCATTAATCAACCAAGTGTTGGACTTGGTGGCAGGCACTTCACGTCTGTAAACTGAAGAGGTTGGACCAATTGATTTTAAGAGGTCCTTGAATCCATGTGGTTTGAAGATCCTGTGTCCCTCCCCTGACTGCCTTCCCAAGGCAGGGCCTCCAGGCCGTAGTTTTCAGTGCCCTGATGCTGCCCTGTGGTTCCCTCCTATGGCAGCCCCTCTGAGCATCAGCAACTTTTGGAGAAAGCCTCAGTTCCAAAGCTTTGGGATTCCTGGGAAGAAGGAGAAGCCCCACCCCTACTCCCACCTGGCAGCTCTTAAGCCCGTCCTGGCATGATCCAGGTTCCTGATTGAGCTGATGCCAGGTACTCAGGGCCAAGAGGACAACCAAAGCCCTCTCCCAGCTGAAGGGTTCTCACCTTTTCAGGTGTCAGGATGGCTTTCCACTGCCCGCACTCAGGCACTCCAGGAGAGAATGGAATATGTGGTCTCCCGACCACCACCATTCCTAATTCTCATCCCAGAATATGTGGTTACTGGTACAACTAGCTGAAAGATCATTATTCATACATTCCTGCATGCAGGAATGAGGCTTAGGCATTGATAAAACAGGGTAAGGAACTGTAGCCTCTCCCTCCAGGAGTTCACATGCTTTTGGGGAGGAGGCAAACCTGTCATTACGGTAGGGCCAGTGTAGAGGAATGCTTTATCAGCGACCTCTCTGGAAAGCCCTTCTTAACCCCTGCAGGCTACAGAATGAGCCCTGGGCAACTAGCACCTTTCTCTATCTCAACATCCATCACCCTGTATAGTGATGGTGTATGCCATCAGATCATGAATTCTTTGAGGGTATGAATTGGTGTTTTTCCAACACCATATTCCAATAGTTCAGCTGAGACCTGGTACAGAGAAGGCACTCAATATGTATCCTGACTGAGTTAGTGGATGAATCTAACTAAGTACACAGTCCTCAAATTCTAGGGAAATAAATTCCCTGAATGGGTTCTTGACGCTTAGTGACCTTGTTTTTATCATTATTTTTTTCCATGCAAGTTTCCTGCTTTTATGTGAATAAAATGCTAACTTTGAATTTCTCTTGCAGACAGTTATAATCTACTTGTAATAACCTCATATAGTCTCATAACTTGGGCACTTGAGACATTTTCTCCCATGAGATTTTCTGCAATGTAGAGAGAGAGAAATAATGTTTTAAGTTAATATTCACAGTTAATATTCTTTAAGTAGTGAGTGACTATTTCAGATTGAAATGAATTTAAGTAAGTTAAGAAATGGCTTCTCTGAACCACACACCAGGTTAGAGGATGGCAGTTGGAAGGGATCTAAGAGACCTCCTAGTTCAGTCTTTCCTTTGACTGGGACGAAAACTGAAGCCCAGAGAGGGAAGATTTTGCCCCAAAACACATACCGCTTGTTAGAAGAGGCTAGACAAGAACTGTGGCCTCCTACCCACGTGATCTTTCTCTGGTACAGCTTTGAAGAAATTCTGAACTCTAATCCTATTCTGGCATCGACATGTCAGCCTGGTTCTGGTTCACATACAGAAAGACTTGATAAGGGATGTTTTAGGTACCGCAATTGTATTAAAAATATCGGCTTCAGCAGATTTTGTGGATATCAAGATCAGCAGTGCCTCTCATCTTGTTACCCTAGTAAGGACCACAGAGTGAGCACTTGGTAAATGTTTTAATTGGAAAAGACAGTTCATTAACATTGTTTTCCTGGTGTAAGGGGACTCCTGGAGGCTCCTCTAACCAGGATAACTCTTACAGGGGTCAATAGACTGTGTCAGGACCTTCTGCTCCATCAGCCCTCTTTTCCAGTGTCTCATATTCCTCCTTCCAGAAAAAGAGTCAGGTGACCCCAAGCCCTGGTTTGTCTGTTGCCAAGGCTGCACTGCAGAATCATTATCCCTGCTCTGCCATGCCTTCTTTGTTTCTTCTGAATTCCTTCTTTTTCAAATTGTCAAAGAGGAATTTGCCCTCAATTTTGGTTATAAAACCAAAATATTCTCATAGTCTGTATATGGTTATTGCATTGCACCTCTGTGGATATCTCTGAATTCATCCAACCATTCGTCCTTCCACTGGCCTCTGCAGGCTGTGAAAGTGCAAGTCCCTATGTTGGGTGCCATGGAGGATACAGAGAGAAGCAGGGCTTTGCTCTTGCTCTCAAAAGCTCAAGGAAGTTTACCAAATGCAACATGGTTTACCAAAGAGGAAAAGCCAGAACCTAACATAGTTTCCTGCTCCCTTTAAGACGCACCTGTCATCTTGTCTACTGAAAGAAATATCACCAAACCAGAGCACAGTCATCTGTCCATCGTGGTTGGAGGCATCGTGGAGGCAGCCCTACAAGCAAATGTGACAATCTGGTGTCCTGTAAAAGGTAAGTGTGGCTATTTCCAGTGGGAGGGCGCGTGGCCAGCCCAGTGCTGCCAGGAGACAACAGCTGGAGTTTTTTGTGTTCTGGACCTCAGCTTAGTAGGCTTAGAAATCTTATTTCTCAGCACACTGACAGTGGATCTGTCTCCCAAGGGTGAGCTCACACCAGCTCGTGAGACGGATACATAAAGCAGAACACCATTGATTTGTTTACAATGAGGATTATGACCGCCATGCACACTGGAATGTTCATATTGGCAAGACCAGCACATTCGGTCCTTGTAGGCAGGTCTACACTAGAGGCAAAATTTAGGCAAATGGTTGCTCGATGCATATGGAGTCAGAGTGAAGGTATTTGTTAGAAATTGTCAGATGTATTCTACAGCTTAGAGGTTTGAGATACTCACCTACCTAGGCAAAACCAGGTCAGGGAGCAGAAATGTCAAAGTCCACTGCCCTATAGCTCCTCTATACTAGACTGTCCTTGAGTGGACATCAGGAGCCTGTGCCTCGTGGCTCTTTCTGCTGTGTCTACAACTGCAAATAAACCTCCCTTATAACTAACACATTCTTTATTTAATAGAAATAACATGTTAGTCTGACTTTGCCTTGACCTAGTGCCACGCTGCCTCTTTAAGCCATGGATTCCTAAGTCTTAACCTGGGACTCACAGATGTGTCAATGGGCCCATGAATCCTCAAACTGTAGAGAAACATTATATGTTGCACACATACATTTTATAGGGGGGGTAGGGAATTTGTGTAAATAGCTTTTATCGATTTCTGAAAGAGACTTGTGACTGCTTCAAAATTATCATCTATTTTAAGGCAACTTTGCATGCCATTTTCATGTCATTTGCTGTGCATTGATTTAACTCTTCAGGCAGCTATTATTTCCCTGGTTTCTAAGTCCCAATAGGATACCCAGTAGTTGCACCCAGTTGATGATTCTTGCCTAAGCTGTGACCCGGATAGCCCAGGGTAACTGGAGGAGCCATGGCTGCCATTCTCGGTAACATTGTGAAGGTCTGTGTACTGAAAGGATGTGGGCTGCACCATCCAACTTTCAGGCTCTCCCTTCTGTATATTGGTCAGTCACTTGCCATGTTTTCAAAGCTGCACCTTTGGCTCTACAAACAGTAGAAATTTGTTAACCCCCAAGGTATTATTTTTCACTCCTTGGAAGCCCCTGTGGTGTTTGGCCTATACAGACTGTTTGAAAAAAAAAAAATCCTTCCAGCCTCCCAACTGACTCCACCCACAAATATGTGAGTTTTTTTTGGCAAAATACACCTACCATTACAGAATGGATCTACATTCTCTGGCCCCAGTGAGGAGAAAAGCAGAACAGAGCTTTGTAGTTGCCAAGCCACAAATGTCTTGCGTTTCTACAGCCCTACACCTGTAGAGGATTCTGCAAAATAGATCTGACTTCTATTAAGAGAAACCTCAACTTTTAACATTATTTCTAAATTTCTTCCTTCCACAAGCATTTAACTTAAGGCTTTCAGGGGAATGAGCCATTGAAAAGATTGTGGTTTATTATTTGCTATCCTAAGTCAGGAACTGGATTTGGTGCCAACTGTTTGTGTGGGTAAAGCCTCTCAGAAAGACCATCGAAGTTGCCTCTGTTTTATTCTCCTGTCTAGGCTCAATCAGAATCTGGGCGGCTCCGATTCCTCTCCCCAACTCCAGCAGCCCCTTCTCCCCTGTGCTGTTTTGCCCCTGGTGACAGCACCGCCTGCCTCCAAGAGGCTGCTGTGTCGGGAGTGCTCATCTCCCTCTTTCCCCCTTCCACTTTCAGCTCTTGCTAGGAATTATTCCTTTTGGTACGTCTTTACTGGGCAGTCATCCCCTATTGACTCAGACCCCAGGAAATCATCAGGAATCCTTTCCTTCTCAAAATAAACCTACTTCCAGATGCACTGCAATCATTTTGAGTTGTGTTCCATTTTGAATAACCTGTAGTGAATTTATAGTGTTTTCTTATGGGCAGAAGCCATAACTAACTTAGCTTTTTATGGAAGAGTCACCTTTTTAAAGGCAGATGATGAAGTCAACAAAAGGTCAAAAAACTCAGTTCTTTCACTAGCTTGTATATGACCATAGGTAAATCTGAGCCCTTCTTACCCTCAGTTTCTCATCTCTAAAATAAATATACCCGATAAGAGGAAGAAGGGACTTTGGATATCATCTAATCTGTTCCCTCATTTTATTAATGAGGACATTATAACATTTATAAAATTGAATACTCCCTTACAAAATTACATTTTCATATTGCAAATTGGGGTTATTTCTGTAAA
The DNA here is from genome assembly GCF_015220235.1 of Choloepus didactylus. Classification (NCBI taxonomy): domain Eukaryota; kingdom Metazoa; phylum Chordata; class Mammalia; order Pilosa; family Megalonychidae; genus Choloepus; species Choloepus didactylus. The sequence continues at coordinate 96,087,953 of NC_051310.1, forward strand.
CCAGCGGCATATATAATATTTTATTTTTTATTTGCCCTTAAAATATATTCTAGTAATTACAGTGAGCTCATTTTTGTAGATCCTGTAGCACATACTCATAATTTCTAGACAGACTTACATTTCTTTGATGTAGTCAAATATGTTGTATTCAACTCATACGGTATAGATATCAATATTGATGGTCTCTAATCACTCTTAGGTGATATTTCCAATAATTATATCAAATAATAGAAGCTGCAAGTCCATATATTTCCAAAGGTTAAAAGTTCTAAGTTGCAAGAGTTATTTGGCTTACTCTTTATAAAACTTTTTTCTAACAACAGAAAAAAAAGTTTAAACTGCACTCTGTCTGCCACCTTCTGGTAAGAAAGGAGAGCTCTTCTGAAGAAAAAGACCAATAAATATTAGTAGCTGCATATTTATTACATTTTCCTGTCAATGCATAGTAAGAACATTATTTATCCTATCATTTTCTGGTGTGTGTGTGTGTGTGTGTGTGTGTGTGTGTGTGCGTGTGTGTGTGTGTTCTGTGTTGCTTTCTTTATCCTGCTCCTTAAGCTCATGAGAGAAGCAGATGATACGAGGGTCTGCTCTAGTGCATTCTTGTAGCTTCTCTGTAGTCTCCAAGGTCTCATGGCCCACAGATTGGGATCGTGTTGAGCTAGGAAGATGGTGATTCCAAAATGGATGGCACTGGCAAAGATGCCAATGGTCAGCCCCAAGAGCAGGAAATCTCTTAAATACAAGGTACCTTAGATCAAAGTGAAATTGTCTGGAAAGGTGAAAGATGCCTGAAGGCTAAAAGTAAGCTAAAGAATAAAAAATGTGTTATAATGTTAGTTATAGAAAACCTCCTTTAGGAGGAAAACTTCTACAACAGGGGACTGCACCTGAAATCCTGCCAGGCAGCTGGTACACATAGGACACACAAAGGATACATTAGCAACAAACATAGATGCAAATGAATAAGTAAAAGTTTAAGATTTTCACAAACTGAATCCAGCAATGTATATGACTAAGGAGAGTTTGTCCCAGGAAGGCAAAAAGATATTTTGTAACATTTAAGAATATCTGTTTTTAAACAGATGGTCGCAGTGTGGGTTATCTGAAAGCAGAAGCTGAGGTGGAGTTTGGTGTGCAGGGTGTTTATTAGTTATCAACACCTGTGGAAGGGAGAGAGCAAGCAGCACTGGCCAGAGCATGATGGAGAACTGTGATGCAGGCCCACAAAGCCTAAGCACACCCAGGGGAGCTGTGAAGCACAGACGGTTCCTCAGAGTTGCCTCTTCATGACCCATGGTGACCTAGCCTATATGTGCCGGCCTCCATCAGATGTTGGATGTGGGCCTTGCTGAAAAGGGCACACTCTTGGGTGAGCTGAGGTAAACCGTGGAGTTGACAACTGGAGGCTGTCTGCTGACAGCACTGTCATCACTAAGTCCTTCCTTGGAGGGGGACCTGGGCGGAGTGTCTCCATGTCTGCCATAGAGAGTCAAGGAGAGAAAACTTATAAACGTCTTAATAGACACAGAAAAACATTTGATAACTGCAATATAAAATGATACTAAAACTCCTAACAGTGATAGAAGGGATTGAACCTGGCAAAAGTACCTGGCAAAACCCTTAGTAAACATCATACTCACTTTAATGGTGAGATGTTGGAAACATTCTCATTAAAGTCAGGAAAAAGATAAGGATCCCCTTTATCACTGCTTCTGTCCAATACTGTTGTAGAGGTACTGGCCAATCCAAAAGATAAATGAATTTTTTAAAAGGAAAAGGAATTATAAGAATTAGAAGTTTTCTTCTTATTTAATGATAACATAATTGTATACATTGAAAATATAAGAGAGTATACACATAGTTTTGGGTATGTAAATGCAGTGCAAATCCAATGTTTTGTTTAAAGCCCTTTCAGGATCACTTAGAACTTAAGAACCTGATCTTTTAATTAACATGGAAGAGCAAGGACCAAGAATAGCCCAGACATTTTTGAAAAAGAACAAGTTGGGAGAGATTTGCCCTTACTACCAGATATAAAGAGTTGTTATAAAGCTAATTACAATAATGTGGTTTTGGACAGAGGATAGACAAATCAATGGAATGGAATATAGAGTCCACAGTAGATTCAGGCATGTACAAAAATTCAATATTTAATAGCAGTAGAATTAAAAGTCAACAGAGGACAGACTATTAAGTAAATGGTGATAGGATAATTGGCTATAAATATGGGGGGGAATCTCCACCCAAAATAAATTATAACTCATTTAAATTCCTGAAATAGTAAAAGCATAAAACTTTTATAATACAATATAAGAGCAATAGTCATGAATTTTGGATGGGGAAGAAAAAAATTACAAGTCATATAAGAAAATATCTATGAGATCATTGTGGTAGTTGCACAATTCTGAATATACTAAAACCAGTGAATTGTACACTTTAAAAGTGTGAATTTTATGGTATTTGAATTATATTGTAACCTGTTTCAAATATCAATAAATTTTGCTATATTAAAATTTTAAGGTTCTGAGAGAAAACATTGGTTTTACAGTATCCAGAATATATGAACTCCTGTGAATCAATAAAAATTAAAACCCAACATAATGAGTAAAGTATATCAACAAGTGATTATCAGGAAAAACTTTAATGACCAATAAGCATATGCTAATGTTCTCTTTCTCACAAGTAATCAAAGAAATTAAAATAGTACCAAGATTCCATTTCATACCTATTAAATTGGTAGACTTGGAGTTTGACACTGCCAAAAATTGGCAAGAACATGGAGAAATAGGTCTCATGCACTGTTAATCAGAATGTATATTGGGAAGACGACCTTAGAGAACAATATCACAACATTTGGTCAAGTAAAAAATACTCAAAACCAGAAATTCGACTTGCAGATACAGACCTTGTGTGCAAAGAGTTACAAGATATTGCGGCTTTGTTTATAATAGCAGAGAGAGAGACACAAAGACAGAGAGAGGTAAATAAGACACAGAGAAAAGAAAAACAACCTAAATCTCCATCAGTGGGAAAAAGGACACATGATAAAATATCCAGTCACTGGAATACTATACAGCAGTAAAAACGAATGAATTAGGATTGTGGGAAGATGGCAGAGTAGGGAGCTCAGGACTCAGTCCTTCCACCAGAACAACCATTAAACAGGCAAGAACCATCTGAAACAACTATTTTGAAACCCTGGAGGCCAGAAGAACACTGTATCTCATCCAGGAAAGAGCAGGAGAAAGAGGCTAAAAAATTAAGGTAAAGAGTGTTAAATTGTTCTCTTGGCACAGGGGCTAGAAGCACCCATCCCCCACTCTTGTGGCAGACCACTATAGAGTCCAGCCCCTGGCTAGCTCACTGATGACAGAAAAGGATGTAAAAATCCTCTTCCCCCAAAGCAAGGGTGGGCATTGCTGATCACGGCTCATAGCTTTTGTTTAGCAAATTTGGATCACTGGGGCCCAGCTCTGAGGCAAGCTATTGTTTCAACCTGCCCAGACAAAGGCAGCATCAGCCGTTGTTTCAACCTGCCCTGGACAGGGGTGGTGGTTCTGGAGACTTAAAGATGCTGGATTCTTCAGGGCTGTGGGACACAGTTAGCTGAAGGGCTGCATTTGTGGGGCAGACAGGAAAGCTCAGCTTTGGGGAGCTGTCAGAGAAGCTCTTGGCATCCTTCCTGATCCCCTCCCAGGACACTTTGGAACCAGTCCACACCTCCTTCTTGAGTCATGAGCCTGGTTTGGCTGAGAAAGACTGACTTGGGAAAGTCCTTACCACTGAGCCTTCCTCCCAGAATTTGCCCTCCAGGCAAAAGCAGTTTGAGACAAAGAAAGGAGTGAAAAAAACTATAGACGTGGACAGTTTGGAAGAAAGGTCTGCCAACTTCAAACACGTGGGAGAGGGAGTCCTATCACCTGGGAAACAGAGGGGACAACCACACTCCTGTAAACAGGGGAACTCCAAAACAACTAACAGGCAAAAGCCCAGGACAAGACAGAGGCCGAGAAAGACAGGGAAAACCCTGCACACAGCATTTGCCTTGGGCATACCTTCTGGATAGGAGGGCTGAAGTCAAAGAAAATCTCTGTCTCATCACAAGTGGGTTACAAAGCCAGTAAACAGACATCTCAGGGAGTAAACTGCAGAGTTAACATTTTAAAATATTAAAATGTACAATGTGCAACAAAAGAGTACAAACAAGACAAACAAATAAAACAGGAAATGACATCCCAACCAAAGGAAAAGGATAAAAATCCAGAAAACAACAACAAAGAAAATGAGAATGTGGACATACTGAACAAAGCCTTTTTTTAAAAATGATCTTAAAAACACTCAACGATAAGAGAAAAATAAAGAGAATGAACCAAAGGATATCAGGAAAACAATGAATGAACAATATGACAGTCTTAGTAAGGAGATAGAGTTTTTCAAAGGGAACCAAAAAGAACTGCTGGAGTTGAAGGCCACAATATCTGAAATGAAAAACATTGAGGAGGATTTAAAGAGCAGATTGGGGCTGGCAGGAGAAAGAATCAGTGAACTTGAAGACAAGACACTTGAAATGAATCAGGCTGAGGATCAGAAAGAAAAAAGTAAATATTAAAAATGAAAACAGCCTCAGACACCTCTGAGACACCATCAAGTGCACAATATATGCATTATGGGAGTGATGGAAGGAAAAGAAAAAGGAAAGAGGCATAAGGAATATTCTAAGAAATAATGACGGTGAACTTCCCAAACTTAACAAAAGATGTGAATATGCACATCTAAGAAGCCCAGAGACACCAAACAGGATAAATATGAAGAATACATCCCATCATATATTGATCACATTATCAAATGCAAAAGACAGAGTGTTCTGAGAGCTAACAAGCAAAAGGAGTGTTTTATGTACAAGGGAGTTCCAATTAGATTGAGTGTCGATTTCTCATCAGAAACCATAGAAGCAAGAAGACAGTGGGTTGAAACTTAGAGTGCTGAAAGAAAACAACTGCCAACCAAGAATTTTATATCCAGACAGCCTTTCTTTCAAGAATGAGGGAGAGATTAAGACATTCTCAGAGAAACAAAAGCTGAAGGAGTTCATCATCACTGGACCTGCCCTCCAAGCAATGCTAAAGGGAGTTCTTCAGACTAAAAGGAAAGGGCATTAGACAGTGGTTCAAAGTGGCATAAAGAAATAAAGACCAGCTGTAAAGGTAACTGGGTAATTATAAATGCCAGTATTGTATTATTTGGTATATAATTCCATGTCTTCCTACAGGTGCTAAAATGCAACTGCATAAAATGTAATGATAACTATGGTTTTGGACATACAATGTAAAAAGATATAAGTGGTAACAAGTACAAAAAAAAAAAAGCTGGTGGAGGGACAGAGAGTATAGGAAATGTATATGTGCATACTATTAAAGTTAAGCTGGCATCAAACCAAATATGATTGTTATGTATTTAGGATGTTAAATTTTAACCTCATGGTAACCACAAGGAAAATAGATGAAAAATGTATCCAGACAGAAATGAGAAGGCATTCAGTATGGTACAACACAAAAATTCAAATAAATGTATAAGTAGACATTAAGGGAAGTGAGGGACAAAAAAGAACAAGACTTACAAAGGCTAGTTAGCAAAATAACAGGAAGTCCCATATTATATATGGTGACTTTAAATGTAAATGGATTAAACTATCCAGTCAAAAGGCAGAGATTGGCAGAATGGATAAAAAAGCATGACCCAACTATATGTTGTCTGCAAGAGACTCACCATAAATTGAAAGAAGGACATAAGTAAGTTGAGGGTGAGAGGATGGAAAAAACGTATACCATGCAGGTGGTAACCAAAAGAGAGCTGAGGGCCTATACTAATATTGGATAAAATAGACTTTAAATCAAAAACATTTACAAGGGACAAAGATAGTCAATAGAGGAGACAATTCAAGAGGAAGATTTAACAATTACCAATATATATGCACCTAACAGCAGAGCCCCCAAAATACATAAAGTGAATACTGACAGATTTGAATGGAGAAATTGACATTCTACATTAATAGTAGAAGACTTCACACCACTCTCAAAAATGGATAGAACATCTAGTCAGGAGATCAATAAAGAAGAATAAGACTTAAATGATACTCTAAATGAACTAAACCTAGCAGATATGTATAGATCACCTAACCCAACAAAAACAGAATACACATTCTTCTCAACTGCAAATGGATCATTCTCCAGGATAGACCATATGTTCAGTCACAAAACAAGTATCAACAAATTCAAAAATATTGAAATCATGCAATGTATATTCTCCATCCACAATGGAATGAAGCTAGAAATCAATAACAGAGGGAGAAATGAAAAATTCAGAAATGTGTGAAAATTAAACAACAAACTCTTAAATAACCAATGGGTTAAAGAGGAAATCAAAAGTGATATTAGGAAATGTCTTGAGGCAAATGAAAATTAAAATACAACATAATAGATTTATGGGATGCAATGAAGGCAGTGCTGAGAGGGAAATTTATAGCTCTAAATGCTTACATTAAAAAAGAAGACATCAAATCAGAGACCTAACCTCAAACTGGAAGAAATAGAAAAAGGAGAACAAACTGAACCCAAAGTTAGTAGAGAGAACATAAAAAAGATTAGCATGGAGATAAACAAAATAGAAAACAAAACAAAAACAATAGAATCAACAAAACCAAAAGATGGTCCCTTGAAAAGATAAAATTAACAAACCTTTAGCTAGACTGACAAAGAAAAAAAGAAAGAGGATTCAAATAACAAAAATCAGGAATAGAAAGGGGGCATGGCTACTGACCCTATTGAAATAAAAAGGATTATAAAAGGATACTATGAACAACTGTATGCCGATAAAGTAGATAACCTAGATGAAATTTGAACAAATTCTTAGAAACACACTGACTCAGGAAGAAATAGAAGGTCTCAGCAGACCACTAGTAAAGAGATTGAATCAGTCATCAAAAACCTAGTAAAGAACAGTGTGACTCTGTGATTGTGAAAACCTTGTGGCTCACACTCCCTTTATCCAGTGTATGGACAGATGAGTAGAAAAATGGGGACAATAATGGGGGTAGGGGAGGATGGGAGGTTTCAGGTGTTCTTTTTTTACTTTTATTTTTATTTTATTTTATTTTATTTTATTTTTTGGAGTAATGAAAATGTTGAAAAATTGTAGTGATGAATGCACAACTATATGATGGTACTGTGAACAGTTGATTGTACAGTTTGGATGATTGTGTGGTATGTGAATATGTCTCAATAAAATTGAATAAAAACGTAGTAAGAGGTTGAATTACTAATAAAGAGATTGACTTGGTCATCAGAAACCTCCCAATGAAGAAAAGCCCAGGACCAGATGGCTTCACAAGAGAATTCTACCAAACATTCCAAGAAGATTTAACTCTAATTCTGCTCAAAAATTGAGGAAGAGAAAACAGTCTCTGATACATTCTATGAGGCCAACATCACCCTCATACCAAAGTCACATAAAGATACTCCAAGACAACTACAGAATATCTCTTATAAATATAGATTCAAAAATCCTCAACAAAATGCTAGAAAACTGTATCCAACAGCATGTTAGAAGAATTATACACCATGATCAAGTGGAATTTATCCCTCATATGCAAGGTTGGTTCAACATAAGAAAAACAATTAATGTGATATACAACATTAACAGAATGAAGGGGAAAAAAGCACACATGATTGTCTCAATTGATGCAGAAAAAACATTTGACAAAATCCAGTACCACTTCATGATAAAAACACTTAGAACATTAGGAATAGAAGGAAACTTTCTCAACATGATAAAGGGCATATATGAAAAGCCCACCGCTAACAAGCTACTTAATGGTGAAAGACTGAAAGCTTTTCCTCTAAGATCAGGAACAGACAAAGATGCCCACTCTCACCACTCATATTCAACATTGTGCTGGAATTTCTTGCTGAGGCAATTAGGCAAGAAAAAGGAATAAAAGGCATCTGAGTTGGAAAGGAAGAAGTAAAACTTTCCCTGTTTTCAGATGATATGACTGTATCAACAGAAAATCCTAGAAAATCCCCAGCAAAGCTCCAAGATCTAATAAATGAATTCAGCAAAGTGACAGCGTACAAGACCAATACTCAGAAATCAGTAGTGTTTCTAAACACAAGCAATGAACAATCAGGAGACAAAATCAAGAAAAGAATTCCATTCACAATCACAACTAAATAATCAAGTATCTAGGAATAAATCTATCCAAGATGTAAAGGGCTTATTACACAGAAAACTACAAAACATTGCTAAAAGAAATCAAGAAGACCTAAATAAAAGGAAGAACATTCCATGTTCATGGATCGGAAGACTTAATATTGTTAAGTTGTCATATAACACTCAAAGCAATTTACAGATTCAATGCAATCCCAATAAAAATTCCAAAGGCCTTCTATGCAGAAATGGAAAAGGCAATAATTAAATTTGTATGTAAGGGTAAGTTTCCCTGAATAACTAAATCCATCTAAAAAAAAAGAAGAATGAAATTGGTGGACTCATTCTTCCCAATCCTAAAACTTAATACAAAGCCACAGTAATTAAAACAGTCTGGTACTGACAAAAGGACAGACATATAGACCAATGGAATTGAATTGAGAGCTCAGACATCTGTGTTCACATTTATGGCCAATTGGTTTTTGAAAAAGTGGCAAAGATAATTGGGAAAGAACAGTCTCTTCAACAAATGCTGCTGGGAAAACTGAATCTTTATTTGCAAAAAATAGGAGGACCCCACTCACATCATATATAAATATCAACTCAAAATGATTGGAAGACCTTAATATAAAAGGTAGAACTATCAAACTCCTAGAAGAAAATGTAGAGAAGCATCTTCAGGACATTATGTTAGACAATGATTTCTTAGACTTTAAACCCAAAGCACAAGCAACAGAAGGAAAAAATAGATAAATGGGACCTCATCAAAATTAAAAGCTTTTGTGCATCAAAGACTTTATCATGAAAGTAAAATGAAAGCTTACTCAATGGGAGAAAATATTTGAAAGCCACATTTCCAATAAAAGTTTAATATCTAGAATATATAAAGAAATCCTTCAATTTAACAAAAAAAAAAAATTTTAATGGGCAAAAGACTTGAATAGACATGTCCCCAAAGAAGTTATACAAATGACCAGAAAGCACATGAAAAGATGCTCAACATCTTAGCCATCAAGGAAATGCAAATCAAAACCACATTTCACATCCATTAGAATGGCTGTTATTTAAAAAATAGAAAATAGCAAGTGTTGGAGAAGATGTGGAAAAATAGAAATACTCATTCTTTTCTGGTGGTGATGTAAAATGGTGCCCCCACTGTGGAAGACAGTTTGGCAGTTCCTCAGAAAACTAAGTATAGAACTTTTATATGACCCAGCAATCCTACTTCTTGGTATATAACCAAAAGAATTGAAAGCAGGGACTTGAACAGATATTTGCACACCAATGTTCATAGCAGCATTATTCACAGTTGCCAAAAGATGGAAGCAACCCAAGTGTCCATCAACTGATAAATGGATAAATAAAATGTGGTATATACATACAATGGAATAAAATTCAGTTGTAAAAAGGAATGAAGTCCTGATACATGCAAAAACGTAGATGAAAATTGAAGAAATCTAGAATATAGGTTATCAGGGGATAAGGTGGGGATAGGGAATGGGAAGTTAAGGCTTAAAATATGCAGGATACCTATTTGGAATGATGGAAATGTTTTGATAATGAATGGTGGTGATGGTGATGATAGCACAACATTGTGAACACAATTAACAGCACTAAAATATATATCTGAATATGATTAAAAGGGGAGATGTTAGATTGTATACATGGTAACAGAATAAAAAAATTTTAAAAATCCATGGAACCACATTACACAACAGTGAACCCTAAGTTAAACCATGACTTTAATTAATAGTACAATTATAAAAATGTGCTATCATAAATGATAACAAATGTTCCACTTCAATACAAGATGTTCGTGGTGGGATGGTGTATGAGAATTCTGAATTTTATGCTTGATAGTTTTGTAAACCCACAACTTCTCCAATAAAGAAAAAAAATTAAAATAAATTTTAAAAAATGAATTAAAGATCAGAATAACATGAATGAATTAGAGCTACAGGGTGTTAACATGGTTAAGTCTTAAAACATTCTTTGAACAAGGATGCCGACAATTAACTGAGAAAAGAATGGTATTTTCAGTAAGTAATGCTGGGATAACTGGATATCCACATGAAAAATAATGAATTTGAACTCCTACCTCACACCATATACAAAATTAACCCAAGGTGGATCAAAGATCTAAACATGGGTTAAAACTATAGAACTCTTAGTGGAAAACATACTCAAAGACCTTTGTGACTTTGGATTAGGCAATGGTTTCTTATATATAACACCAAAAATACAAGCAGGAAAAGGAAAAAAATTATAAATCAGACAAGAAAGTAAAAAGACAACCTACAGAATGGAAGAAAATATTTGCAAATCATCTATCCAATAAAGGGCTAGTATCCAGAAGGTATAAATAGCTCTTACAACTCAACAATAAAAAGACAAGACACCCAATAAAAAATGAGCAAAGAATCTGAATAGACATTCCTCCAGAGAAAAGATAAATATGGCCAACAAACCCCTGAAAAGATGCTCAACATCATTACTTTTATGAAAATACATATCAAAACTGTGATGAGCTATCACTTCATACCTACTAGGGTTGCTATACTTGAAAAGAGAGACAATAAAAGTGTTGGCAAGGGTGTGAAAAAATTGGAACCCTCATATATTGCTGGAGGGAATTTTAAATTATGTAGCCATTTTGGAAAATAGTTTGGTAATTCCTCAAATAGTTGCCATTTGACCCAGAAATTCCATTTCTAGATAAATACTCAAGAAGATTGAAAATATATGTCCACACAAAATCGTGTACGTGAAGCTCATGGCAGCATTATTCATAATAATCAAAAATCATAATATTCAAAATAATCAACTATCAGTGGATAGATGAATAAACAAATTCTAATACAGTATATCCATATAATGCAATATTATTCAGCCATAAAAAGGAATGAGGTGCTGTATTCATGCTACAACGTTGATGCACCTCGAAAACATTAAATGAGAAAAGCCAGACACAAAAGAACATATATTATATGATTCCACTTACATGGAATGTTCTAGTATAGACAAATTTGAAGAGTTAGAAAGTAGATTAGTGGTTGCCAGATGTTAGGGGGAGGGGGGAAATGGGCAGTGAGGTTACAGGGGTTTTTTTAGGGTGGTGAAAATGTTCTGAAATTAGTAGTGAGGATTGCACAACTTTGTGAATATACTAAAAAGCACTTTACAAGGATGAATTTTATGGTATGTAAATTATATCTCAATTTTAAAACCATAATCACAATACCCACATTTATATGAAATTTTAAAACCTACAAAATGATCCTATATATTATCTCTTAATGCATAAGTATATTTTTAAAAGTATATAAACGTGTGGGAAGGACACATACTTCCTTTAGCATTGTTGATTCTCCTGGGAGATGGAGAAGTTTGAGGATAGGATTTTAGTCAAAGCTGTGATAATATACTGCTTTAAAAAAAGATCCAAAGGAAATATACCAAAACATTAATGTCCACTATGTTTAGAAAATTAACATGTGGTTAATTCTTTTATATTTTATCTTTTGATTCTCCTCCCAGCCCTGCCTCTTCCTGGCTGTGAAATCTTGGGGCTCAGTTTTGACAGTTATAGAACAAGGGATTTGGATGGGATGTCTAGCAAGACTCCTTCCAGCCCTGAAATTCTATCCTGAATTCTTGGTCCTTTGAAGGAATCTGTACAAAATGGAAGTAAAGGTAGGAAACATGATTAAACTAAAATATCTGGCCAGTCAGGGCTTAGACCTGAGCACCGCAAAGAATATACACCCAATATTAGGAAGAGTGGGGAGTGTGGTGGTTTGTAGTGATGTACCCCAGAAAAACATGTTCTTAAGCTTAATCCATTCCTGTGGGTATGAACTCATTGTAAGTAGGACCCTTACTTCAGTCAAGGTGTGGCCCAGGATGAGTCTTAAATTATAAGCAGAATGAAACTCAGACTGAGAGACAGAAAGCCATGGAAAGCAAGAGGCTGAAATTCAGCAGAACCCAGGAAGAGAATGGAGAGGCCAGGAGAGGCCACCATGTGCATTGCCATAAGACAGAGGACCCTGGGAACAAGGATCGCCAACAGCCAGCCGCAGAAGAAAGCATCTTCGGGAGGAAAGCATAGACTTGATGAAGCCGTGATTTGGACTTTCTCTTAGCTTTAAAACCATGATCTAATAAATTCCCATTATTTAAGCAAACCCACTGTAGGATATTTGCTTGAGCATCCAAGGAAACTGTAATAGGGAGGGAACCTAGAAAGAAAATCTCTCAAAATAGATAGCTACAATGATTTTTTTTTATTATATTCAGTTTTATTGAAATACATTCACACACCATACAATCATCCATGATATACAATCCACTGTCCACAGTATGATAACATAGTTATGCGTTCATCACCACAATCTATCTCTGAAAATTTTCCTTACATCAGAAAGAACCAGAACCAGAATAAAAAAAATAAAAGTGAAAAAAGAACACCCAAATCATCCCCCCATCCCACCCCATTTGTCCTTTAGTTTTTATCCCCATTCCTCCACTCATCCATACACTAGATAAAGGGGGTGTGATCCACAAGGTCTTCACAATCACACTGTCACCCCTTGTAATCTATATTATTATATAATTGTCTTCAGGAGTCCAGACTGCTGGGTTGGAGTTTGGTAGTTTCAGGTATTTACTTCTAGCTATTCCAATACATTAAAGCCTAAGAGGTGTTATCTATATAGTGCATAAGAATGTCCACCGGAGTGACCTCTCGACTCCATTTGGAATCTCTCAGCCACTGAAACTATTTCGTCTCATTTTTCATCCCCCTTTTGGTCAAGAAGATACTGTCAGTCCCATGATGCCGGGTCCACATTCATCCCCGGGAGTCACACTCTGCGTTGCCAGGGAGATTTACACCCCGGGGAGTCAGGTCCCACGTAGGAGGGAGGGCAGCGAGTTCACCTGTTGAGATGGCTCAGTTAGAGAGACAGAGGGCCACATCTGAGCAACAAAGAGGTACTCAGGGGGAGACTCTTAGGCACCATTACATGCAAGTTTAGACTCTCCTTTGTGGTAATGAGCTTCATAAGGGCAAGTCCCATGCTCGAGGGCTCAGCACATCAAACCGCCAGTCCCAATGTTTGTGACAACATCAACACCAGTCCAGGTGAGGATGTCCAACACATCCGCACCTTCCCCCAGATCCTCGGGGCTGGGGAGGGGGAGGCTGTAAATATATTTTTTATTATTTGCCCAAATTACTCTAGGATGTGTCACTATTTCACTCCAGCCTTATACTAACCTACCATATCTCACTTCCTATTCAAAGTTCCATGCAATTGTGGTTGTTTGAACAAATCGACTGTAGAAGTTGTTACCATTTAGAAAATTTAGATCCTGTACCAAATAGATATCTATTCCCTAGGTCTCATACAAAAGTTGAAGTTTTAAAACACAATCAGTTTCAACCTTTACCCTTTGGCCTGGCTTGCCCTGGTCTTAACCAGACCTGCTTCATTCATATCACTAATTGAAGTCTGGGCTCTTCTTCAGCTTTTTTTTTTTTTTTTTTTTTTTGACAGTGGCTGTATGCACTAATACTGACATTCATATCTGCCGAGCTCTAGCTCTGAGTTTCAGGTGTCTCAGAGATATGCGTTGTTCCAGAGACCAATCAGGTTATACACTAGGGGATCAGCATCTCAGAGTTTAGAGATAGGCCTTACAATTCAGGGATAGAGTTAACTGCTGTAAGAGCTTACAATCTAGGGACTATTACAATTATTGTGTCCACGTTAGGCTACGTTCTAAGATTCAATTCTGAGTTTACACATTGTAGTTAGTCCATATTGGTGAGGCATCATCCCTCTCACCATGTTTTCTCCAACACTTTTACTCCTATATATATATTTTCCTACAATTTTATAGAGTTATATTCACATACCATACATTTATCCACAGTGTACAATCAGTTGTTCATGGTATCATCATAAACCTGTACATTCATCACCACAATCAGCACTTGAACATACTGATTACTATAAGAAAAAAAATTTTTTTTTTTTAGCAATAAGAAAAAATGATAAAAAGAAAAATAACCTGTCATACAATACAATATACCACTAAGGACAGCAAACACAACTACCAAGAATCCCATATTACTCCCCCATATCCCCCTCTCATATACATTTTAGCATTGGCATATTGCCTTTGTTACATTTAATGGAGGTATATTACAACGTTACTGTTGACCATAGACTCCAGTTTGCTTTGATAATGTTTTTTCCCGAATAACATCCCTTTTTCAAATTTCTACATGGTTGACATTCATTTGCTCTCCCACATGCAAAAACATTTTTATATTTGTGTATTTAGTAACAGTCATTGGCCACTCCAGTTTTTGCCATGTTACACAGTCCCAGTCTTTATCATCCATCTTTACCTCTGGTGTCATACATACTCCTATCCCACCTCTTTCAGCTTTACTCACAGACATCTTTGTTCAGTGTACTTAAAATACCATGCTACCATCACATAGTATTATGCTATCTATTTCTGGATCTATGCAATCAATCCTAAACATTCTATAGTCCTTCAGCATCAAATGGCTGATCTCTGCCCTCTTTCTATCTCCTGGTCTCCTATGTTGTCAGCTTTTAACTCCCAAAGTTTGTTAATTAATGTCTGTTCATATTAGTGAGACCATACAGAATCTGTCCTTTTGTTTCTGGCTAACTTCACTCAACATAATGTCCTCAAGGTTCATCCACATTATTACATGATCCATGTCTTTGTTCTGTCTTACAGCTGCATAATATTCCATCATGTGTATATACCACAGTTTGTTTATCCACTCGTCCTTTGATGGACATTTGGGCTGTTTCCATCTCTTGGCCAATTGTGAATAATGCTGCAATAAACATTGGTTTACAAATGTCTGTTTGTGTCTTAAGTTTCAGTTCCTCTGAGTATATACCCAGCAATGAATAGCTGGGTCATATGGCAAATCTATATTTAGCTTCCTGAGGAACCTCCATACTGTCTTCCAGAGTGGTTGCACCATTCTACATTCCCACCAACAATGAATAAGTGTGTCTCTTTCTCCACATCCTCTCCAGCACTTGTCATTTTCTGTTTTTTGGATAATGGCCATTCTGGTAGGTGTGAGATGATATCTCATTGTGGTTTTGATTTGCATTTCCTTAATAGCCAGTGAAGTTGAGCATTTTTTCATATGCTTTTGAGCCATTTGTATTTCCTCTTCAGAAAAATGTCTGTTCATGTCTTTTGCCCATTTTTTAATTGGATTGTTTGTCTTTCTGGTATTGAGATGCAGGATTCCTTTATATATTCGGGATATTAAACCCTTATCTGATATGTGGTTTCCAAATATCATCTCCCATTGTGTAGGTTGCCTTTTTACTTTTCTGACAAAGTCATTTGATGTACAAAAGTGCCTAATTTTGAGGAGATCCCATTTGTCTATTTGTTCTTTGGTTGCTCGTGCCTTGGGTGTGAGGTCAAAGAAGCCACCTCCGTTCACAAGATCTTTAAGATATTGCCCTACATTTTCTTCTAAGAGTTTTATGGTCTTGGTGCTCATGTTTAGGTCTTTGATCCACTTTGAGTTAATTTTGGTATAAGGTGTGAGATGGACATCCACTTTCATTCTTTTGGAATATGGATATCCAGTTCTCCAAACACCATTTATTTGAACAGGCTGCTCTTTCCCAGTTGCTTCGGCTTCACTGCCTTATCAAAGATCAGTTGTCCATAGATGTAAGGGGTCTACTTCTGAACACTCAATTCTGATTCCATTGATCAGTATATCTGTCCTTATGCCTAGTACCATGCTGTTTTGAGCACTGTAGCTTTGTAATATGCTTCAAAGTCAGGTAGTGTGAGACCTCCCACTTCATTCCTCTTTCTCAAGACATTTTTGGCTATTCGGGGCACCTTACCCTTCCAAATAAATTTAGTTATTGGTTTTTCTATTTCTGTAAAGTAAGTTGTTGCAATTTGAATTGGTATTGCATTGAATCTGTAAATCAGTTTAGGTAAAATTGCCATCTTAACTATATTTAGTCTTCCAATCTATGAACATGGTATGTTCTTCCATTTTTTCAGGTCTTGTTCAATCTCTTTTAGCAGTTTCTTATAGTTTTCTATGTAAAGGTCTTTTGTGTCCTTGGTTACGTTTATTCCTAAATACTTGATTCTTTTGGTTGCTATTGTAAATGGGATTTTTTCTTGATTTCCTCCACTTGTTGCACATTACTTGTGTATACGAACACTACAGATTTTTGCGTGTTGATCTTGTAGCCTGCTACTTTGTTGTATTCATTGACTAGTTCTAGTAGCTTTGCTGGATCTACTAGTAGATTTTTCTGGATTTTCTACATATAGAATCATGTCATCTGCAAATAGTGAAAGTTTTACTTCTTCCTCTCCAATTTGGATGCCTTTTATTTCTTTTTCTTGCCTAATTGCTCTAGCTAGAACTGCCAGCACAGTGTTGAATAGCAATGGTGATAGTGGGCATCCCTGTCTTGTTTCTGATCTTAGAGGAAAAGCTTTCAGTCTCTCCCCATTGAGTGTGATGTTAGCTGTGGGTTTTTCATATATTACCTTTATCATATTGAAAAAGTTCCGTTCTATTCCTATCCTTTGAAGTGTTTTCATCAGGAAAGGATGTTGAATTTTGTCAAATGCCTTTTCTGCATCAATCGAGATGATCATGTGGTTCTTCTGCTTTGATTTATTGATGTGGTGTATTACATTAATTGATTTTCTTGTGTTGAACCAGCCTTGCATACCTGGAATAAATCCCACCTGGTCGTGGTGTATAATTCTTTTAATGTGCTGCTGGATTCGATTTGTGAGTATTTTGTTGAGGATTTTTGCGTCTATATTCATTAAAGAAATTGGTCTGTAATTTTCTTGTTTTGTAGTATCTTTGCCTGGTTTTGGTATTAGGGTGATGATGGCTTCATAGAAAGAGTTAGGTAGCTTTCCCTCTTCTTCAATTTTTTTGAAGAGATTGAGCAGGATTGGTACTAATTCATTCTTGAATGCTTGGTAGAATTCACATGTGAAACCATCTGGTCCTGTGCTTTTTCTTCGTGGGAGCTTTTTGATGACTGACTCAATCTCTTTACTTGTGATTGGTTTGTTGAGGTCATCTATTTCTTCTTGAGTTAATGTTGGTTGTTTATGCTTTTCTAGGAAGTTGTCCATTTCATCTAAGTTGTCTAGTTTATTAGCATATAGTTGCTCATAGTATCTTCTCATTATCTCCTTAATTTCTGCAGGGTCAGTAGTTATATTTCCTTTCCCATTTCTGATTGCATTTATTTGCATCTGCTCTCTCTTTTTTTTTTGTTAGCCTAGCCAGTGGTCCATCGATTTTATTGATTTTCTCAAAGAACCAACTTCTGGTTTTGTTGATTCTCTCTATTGTTTTCCTGTTCTCAATTGCATTTATTTCTGCTCTAATCTTTGTTATTTCTTCCCTTCTGCTTGCTTTGGGGTTAGTTTGCTGTTCTTTCTCTAATTCCTCCAGGTGAGCAGTTAACTCTTCAATTTTTGCTCTCTCTTCTATTTTAATATAGGCATTTAGGGCAATAAATTTCCCTCTCAGCACCGCCTTTGCTGTATCCCATAAGTTTTCATAAGTTGTGTTTTCATTGTCATTTGCCTCGAGGTATTTACTAATTTCTCTTGTAATTTCTTCCTTTACCCACTGGTTTTTCTAAGAGGGTGTTGTTTAGCCTCCATATGTTTGTGAATTTTATGACCTTCTGCCTTTTATTTATTTCCAACTTCATTCCATTGTGGTCTGAGAAAGTGTTTTGTATAATATCAATATTTTTAAATTTGTTGAGACTTGCTTTGTGACCCAACATGTGGTCTATCCTAGAGAATGTTCCATGAGCACTTGAGAAAAAAGTGTATCCTGCTGTTGTTGGATGTAGTGTTTCTATAAATGTCTGTCAAGTCTAGTTCATTTATCATACAATTCAACATCTCTGTTTCTTTAGTGATCCTCTGTCTAGATGTTCTATCCATTGATGAGAGTGGTGTATTGAAGTCTCCAACTATTATTGTAGAGGTATCTATTTCTCCTTTCAGTGATCACAGTGTTTGCCTCATGAATTTTGGGGCATTCTGGTTTGGTGCATAAATATTTATGACTGTTATGTTTCTGATGAATTGACCCTTTATTAATATAGTGTCCTTCTTTGTCTCCTTTTAATTGTTTCGCTTTTGAAGTCTAACTTGTCTGATATTATTATAGCTACTCCCGCTTTTTTCTGGTTGTTGTTTGCATGAAATATCTTTTTCCCAACCTTTCACTTTCAGTCTATGTTTGTCCTTGTGTCTAAAGTGAGTTTCTTGTAGACAGCATATAGATGGGTACTGTTTTTTAATCCATTCTGCCAGTCTGTGTCTTTTTATTGGGTAGTTTAATCCATTTACATTTAGTGTATTACTGTAAGGGCAGTACTTTATTACTACCATTTTGTTTTTTGGAATTTATATGTCATATCTTATTTTTTCCTCTCCTTTTACCTTTCCTGATAATCTTCATTTCTGCACTCTTCTCCAACTCTCTCTCTCCCTGTCTTTTCCTATCAGCCTGTAGCACTCCCTTTAGTATTTCTTTGTAGTGCTGGTCCTCTTATTCACAAACTCTCTCAGTGTCTGTTTGTCTGAAAATGTTTTAATCTCTCCCTCATTTTTGAAGGAAAGTTTTGCTGGATATAGAATTCTTGGTTGGCAGTTTTTCTTCTTTCAGGTATCTTAAATATATCATGCCACTGTCTTCTTGCCTCCATGGTTTCTGCAGAGAAATCTGTACATAGTCTTATTGACCTTCCCTTGTATGTGATGGATCGCTTTTCTCTTGCTGCTTTCAGAATCCTCTCTTTATCTTTGACATTGGACAATCTGACCAGTAAGTGTCTTGGAGTAGGTCTATTGGGATCTATTTCTATTTGGGGTACATTGTACTTCATTGAATCTCTAATTTTCTGTCTTTTATAAGAGTTGGGAAATTTTCAGTGAATATGTCTTCTCTTACTCTTTCTGCCCCTTTTCCCCTCTCTTCTCCTTCTGGGATACCCGTAACACGTATATTTGTGCGTTTCATGTTGTCACTCAGCTCCCTAAGACCCTGCTCATATTTTTCCATTTTTTTCACCATCTGTTCTTTTGTGTGTATGAATTCGAATGACCTGTCTTCAAGTTCACTGATCCTTTCTTCTGCCTGTTCAAATCTACTGTTGTGTCCCTCCATTGTGTTTTTCATCTCCTCCATTGTGGCCTTCATTCCCATGAGTTCTGCCATTTGTTTTTTTTAAGTTTATGAATGCTTCTTTATGGTCATCCAGTGTCTTCTTTATATCCTTCAGCTCTTTTGCTATATCTTCCTTCATTTCATCCAATTTATTTAGCATTAGTTGCCTCCACTCCTGTGTCTCAGCTGAGCTATTAGTTTGTTCCTTTGGCTGGTCCGTGTTTTCGTGTTTCCTGGTATGGCTTGTTATCTTAAGTTGTCTAGGCATCTGATTTTCTTGATTAGTTTATTTTGGAGCTTGTTCTCTTTTCTGTCTTTTACCTAGTGGATTTTCTTGTTGGTTGGCTTTATTCTATGGCCCCTGTTATTCAGTTCAACTTATTCTAGACCTCTAACTTAGGTTCTATTTAGTTGATCAGAATTTTTCCCCTCTTGTTTTTTCTGTTTCTTGCTCTGCCTCTATGTAATCTTTTTGTGAGTGGGTCTCCTCAGATATGGTCGACCCTAGTCAGATTTTCCCAGTCTGCTGAGGCCAGGTCTCATTGGGAGGGTATGGAGTTTTCCTGAGAATGAGACCCTCCTATGAGGCCTTTAGAATTGGTGCTTTTCCTCTCCTGTCCAGCAGGTGGCGCTGGCCAGCCCACAGCTCCCCCACCAGTGTAAGGAGGTATGGAGCCTTTAGTTCTCCTGGTGACTCTGATCCTGTCAGGGGCGTAGCTGACTGAAGCCGGAATCTGAATTCCAGCCCCTGGGGTCTGAATTCCCAGAAGGAGGACTGCCAGTTGAGCTGGACCTCCCTCCACTCTCCCAATCCTCAGAACTCCAGTTGTCTCTCAGGGGCACTATTCCCTTCTCCTCTATCCTCTATCCTCTATCCTCTTTGGGGCCTCTCCAGCTAGATTCCTTGGTCAGCCTGAGTTGCCAATTAAAGACGGGGGTGGAGGCCTTCAGTAGTGAATACGGAATTCAAAGACACTGTGGGTACTCTGTCTCCTCTCAAGCCCAGCCCAGTCCCTCAACCTGGGCTTTCCGATAGATAGAAAATAACCACGTACATTACTTTTAGATTAAAAAAAAAAAAAAAAAATAGAAAAGAAATCAAGAAAAAGAAAAAAGGAAAAAAAAAGAAGAGTCTCTTTTAAAAGTCTTTCCCCAGCCTGGAAGTTTTGTCAGTGCCAGAATAGAGCATTTAAAGATATGCTTTGGGCTATTGTCTGATAATTACTCTCCAACTGCTTCAGTTCCACCCCTGCTGGGGGCTATTGAAATGCAAAAAGATAAGGGATCATTGAGAAGCCAGAAGGGACAAAATGTAGGGGAAAAAAAAATGGCTTTTTTGGAGTCTGGGAATGGGTGCCTGCTTTTACGTGCCCCCACTTCTCGGAGCCCAGCCCTTCTTTAGCACCCCAGCTCCCAAAGTTAGTTAATTAATCTGTTAATAATTCTGCAGTTGAGGCTGGGTTGAGCCTCCCTTCTTGCCCTCAGCAGATTGCTGTTTTTTGTTTTTTTTTCCGCCACTCCCACCCCCCTCTTTCAGGGAGCCGGCAGCAAGACAGTCTGTGAGGTCTGGGTGGGGAGGGGCGCCAGACCCCTGGTCCGGGGAACTTACAATGTTCGCTGCGATCTCAGCTTTTCCTCCAACTCCAAACTTGTGTCCAATGTGTGACTGGTTACTGGAGACCCCGAAAACACTGTTTCATATAGTTCTTGGGTAATTGCCAGCTGCTCTAGGGGAGAGACGAAATTCTGCTCCTCACCACTCCGCCATCTTGCCCCGCCTCCACTACAATGATTCTTACAAAGGAGTTACTTGGAACTAGATAAGCAGCCTATAAAAAGACCATTTACCTACATTATGACTTGAAAAGTGCAGATATAATGGAAAGAAAGGAAACAAATAATGTGAAGATCTGTCATTAAATGAAAGCAGAACTTGATAAATTTGAAAAAAATCTTTATTTGAAAGCCGATGCTTAAGGCAAAGTAAGTTAACGGGAAGAAAGTGAGTACAGAGGTGATTTGAGGAGATTCAAACAGTTAAATTTGGAAAGAACCTTAGAGATCGGTGTCCAGACCACATGTTTTGCAATCAAGGCCTAACAAGGAGATGGGACCCAACCAAGGTAGCAAGCCTAGTCAATTGCAGGACCACCCCAGAACCCATCACTGACCATAAAGTGCATGCTCTTGCCACCCTAGGAAGCTTTTTTGTGCTTTCTCCTCTTGTTATAAAACTCATCTCATTATAAAATATTTAGAAAGCATAGCAAGGAAATTATAAAGCAAAGGAATTACCATAATCTCATCACAAAGACATAACTATCATTACCATTTTGTTATAATCCTTTATACCCTATAACCTTTCCTGTATATTTAAATCATAACATTCTTTCATGTTATTAGAAAATATCATAAATATCAATTAACAGTTGCACAAATCCATCATTGTATGAATGTAGCATAATTAAACTACTTTCTTATTTTTGGAAACTTAGGTTATTTTTATTTCTTTACAATAGCAATATAAGGAACATTTCTGTACAGGTAGCTTTTTCTGTCATTTGGATTAGTTTTTTAAAATAACCAATGAATTAACAGCATTGGAATATTAGGTCAGAAAGCATTCATTATTTTTGTAACCTCATTGGACATCAAATTTTTTATAACTCTAAATATATATCACCAAATTTGTCTTCCAGAAATTTAAACCTGCCAGTGGTGTAGATTTAAGCTCTACACCACTGTCACTTTTTTTGCTGCCTATGGATAAGAGAAGATGGATTAAAAAGTCAGGTAGAAGGTGAAGAATTAACTCCATCTAGTGTATGTCCACATAGATGGTGGGAAGCACAGGTCTGACCAGGTAGGAGCAGGTGCTAGGTGGATGCAGGGAAAACCTTTCATCGTTAAAGGAATGTTGGTCAGTTTCAGAAGAAATGTATTACATAAATGTAAAAGTATTTTTCTATTCAGCAGATTTATTTCAGGGTTAAAGTGCTGTAAAATATTCCTGGGGTTTTATTGAAGTCTATCCAAATTATTGGCTTTCTTCACTGGGTTCTATACTTTCTCATTCAGGGAAAGATCTTGAGGAAACATTTATGGTTCAACAGCATTATGGGGTTAAATTCCTAAAGGTAGCCTCATCTCTCTGGGATTACATTCCCCCATCAACTTTTAGTCATATTAAATAGATCAGGGTGGAATATTATGATAGTAGTTCACAAACATTTTTAGTCCTAAATCCCTTAAGTAATAATAAAAAAAAAATGAGGCCTTCTCTCCAGAAATATGCCAAATATATTTACACACAAATTTTGTGTATAATTTTCAGAAGACTTGAAAAGAAAACCTGAGGGTTTTCTACCTGCCCCTGTTTTATGAACTGAACATTTAATGCTTCGACCATATTCTAATTTAAAGCTAATTTCTTTTTCTTGACATGTCATTTTTGAAATATGTTCCCTCTTCTATCTTGTGTTTGTCTCTTTTTTTTTTAACCATATACAATCCTTGAAATAGGTAGCACTGAAAAAAAGTCGATTAAAAATATCTTTCCCTACTTAGAAAGGCTATTCTGCTTATTTTTCCTACTTCTATCTATGGCATTGAAATCCTTTCTCCCTCCTCCCTCTCCCTAAATCCTATATTCAGTCAATCAATCAATCATAAATGGTTTGGAATTCCATCCATTCAACAAGCAATCACTAAGTACCTCCTAAACCCAATCTAGTTCTTTAGTGTAGAAAGATGAGTAAAACCTGGTCCCTGCAGCAATATAGGCAAGGAAACTATGATATGATGTCACAAATGCAATACTAGAATTGCAGGAGGCTTATAAAGGAGAAAATAGTTAAGGCTTCTAAAGTGTTAAGGAAGGTTTACAGAAGGGATGACATTTCAACCAGGCCAGTTGTAACAAAGAGGAAGGGCATTTTAAGCCAAAGAAACAACTTATATGCAAAAGCACAGAAACATGAGCACTCTTGGCTTATTTGCAAAACCACAAGGAGTCGGTGTGACTTAAAGCAGAGGGTGTCAGGGGGAGTGGGAAAAGGTGGGTTTGGAAGTATATGTTGGGGCAAGATTGTGAAGGGCTTTTAAGTCTTGGTCTTCATTTTATTGGAAGTGGGGAGACATGAAAAGTTTTAAGCAGGGTAATGGTGTCAGCCAATCTGTGTTTTACAAAGAGCACTTTCCATCTAAGATTATGGATGGAAAATTAGAGGGGAAGAAACTGCAGAAACCCATAAATCAAACTCAGCAAAATTGTATCCATGGTCACTGATAGGATTGTTGAGCTTAAAACCTGTCAGTTACTCTAAATACAAAGATAAGATGTTCATGCCTCCTGTCCATGAAGGAGCAGACACATTAGTCCTACTTAGCAATAGAGGCATCATTAATTGAGGAGCTGGGATGTAAGTGTGCCCAGAGTGGGCCTGGGGTGCTAGCACACTGGAGGCTGAGTCCAGAATGGACAGAAGCTATACTGCAGAGAGCTGAGGAGAGTATGCTGAGAGGCAGCATTTTGGGAAGGAACATACTGAAAAACAATCAAAACTTCTTATCACTTGAGCACCTAATGTGTGTCAGCTTGAACAGCCTTTGAAGGGGATACTATTACTATCTTTGTTCTGCTGGTAAGGAAAGAGGCTCAGAGATATGTGATTACTTGCCCTTGTTTTTATACTTAATGACTGTGTGAGCTAAAATTTAAACCCAAGTCTATGTGACTCCAAAGGAATTGGATGGAGGAGACTCTGGGCTTTTGACAGCAGAATGGGAACCCAGGATGTCAAACCAGAGAGAAGCGTGTCAAAGAAGAGGGATGAGGCAGGACCTAGGAAAGGCGCTGGCTTGGGGCAGGATGCCAGAGGCTCAGGTGTGGGCAGCAAGCCAGGGCCCAAGCTCAGCTGGAGAACTGCCCCATGGCCTGAGAACTAGGATCCAGGTAGAGTGCACCAAGAGGCTGGCCTCTTGCCAACCTGCAGGATGCCAGCAAATGTTGAGCCAAAGGTCTACCCATTGAGTCCATTCAGTGCTCAGAAAGAGGGAGGCCCCACCTGGTTTTGTGCTGCCCCCATCACTGCAGCTGTGGGAAAGGAACTTGGCAAATCTGCATTCTCTGTTAATGACTACCAACTCCACCTTGCACCATGAAATGCTTACCTCAAACCTTTTCATACTCATATTTGGATTACTGACTCCACAGATTAAAAAGAGTCATTTGTGAAACAATTGTCTGTTCTCTGAAGATCCCCTGAGCCTCTTTTCTGAGTGCTCCTTGAAAGAGGGTTTTCATCTCATCTTTCATCAATTTCAGTTTGTGATATGGAGAAAATATGAGTCTCTGAAATCAATAAGTAAAAAGGAAATTTGGAATAGTGTAGCTAGATATATAAAATAGAGGGGGCTATTCAAGTATCTGTCACATTTCAGACTTAACACAAAAAGCCTTGTGCTTGGGCCTGTATATCTGAATATACTTGAGCCCCACCATCTCTTGAAGTATTCAGATCACAGCTGTTGTACACTTCTTTCATCTCCAAATATCTATACTCCACTCCTGTCCTCATTCCCTCCAACATGGTTCTCTGTGATGAAAACATCACGGACACCCAACCCACCTAAACCCATCACCCCTTCAAGTGGTGACAATACAGTGACCCATAAGGCCCCTTCTACTTTTATCATGTAGGTTCACATCATTTTTCCATTCATTCCCTGACCTCCAAATAACCATGCTTCTTTCTTTTATGCACCATCAATAGTCCTGTGGCTAGACCAATGGTTTACAAACTGTAGATTCCATGGAGTCTTGTCAGAGACCCCAATCTTCCCTCTCAACCCCTCCTACCCTCCAAACATACAGTTCACCCAAAAGACCTCCATGTTTTTGTGGTTTTATGAATTGGACTTCCTTAGGCAAATTTTGTTTTTAAATAATTGTTTCTGCTACTAATAATTTTTGAATATTTGAAAGACAGTGGTTGGAACACTGGAGTAAAGCCTATCACCCATGGCAGATTCCTGCTGCTAAAATGACATATAAAACTTCAACAGGCAACTGTATTAGTCAGGATTGTCCAGGGAAAGAGAACCAACAGGAAATACATACATGTATATGTAAATACTATGAGATTTATTATAGGAATTGGCTCGTGTGACCATGGGGATTGGCAAGTCTGAATTCCAGACTTGATGCAAGTTGGGAACTCCAATGATGGCTCTAATGAATTTCCCAGGAGAAGATGGCTGGCTAAGGTATAAATAGAAATTGTTCTTTCTAACTGTTGAAATCATCAGTTCTCCCTTTAAAGCCTTCGACTGATTGATTGGATGAGATTTCTCTCCTTGCTAAAAGCAATCTCCTTTATTGATTGTAGATGTAATCAGCCATAGATGCAATCCACTGACTAATGATGTAAATCCATGAAAAAATCCAGTGCTTGCTTGACCAAACTGGATGTCATAACCTAGCCAAGTTGACACATGAACTTAACCATTACAGGAACTCAAACAGAGATTTGTACACCAATGTTCATAGCAGCATTATTCACAGTACTGAAAAGGTAGAAGCAGCCCAACTGTCCATCAACAGATGAGTGGATAAACAAAATGTAGCATATGTATACACAATGGAATATTACTCAGCCATAAAAAGGAATGAAGTTCTGAAACTGCTACAATATGAATGAACCTTGAAGACATCATGTTGAGCGAAATAAGCCAGACACAAAAAGACAGATATTGTATGGTGTCATGTATATGAAATACCCACATTAAGTAAATTCATAGTGAGAAAGAAAGTAGATTACAGGTTACCAGGGGAGTTATTTCTTAATGGATTTGAGGTGATGAAAAAGTTTGAGTAATGGATGCTGGTGTTGGTAGCATGATATTGTGAATGTAACTAATGTCACTGAATAGTATACCTGAAAGCAGTTAAAATGGGAAATTTTGAATTGTATATATGTCACTGCAATAAAAAGCAAAAAAAAAAAAAAAAAGCAGAAAACAACAACAAAACTCGACGATGATATCGTATTTCAGACTTAAAATGGCTTTCATGCCATTCCTGATATTAACTCATTAAGCCCATCTAAAATTTAATATTAATAAAATGGCCCTGACTCATTCCTGTTTGAGCCTGCTATATGGTACACTACAGATCTGCAGTGAAACCAGGAGGCAGGAGCTGACTTCCTCCTCTTTGCTCATGGATGTCAGGTCTTTCCTGAGTCCATCTGCTGAAACCCACGTTTTTAAGGAAATGAATTGCTTCAGTTCTACGAGTCTCCGTGTGGTGCTTCCTACCTGGCCCCGTGCTCTCCTGTCTCCTCGGAATGCTATGGGAGCAGAAGCCAGAGTGTCTAGTCCTGAGTTTACCAGGCTTGTAGGAGATTTGCTAGTCAACAGTTAGGAAGCTTTTCTCAAAAGGCAATGAAAAGACATAAAAAGGAATGGAGTTGTAATCCATGCTGCAATTCTGAAAACATGATGTTAAGTGAAAGAATCCAGACACAAGGCCACATATGGTATGACTCCATTTATATGAAATGTCCGGAATAGGTAAATCCATAGAGACAGACAGCAGAGCAGTGGTTGCCAGGGACTGGGTGGAGAGAGAAGAATGGGGAGTAACTGCTTAATGGGTATGGATTTTCTTTTGGGATGATGAAAATGTTCTGTAACTAGATTGAGGTGGTGGTTGTACAACATTATAAATGTATTAAATGCTGCTGAATTGTACACTCTAAAATGGTTAATTTTATGTTTTTTTGAGTTTCACCTCAATTTTTTAAAAAAGAAAGAAGAGAGAAAAGGCAGTCAAGTCCAAGGGTTGCAAACACCTCAATGCAATCACATCTACTTATACTTTCAGAAAGGCCCTCACTGCTTTCTGCCCCCCGGGAGTCTTTTCTTCTAGCTCTATGTGCTGTGAGACCCCCAGGCGGCAGCAAAGAGCACAGACAGCTGTGGAATGTGGAGGACTATGTCATATGTAGGATGCACAGAACCATAAGAAGCCCTTGAAAGACCCACCACTCCACTCCCACTTCTCTGCCCTAAGAGGCCTTCAGAGGGAGAGAAGGGTCCACAGGACCCACCCACGGTAAAGACAGAGGGAGAGGAAGTTTTGTTGGTATTCAATCCCCAGAAATTAAAAAAAAAAAAAAAAAAAAACAAACTTCTTAATACAAAGAAAGGAATTTAGGACCTACTGATGAAAGGGAAACATTCATAGTGGAGACAGCACCATAGGACCTACATAGAATTTCAGAAACTCTAGTAGCATCCCAACTTGTGTGCCCTCCTGGATTTTTGTTTTGTTTTGTTTTGTTTTTTTATTCATTCTCCTGGTTATTTATTTGATAATTCAACACACTTATTCATCTTCATGACTGATACATATTGTACTAAGGCCATTTTTCATTTTGGATAATGTCAGAGGCCTGGATCCCCACCCACCGCCACCTTCCCCAGCCCAGAAATTCTGATTTAATTGGTCTGGAGTATGGCCTGAAAATCATGGATTTTTAAAGCCCCCTAGATGATTCTAATGTGCAACGAAGGTTAAGAATAATTGCTTTAGCCAGCAAATGGGACCAAAGAGGCCCCCGAGAATTATCTCAAAAGTTATTTAAAAACGAGAGACTCTTCCTCAGGAATCAGTGGGTAACCAGAAGTGAGCCAGAAGCTGGGGTATATGGCTGAACCAGGTGCCATGCACTGGGCTCATTCTGAGGTGGAACCAGACATGTCAACAACTGAAAACTCAGTGTTCCAAGGCCCACAGAGGAGGAATAAGCTGTCCCTGTCTGAGACGGTTGAGAAAGTGATGATTGAGATGGGTCTTAAAGAATGAGTAGAAATTTTCCAGGTGATAAAAGAGAATAGCACATGCACCCCAGTGGGGGAACAGCATATAGAAAACCACAATGTGGTGAGTCTGGAGAATGGTGAGATTCCTGGGGCTGGCGGACAAGCTGCCAGCAATAGTGCACATAAATTGCAAAGGCCATCTGTGCTTTTTCCCTCTGAGAATGGCAAAACCTATGAAGCTAGGAAAACTGAATCTTACTCTCCAGATGAAAAGAAAAGAACCTCAAGAAATATAACAAGTGGGGCAGCTCAGAAGAGGGAAAGAGTGGAGTCAATGCCTTGAGAAGGGAGGCAGCCCAGAATAGATAGGTAACCCAAGGGGCCCACCGTTTAGCAGCCCACAAGTGGTTCTCCAGGGTTTGGGTGGTGACAACAGTAGAATCAACTGGAAGGTCAGGGTGCATGACCTCCAAATAAGCTGTATTTTTATTTGTAGCTTTTAAGGCAAAGATAATAGCCAGTCCTTCGTCTGTGTCCCCATGCTAGAATGATAAATTACCAAAATTTCTGCTTATCAGGAAGGTGCACAGAAATGCCCAAGGTTCTCCAGTTTGTGCTGTCAGTTCTTCTCAGCCTCTGTGTGGACATCAGTATCTGCATCAGGCATCACTATGCTTGATTTGCACCAGCTCTTGACTTTTTAGTTTTCTTCTTCAAAGAACCACTGTAGGTTTCTGGTTTTGATGTACTATGTGGAATAATTGTCATGGGCCCTTTCTAGCCTATAAATGAAACCGTGGAGGACAGTGTACAGCAGTGAAGTGTGTCACTCTCGTAACAGATGACTGGTAGAGTTAAGAGACCTGCCCAATGCCAAGCAAAACAGAAGTCTGGGGACACCTGAGAGGTCAGGGATACATGCACCAGGGAGAGCGTATGTTGACACCCTTCCTCCATGCCAGAAGAAACATGTTTTAAAACCATTTGAAGAAAGACTCTTGATTATGGCATTGAAAGGTGAATGCAATGACCAAGTATTTCTAAGTCCTCAGATCAAATTTCTTGGGGAAATGATTATGCCATTCTGTTAACCCCATGTTACTGGAGAAGAGAAAGTACTTCAACATCTATTCAAGTGAATTCTGTAAATGGTAAAAGCAGTAGCCTTGTATTTGGAGAGAATTCTGGATATGGCATAATTGATGGATAGCCAGTTTGCATCCAGAGAGCATAGATAACCTATTTCCAGAAAGAACAAAAGGGTGTACAGTTAACTCATAAGAGGGACATTCCTTACAATGCTTGCTCCACTGAGCAGATTGACCCTGCAGTTGAGAAGAACACATTCTCTGTGCTAGTAGCTTTGCAAAATTTTCTCTAACACTGATACTGTGCACTCTTGTTTGTTTCATTTGTTAGTGATGTCTCCCTTTGTGGCTTGCCTACACTGTGTTCAATTTGCCTCTTTTATTAAAAATTGGCAGCATCATTTCTTCATATTTCCTGGAGGTAACTAATGCTAGCTTAAACCTTCAGTTGTCATATGTGAAAAAGAATGCAGAATATTTTGTGAGCCCGGTGTAGCTGGTGGAAACAAACAAACAAAAAAATGTAGGTGTAATATATATTTATGTGAAGATCTAGCATTTTAGAGTAGTCTGAGTAGGCCAAGGATTTTATAGTGTGGAATATTTCATGGGCCTTTCAAGGATGAAGGGAATTTGTTTTTAAGCAGTGACTATTTTAAAGACCCCCCAGAGGTGCAGATGGTTTGCAACATGTTTCACAGCTTCTCCAGATACGAACTTTTTCCACAACATTTGCCTTCCAAAAACGATTTCAGCATTGTGGAAACAGAACATTGATTATTTCAGAGCTGCAAGTCTTGGGGGAAATAGCCTATCTTTGAGGTTAGATAAATAAGCTTAAACTATTTCTGACATTTTATAGCTGTTTCATCAGAGCAAACATTTGTCGTTTTGAAAGACCATCAAGAGTGGTTCAGAGAATCCTGTCTGAATTTCCTCTGGCCTCTTCAGTTCTTTGAAAATGCCCTCACACATAATTATGCTTGTAGTTGCTGGGTCTAAGGGTCAGCTTCTTTCTTCAGCTCTGGAGGCCTGTGTCTCCTTTTATATCTGAAAACTTACACAGTTTATTTTGTTTTCTAAAATTTGTTGCATATGGAGAATACCACACAGTGTGTAACCTCACTATCATGCCCTTCCCTTCTGAGATTTAGGTTTAATTGTTCCTGACCCCTGTTGGTTCCAGAGTCTGGAAATTGCAGAGCCTTCACCATGATTTCTGACAATCCTTGGGGGCTTGCACTGGCCTGATCCCCCTTGCCTCTGACTCGTACATCAAGCTATATGGTCTGTCTTTTTCCCTACAGCAACAAGGATGCAAAGTCAGTTCCTTCTTGGTTTCCCTTCCTAGCGAGATATCCATAAACACCAAGCATTGGCAGATTTATTAAGCAATGCTGAAGATTCAGTGATCATTGCAGGGGCAGCCCATCACCCACCTCTCTCTGCTCCCTGCCTTCCCTCGCTCTCACCTTCCTCTCCTCTCTCCTAATCTCTTGGATCACCGTAGGAACTCCAAATTCTTCTCTCCCTGTTATGCAGTTCTTGCCTACAAGTGTACGTGTCTAAACCTATCAAGAAGCCCTGATGGAAAAGTATCAACCCTCTTTGGAAGACAGCTGGAGTTATATAGAGACAACAACCTCTTCTCTGACCTTTAATTTGTTCTATTCTATTTCTTTCAACAACCCTTTGCTGTGGATCAGGCCTTGTTCTGGGATTCCACAGGTGAATATACTGTAACCCAGCCCTGAAGGAGCTGCTGCCTGGCTTTTGCCTGAGGCTTTGTGGCAGGCAAAGTCCCTTAGAGGGCGTTCTTATTAGGTTGCTGGAATCGGAGGTGACTCCTGAGCATCCCCTGGCTGTCCTGAAAGCCTGAAGGTGGGAGACGCTGATGGCCCCAGTGCCTAGAACAGTGCTGGCACACAGTGGGCACCTGCACAGTATTCGCTGCATAGACAAATTCTCAGTTATTTTAAATGGTAGGTCCAAGCGGCACTTGTGTTGTCCCCTACACCTAGTAACATAAAAAAAGGTGGGAGGGACTTAAAGCCACTGGGAAATAATAAAATGTCAGAATCACTAGTAACCAAAATGGACCCGTTAAAAAATCACTTTGGGGAGTATTTTTGTGATTCTGCTGAGCGGTAAGTTCTGTCAAAATGAACACCAGGCTTCCAGAGTGCAGTGCTTGTTCTCCCATCCTCAGAAATCCAGCCGAGGGTTTCAGAATTACTGAACTGGGGGATGTCTTCAGGGAGCACCCTGATAGAGGGGCTAATTCCCCCCGTTGGAATGATTTGAGGCTCAGAATTCAAGTTAGTTGAGCTGCAGAGGGGCTTTGGAGGTCCGTCCTGGAGCCCAGGGCGAGCCAGCAGAGGCAGGCGGCTCTGGGCTGGAGAGGTCAGAGCAGGCTGCACTGCAGGGGTGGAGACTGTGCCCTTCCTGGTGCTCCGAGATGACATCCCTCTGAGCGTCCTGCTTCAACGCCTTCGGGTGCATCAGTCAGCCACGGGTGTATGTGCAGCAGATTAGGCAGCAGCCACAGAGGCAAAGCCTGCCCTAGAACCATGGGCATTTTCAACACCTTTTCCCGAACACTTCCTACACGCCAAACCCTGAGAACAAGGGACTCCCAGAAAGATAGAGTACAATACTGACCACGACATACTGTCATAAATGCAATGGTGCCAGTATAAATAAAGCACTACAGGAGCCAGGGGGGTGTATAACAGCTCAGCGTCAGAGGTCTGTGAGGGCTTCCCACGACACGTGGGCAGAGCTGTTGTATCCATCAGGGCTCTCCGGAGAATCAGAACCAATAGGATATGCATATTAAGGGAGTTATTTTAAGGCTTTGGCTCACGGCGATGGTGGGGGCCAAGTCTGAAATTCATAGGGCAGGCTGGCTAGAAACTCAGGCAGGATTTTAGGCTGTACTCTTGAGGCAGAATTTCTTCTCTGGGAAGCCTCAGTTTGTTTGCTTGTTTGTTTGTTTTAGATTTTGTTTTGCTTTGCTTTGTTTTTCTTTTTTAATTCAGTTTTGTTGAGATATATTCACATACCATACAATCATCCATGGTGTACAATCAGCTGTTCACAGTACCACCTTATAGTTGTGCATTCATCACCCCAATCTATTTTTGAACATTTTCTTTACACCAGAAAGAATCAGAATAAGAATTAAAAATAAGAATAACAAAAGATCACCCCCCAGTCCCACCCTATTTTTCATTTGGGTTTTGTCCCCATTTTTGTACTCATCCATCCATACACTGGATAAAGGGAGTGCGATCCACAAGGTTTTCACAATCACACTGTCACCCCTTGTAAGCTACATTGTTACATAATCATCTTCAAGAGTCAAGACTGCTGGATTGGAATTTGGTAGTTTCAGGTATTTACTTCTAGCTATTCCAATACACTAAAACCTAAAAAGTATTATCTATTTAGTGCGTAAGAATGTCCACCAGAGTGACCTCTCGACTCCATTTGAAATCTCTCAGCCACTGAAGCTTTATTTTGTTTCATTTTGCATCCCCCTTTTGGTCAAGAAGATGTTCTCAATCCCATGATGCTGGGTCCAGATTCATCCTTGGGAGTCATATTCTGCATTGCCAGGGAGATTTACACCCATGGGGGTCAGGTCCCACGTAGGGGGGAGGGCAGCGAGATCACCTGCCAAGGTGGCTTAGTTAGAGAGAGAGAGAAGGCCACATCTGAGCAACAAAGAGGCACTCAGGGGAGACTCTTAGGCACAATTATAAGCAAGGAAACCTCAGTTTTTCTCTTCAGATTGTCAGCTCATTGGATGAGGCCCACACACATTTTCCAGGGTCATGTCCTTCACTTAAAATCAACTGACTGCAGATGTTAACCACATCTACAAAATACCTTCACAGCAACATCTAGACTAGTGTTTGATTAAACCACTGGGTACGATAGCCTAGCAAGTCGACACATAAGACTACCCATCGCAGGCATGAAGTAAGGAGTGTGCTGGGCCTAGACTGTGGGAGCCTTCCAGGAAGAGAAAAGAGTGCAAGCAAAGGCAGATAGCAAGGAAGGGCAGGCTTGTTGACAAGACAGTGAATTGACCACGAAGAAAGTGTGAAGTCTGTGGCAGGAGAGGCAAGGCAGGAGATTCCGGGAGATGCCTTAGTTTCTTGGGGCTGCCACAACAAACTAAAATAAACGGGTGGCTTAAAACAACTTAAATTTATTCTTTCACAGTTCTGGGAGCTGAAAGTCTGAAATCTAGGTGTCCGCAGGGCCATGCTTTTTCTGAAGTCTGCTCTTTGCTTCTCTCCTGGCCTTTGGCCGTGGCTTGCCAGCAGTCACATGGCATCTTCCCCTCTGTCTGTCTGTCCAAATTTCCTCTTCAAATAAAGACATCACTTGTATTGGATTAAAGGCCCACCCTACTCCAGTATGAATTCATTTTAATTCATCTGATTCCCTCTGTAACAACTCTATTTCCAAATAAGATCACATTCCGAGGTACTTGAAATTAGGACTTCACCATGTCTTTTGGGGGTCACAATTCAATCCATAACAGTAGGTGAGCCCAGAAGTATGGGTTAGAGCTAAGTAATGCAGAGCTGGAAATGCCAGAGCTACCTGCTTCAGTGACAGTCAAGGCCAGCACGGGTTTCTTAGCACTTCACTTGCTCTGACTGTCCTCCATGTGGGGGATAGTCTGGAAGCAGGGAAGCTAGCTAAGAGCTTGTTTTAGCAAATAAGGCAGGAACTATGGCTCTTTGCTCTAGCAGTGACCATGAAAACAGAAGAGACTG
Source organism: Choloepus didactylus (assembly GCF_015220235.1). Lineage (NCBI taxonomy): Eukaryota > Metazoa > Chordata > Mammalia > Pilosa > Megalonychidae > Choloepus > Choloepus didactylus. Next base: position 96,122,152 of record NC_051310.1, read on the forward strand.
AGCCAGGAGATTTCTAAGTTAGAATATTAAGGATGAAAAGAAGAGGAGAGCTAGGAGTGACTCTGAGGCTCCAGCTGGGGTGCTTGGCTAGATGGGGGGCTATAATAAAGATAGGGAAGCAGCACACAGGAATAAGAGTCTCCTCTTCCCTAAAATAGGGAGATGGGGTTCCCTAAGGGGCTCATGGAGTTTGTGGTGCTCAGGAGCACTGTATTAATTTGGATATGTTATGTCCTGCCAAAAGCCATATTCCTTGATGCAGTCTTGTGGGGGCAGATGTATTAGTGCTTATTAGATTGAAATCCTTTGAGTGTTTTTGTGGAGATGTGACTCAATAAACTGTGAGTGAAACATCTGATTGGATAATTGCCATGGAAGTGTTACCCTGCCCATTCAGGGTGGGTGTTAATTGCATCACTGGAGTCATATAAAGGAATTCACATGCCTTCTGAGCTAACAGAGGTTTTCCAGATGCCAGTGGCCATCGTTCAGTGTAGGTACCCTATAGTTGCCTTACCGTGGACACCTTATGGCCTTCAGACTGTAACTTTGTAACCAAATAAACCATCTTTATAAAAGCCAATCCATTTCTGGTAGTTTGTATAACAGCAGCATTAGCAAACCGGAACAAGCAGTATGTGGAAGGTGTCCAGGAGACCGTTAGCTTTGCACTCAAGGGAGAAGGTAAGCTTGGACAGGTACTTGTGGGTTGTTTCAGCATAGGAATGATCACTGTATTCCTTCAGGTAGGTGAAATCACCCCAGGAGAGTATGTAGCGTGAGAAGGAAGGACTTGGTCCTGTCTTCTGGTGTAGTCCCATTTTCATCATTTCCAACTTCTGTTTTCTGAAATTTTCTTCTGGAACACAATATGTCACTTTGTTCTGAGAAGCCCTTGTTGGCCATTTTGGCCATCTGGATTGTTTGCAGATGTAAGTTTTTAGCTCAAACTCCCACAGTTACAAAGGAAAGAAAACCATCTTGAATTGGCTTAAGAAAAAGGGAGAAATTATTGGCTCGTGAAACTGAAAAGAATTCCTGGGGTGCAGCTAATTCTGGATGCATCTGGATCCAGGAACTTAAATGATTTAATCAAGAATCTGTTTTTCTGGCTCTTTGCTCTGTTTTGTTTGTTTGTTTGTTTTGTATTTTGAGGTAGTTGGGAGTGGGGCAGATCATATAGGATGGCATAAGCCATCATAAGCTTTGTTTTTCATTCTGAGTGAGAAGGATGTCACTGGAGGATTCTGAGCAGAGGAATGACACGATCTAAATTACATGGTAGAAGAAACCCTCTGGATACTGTGGTGGAAATAGACTGCAGGAAATCAGAGTGAAGGGAGAGCAGGAGTGGAAACAGGGAGACCAATTAGAAAAACTGTGCAACTTCCAGTGAGCGAAGCTGTCTTTAAACATCCTGCCCTTGCCTCACATCTCCCTCCAGCTCCTACCTCATTCCTAGAAAACATCTCAAAAGAGTAGTCTATGCTTTGCTATCTCAATTTTTAACCCCGTCATTCTCTCTTGAATCCACTGCAAGCAAGGTTTGGCCATACCACTCCTTCGTGGCTGTTGTCAAGGTAACCAAGGCCACCAGGTAAGTCTGTGATTATTAAACTCAGCAGTCAGTCCTCAGACCTACTTGGTCATTTGACAGTGATAGCATCTGACAATTGCTTACTCCATCCTTCCTGAGATACTTTCTTCTCGACTTCTGGGAAGCCACTTTCTCAGTTCTCCTTCTCCCATATCACCTGTTCCTATTCAGCTTCCTTTGCTGGTTCTGCCTCTTGTCCTTGAGGTCTAAGTTGAAGAACCCAGTAGTAGACCTCAATCATTTTCTCTTCTCTGCCTATACTCACTCCCTTATGGATCTCATCCATTCTCAGGTACCAAATGCCATCTACATGCTGATGACTTCCAAATTTACATTTCTAGCCCAAACCTTTCCCCTAAACTCTAGATGAACATACCTAGCTGCCAACTCAGCATCTCCCCATAGATATCTAACAGGGGTTTCAAACCTAACATATTCAAAACCGAATTGCTGAGTTTTACTCCCAAACTTGCTTCTCTCATAGTGTTTCTTGTCATGGGGAATGGCAATGCCATTGTTTCAGTTGTGCAGGTTAAAAATCTTGGAGCCATCCTTGACCTGCTTTCCCCTCTCACATCCCCTCTCCCTAATCTGACATCATATTCTGTCAGCTCCACCTTCAAAATATATCCAGGATCTGACACTTTCTCACCACCTCCATTGTAACCACTGTGGTCCAAGCTGCCATCATCTCAAGGCTGGATTATTCCAACAGCCTCCTCGCTAGTCTCCCTCTCTCTACCCTTGCCTCTTATAATCTATCCTCCATACAGCAGTAAAAGCAATCCTTTAAAAACTTAAGTCAGATCATATTAGTCCTTAGAACCTTCAGAATAAAAGCCAGGGCCATACAAAGGCCAGTGAGGCTCCCCATGATCTGTGTCCCCCATAACCTGCCACCTCCCTGACCTCGTCTCCTACCATCTCTCCTTTACTCATTCCCTGCTAGCCATGATCAACTCTTTTATATTCCTCTAAAAAAAAAGGAAATGGTCCTTGGACTCCTTCCCAGAGTATATGTTTAAATGCATAAAGTAAAATACATTGTATTATAAAGAAAGCCAGTTATAATCAAAATGCAAATACCAAAACATTAATAAACTGAATGTGTGATCTCGTAATATATATGCTTCCTTACTAATGAATCAGGTCCAATGAGTGCCATAATACTGAAGTGGTGATGGACGGCATAAAAAATATTTTAAGATATCTTTAACAATTACAAAGTATTATGAAAATATCTGTGGTTTCTATTGGTGACAAAGTCAAAGATACTACAAATCTTGGTTTGTTGCTTATATTCATAATTGACAGAAATGCTAAATTAGTGAAAAGATACAGACCCCCAGAATGCTGTCTGTGCACCCACATGAGTTCCAGGGGCCCCGGGTAAGAACCTGTGCCTCAGGGCTCAGGCCCATGCTGTTCCCTCTGCCCGAAATGCTTTTCCCTGAGCTGTTCTTGTGGCTTGTTGAAACTGGCTGACAGCCTTTAGGAAACCGCTTTTCAGGTTAGACTTGGCAACACTGTTGCTTACATGCTCCTTATCATGCAGGAATAATGAATAAGTGAGTGTTTCTGAAATGCTTCAGGGTCTCTCACTACAGTAGGCTTGATAACTTGAGAAAAACCTCATTGATTTGGACTAATTGTGGAGAGTGTGAATTAATAAAGATCCCTGAATTGCCAAAAATTCTAAAGCCTACTAATAGCTTTCAAAAATGTTCATTCACTTAAATGAGAATTACTTAATAGAGGTCTTAAGGAATCTCCTTTAATTAATAAGTATTTAAATTTACCTGTGAATTGTTCATATGTTGTATTGGCTAATGAAGTGCTTGAAGGGACTTCTGAAGTGATTCCCACTTTTTCTCTCCAGATGACTGGATACAAGATAAATATGCAAATGTTGATAGCTTTCGTAAGTGTCAGCAATAAACTACAAAATATATATTTAAAGATCCTGCTTATTATAACAATAAAAATATAAGATGCCTAGGAATAAATTTATCAAGAAATGCCTAAGACCTACATTAAGAGCTAGGTTCTGGAGAAAGCTGTATGGGTATGAATCTTGGCTCCAGTGTTTACTAGCCGGTGACCTTAGGAAAACCTTAGGAAAGTTTAACCCCTCTGTGTGTATGTAATTGTAGAAGAAACTACTAATTCACATGTGATTGGTGCCCCTGTGCTATTTAGGGCCAGCCTAGTTTTCATTAAAAAAATACTTTCAAAGAAATCTATCAGTATATTCAATTTCCATTGCTCCATAACAAATCACTACAAATTTAAAGACTTCCAACAACACGCATTTACTATCTCACAGTTCTTTAAGTCAGAAGTCTGGGACAGTGCGGCTCAGTGGCGTGTTCCACTTGTAGCATCACAAGACTGAAATCAAGGTGTAAGCAGAGCTTCATTCCTTTCTGGAGGCTCAGGGGATAAACCTTGCTTCCAAGCTCATTCAGGGTATTGGCTGAATTAAGTTCCTTGCTGTTGTCCAACTGAGGCCACCGTTTCCTGGATGGCTGTCAGCTGGTTAGGGGCCACTCAAATTTCCCGGCTCATGACTCCCTTCATCTTTAACGTCAGCAATGGCCAGTCAAGTCTTTCTCAAAGTTTGAATCTTTCTCATCTCTCCTACTTTCTCTTCCTCTACAACTCTCTAATTCTTCTGCCTTCCTCTTCTATTTTCCAGTGTTCATTGAGCCCACCTAGATAATCTGGGATAAACTCCCTATTTTAAGGTTATCTGATTGATAGCCTTAATTACCTCTCAAAATTCTTCACAGCAGTGCCTAAATTAGTATTTGATTGAATAACCAAAGGATGGGAATCTTGGGGAGACAGCATCAGAATTTTGCCTCCCACTTTCAGTTCATACGAAGCCAAAGGATTAAGGACAAAAAGCCCCAAGAGCAACCATCTGATCAGATTTTTAAAACCTCAGATACTATATTTGAAAATGATTAGGTTCCTATTGTTAAAGATTCCTTTCACAGATGAAATAGCTGAAATCTAAAGTGACTTGTCTAAGGTTACAGAACTAGTAAATATTGAGAATGAGAACAAAGCCACCCCCAAACCCCACCCAGGGCAGAGCTTTTCCCATTGCACCCTTCCTCCTTCTTCTTGAGTAGGAGTTGACTTCTGTTCTTAAGTTTTAAGGTGAATCTTCAGTGCCAGTATCAGCCTTTGGTTTCTGCAAGTTAATTTTAGCATTTATAGGTCAACAGTTTCTCTAAAGCCACAAAACAGCTGCCCGAAGAGACCTGAAAATGCATCTTGGTTTATAGGACAGAACTGGGACCTTATTTCAGAAAGCTTAGCTTACTGGCTCCCTCAGCTGTAAGGTGGAGCTAGCAATGTCTGCTTCCCAGGTACTGGGATAATTATGAGAATCAAAGTGTCACAGTGTTCATGGAGCATGCATTTCGCTCACTGTAAGGTGCATTGCATATGGCATGATAATAGTGATGACATCTGTTTCTGTCAGAAAGCCAGGCTGTGTCTTCCACATTCTCTCCATCTGGGGCACTGCAGGAGAGGACCTCAAAACCAGTTGCATAGTGCTATATCGCAAGCATCATCTTAAGAACCAGAGGAGATTCCTCTGAGTTGTGAATTCCAGAGTCCTGTAAAATGCTGTGTCTTCCCAAGATTCCCTCATATTGTTCTCTGTGTCCAGGCTCCTGCAGTGTTGCTTACAGTGTCTGCACCTCTCTACGTCATCCCAGACTTGAAACTCAGCCTTTCTTTGTGTTCCCTAATATGATAATCTCTTAGAACTGCATTAATGAACAAAGTACATTTTCCTGAAGATTTTATATTCTTCCTGATGAGGGAATGTTTCACAGAATAGGCACAGCAAACAACTTAAAGATCGATATCAGATATGTTTGTTTTCCAAAGACTTCTTTGTGACAGCTCCCCACTGGGAATTTCTCTCTGGCTCTGCCTCCACACTCAGTACCCAGCCTCACAAGCTCCTCTTTTCCAACCATTCTTCCTCAATCCCCACCCACTTCAAATTTCTCTCCCTCCCCAATGCAGAACAATCCCACTTACTTTGGCTCCTATCCCTACCTTATATATGTAAACCAAGTGGGTGCTCAGTAAACCAAAGCCTTTTGCTTTAGCAGGATTTCCCACCTGCCATGGAAGGGCTACAGAGATAGACATAATCCTTTTTTTCTATTATTCGTGATTAAACACGTTTGTTGACTTGTGGTCAAAATGCTAAATGGTATTTGTCACAAGATTCTGTGGCCATGTTCTTAAAGGAATTGCCTTTGTCATATTTGTTTTTGTTCCTAAGGTGTCCCTGAACCCAATGTAACTTGGTTGAAGAGAGGAGGATCTCTGAGTGACAATATTTCGTTGCTTTTCAATGGATCCCTGTTGTTGCAGAATATTTCCCTTGAAAATGAAGGAACCTATGTCTGCACAGCCACCAATGCTCTTGGAAAGGCAATGGCAGCATCTGTACTGCACTTGCTGGGTAAGTGTGAGAGTCTTGTTGTCCCTCAGGTGCTTCCTATAACATGTGCAAAGTAGGGAAGGCCTAGTTTTGTTGATTCTGGAGTCTAGGAGTGAACAGAAGTACATTGGTTTTAACTGTTGCTACCACCTCTCACTTACAAAGGAGTATTAAATATTAATACCTTGTTCTTCTTTTAGAACATTGCCACTTGATGCCACTCCTCTGCTGAATAACCTATACTGGGATATAAACTTTCCGCCCAGATTTCAAGACCCTTCATTTTCTGCCTCTCTATCTGCTTGAATCCTGACTCCCATTCTAAGTCAGCACTGAGCTTTGTTCCAATAAAGATGGTTTGCTGCCTTATGTTCCATCATACACACACACACACACACACACACACACACACACACACACACACACACGCACTCATGCACGCACGCATGCACACAGGCTCCTCCCTCTTTGAGGCTCCCAGGCATTGTTCTCTCCCAGGAAGAAATGCCTCCTCACTGCCTTTCTCACCATTGCCCCGCTCCCTCCCATCCTGTAGGACCACTGAATGCCTACTCACTTTGTGGATCCTTCTGTGATTCTGTTTGACATCCCCGTTCTCTGGTCTCTTCACTTCGTGGCTGAATGAGTCCTGACATATATTGCTCTCCAGTGGTTTCCTCTTTTATTTCTGTCTCCTCCACTTAAATTCTGGGTCCCTCAGAGGTAGGAACCATGTCTGATGTTTCTTTCGCAGTTCTAAGGATATAATACAGGGCAAGGCATACAGTAGGTGCTCAATAGATACCAATTTGTTGAATCTTAAAATATCTTACAGTTGGATCAGTATTGTAATTGGAGAGGGTCATTACAATGTGCCCCTCCGGCACAAGATGGAAAGCTGTCTTCTCCTCTTTGCTAGGGATACTATCTAGAGCTTATCAAGCTCTTACCTCCAAATTGGACTTTAAGTTGCTGGGATTTTAGGAGTAAATAAATAATGTTCTTCTTTCCTACCAGAGTTTGGAACCAATTGAGAGTTAATCATAAGTCAGCCAGATGAAGATCAGGAACTATGTATTACTCCCTTCTGTATCCCCAGCACCTACAGCAGGTGTAGGTATTAAATAAGTATTTGGTGAGTCAGTGAATGGAACTGAATCATTGGCAGAAGTGGCGTGAGGTTATAGAGTCCACTGTTGAACCAAGGAGAGAGGTGTGAAACAGCTTTCTCCATGGCTTCCCTTGTCTGCAGTTAGAGGATCCCAGAGACATAAAAAGATGGGAGTTGCCATTGCAGGGAGTTGGGAGTAGTTGACATGCACAGAGCCCTTTGATGACATTAACCGTTTTGGTCCTTACAGTAGCACAGTGTTGTGGATAGAAATTTTTAATCCCATTGTATAAATGAGGAAACCTGAAGCTCAGAGAGTTTGTTCTAGAGCCTAAATATGTAGTCTCCTCTTTCAGTGTTCTTTATACTACCCCTCAGACTCTCAGTACTGATCAGAAAGGCACTCACCAGCCTCTGCAGTCTTGTAGGATCACAGAATGAAGAGTTTCAACACACTGGCTGAGATTTGCTGTTTAGGAGGCATGTGCAAGGAAGAGGATCCAATTCTTGAATGCCTCCCCCCATGCTCTCTGAGAAGTCCAGCCTTATTCTTTGCTTGTCTCCATCTCCACTCATGAATCTTCTGGCTTTCTCAGTTCTCCCTGCACCCCTCTTCTTTAAGAAATCCCCTCAATCCAAGCATCTCGTGACATCCTCACTAAGGATCAAGAATGTCTTACATCACACATTACACAGCGTTCCTCCACCAACCTTTACAACCTTCCCAAAGGCCCATGTTCCTCGCCATGTGATGCCTCCAGTGAAGCATCACCCACTCCCCTGCTCCAAAGGCTGTTTTTAAGGCAAGGGGCTCTATCAGACCAATCTGCTTCCTCTGGCGCCTTCTGAAATTCTGTTGAATAATTTTTTTTCACCTTGTGAGTTAGGCTATAAACCCTGGAAACATGCAGAGATGCCATGTGTTAGCAGGGTTAATAACTCTAACTAAACTTCTATGATACTGTATACCCACATCTGTACCCACAAATACCTCCCGGACCTGCGTGAGCCTCAACATCCAGAGGCAAAGCGTTCTAATGGAAGGGACCTATTTCCTGGTGGTTGCCTTTGAGAATACCCACCCTGGAACAAGAGTTAGATCATTTCTGATTGGTAAACAACTGTTACTTTTTGTTTTCTCAGAACGAAGACATCCCAATAAAATTGTATTTCCTAAGGGTCGTAAAAAGCTTGCTCTCCTGCAGTCCACCACTGGAACCAGCAGCAATGACACTTCAGGAGAAACCCTACCTCGAGGTCTGGGATTTTGACTTTTAGAGATTTGCTGTTTAGGAGGCATGTGCAAGGAAAAGGATTTAGCTAAAAGCCCCTCCAAATTTTACACCTTCCAATATGTAAACTAATTCCTCAGCCTTTGGCCAGCTCTTCTCTTGCCCCTCAGCCTCCTGTGATTCAATTTATTCCTTCCATATTGAAACTTTTTGAGAAAAACCCACCTCTGAGGAAGCCAACAAAGCTCATATACCTGATGTATATCATTATTTGTGATAATGCAGGTACTGGTTTCCCAGTTTCAAACCTACTGTCAACATGGTAAATATTAATAGAGCAAAAGTTTACTAAGAATTCTGGAATCCATTCTTTCATTTTTCTCTTTTCACAGAATTCTTTTCCACAGATGTCCCATATCAGTTAGAGTTTGGTTGGGAGAACTTAATTTAACTATTTCAAGCTTGCAAAATTCTTTAGAAGGGCCAAGGAAAAAAGATAGCATTAAGAAAATCGTAAATGTTATAGTCACAGGAAACCACTGCTTGTGATCTCAGCTCCTTGTAGCTCAAAAATGGGTAAAGCACAGAAGGACACACAGAAGCTACTGTTAATCCACATGGTTGATTCTCTCTACTCTATGGAAACAATAATGACTTTTATGTCATTTCAACCTTTTAAATCTTGAGCAAATGCCCCTCACTGGCAGATTATATTCCAGAACACTGCAGGCAGGGATTCTGTGAAAGCTGGTTCCTAGTCTTCTAGTTCTTGAGATACAAGAGAGAGCACAGAAAGGGAAAATAGGACTCAGCAATCAACAATCTAGCACATGTTATTAATAACATAATTGCTTATGTTTATATGAGGTATTTCTTTTCTCCTCTTTTGGATGTAATACTACCATTATTCTATCCATTCATTCATCATTCCATTCATTCAACATTGAATGCATTCATTAACATTCAACAAATATTTGCCCAGTGCTTATTTTGCTAGACTGGGAATACAAGAGATGACCCAGTCCCTGAAAAGCCCATAGCCTAAAGAGGGTGGCAGTCAGTCATATTATCAGCTATTTCAACGTTATGTGACAAGTGCCGTAATAGAAGGATGACCCAAGTACAATAGTAGCACCAAAAAGGGGGCCCTAATTTGGGGGAAGTCAAATAAATTTTCATGGATATGATGTTTGTTTGGGGATGAGAAAGCAGAGCATTCCAGGCAGAGAAAACAGGATACACAGAGGCAGACAGATGGTCCATGTGACATGGGACATGGGAGGTCAATAGAACTCACTCAAATCAACTAATGAAAAAAATTGGACATTCATGAGGCTGAAGTTGCTGGTGGTGATGGAGCTTTTGGAATATTCATAGATTTGTTTTATGATCGCCCACCTCACTTACACACACACACAAACATACACACACTAAGCCACGGAATATGGATGGATCCTTACCTTAGCATTTCAAAAAGACTCATTTATTAATTTAGCAAATATTGATTGAATACCTAATATATAGCATGCATGCCCCATCCTAGCAGAAAATAGGACAGATGAGATCTTCACCCTCATGGAGTTGACATTACAAACTTGTAAACAAATAAACATGTAAGATATATCTCTGCCTATTGCTATGAAAAATACAAAATAGGGTAATGAGATATGGAGAGACTTTAGTGAAGATGGTCAGGAAGGGCCTTCTGAGGAGGTGATGTCTGAATTCAGACCTAAGAGATGAGGTGGAGCCATCCATGCAGAAAGGTGAGGAAGGAGCATTTCTGGTGGAGGGAATAGCAAGGGGCAAAGACCGTAAAGTAAGAACAGGCTTAGTGTGGCCAAGGAACAGAAAGATGATCCGTGTGAGTGAGGGTCATTGAAGGAAATGAAGAGGGTGTTAGATGAAGTTGGAGAGTTGCTGAGGACCAAATCGTACAGGGCTTGGAGGGTCAAGGTAAAGACTCTACAGTTTATTCCTTAAAAATGGGAAGCCATTGAGGAGTCTTAAATGGGAGTGATATGATATGATCTACTTTTCAAGTGCACTTGAGTCAAAAATCATTAACCATAAAATGAAAAATTGTTAAATTGGACTTAATCAAAAATTTTAGATCTGTTTATCAAAAGACACTAGTAAGAATTCGAATAGATAATTCATAGACTGGTAAAAGTATTGGCAGTAAACATGTCTGAAAAAGAACTTATATTTGGAATAAAGAACTCCTGCAAGTTAACAATAACCCTCTCCCACAAAAGGGCCAAAGACTTGAACAGACACTTCATAAAAGAAGATATACAAATGGTACCAGGAAAAGGGAAATTCAAACCACAATGAGATACTGTTTCATGCCCACTTGAAAAGCTGAAAACAAAAAGGCTGACAATACGAAATTTTGGCAAGGATGGGAGACAACTAAAACTCTCGTATTTTGCTGATGAGTGTGTGTGTGTGTGTGTGTGTGTAAAATGGTACAACCACTTTGGAAAACTATTGGCAGTTTCTAATAAAATTAAATATTCACCTACCTTTTGATCCAACAATTCTACCTACAGCTATTTACCGAGAAAAAATGAATAATGTCCAAAAAGAAAAGATTTGTACATGAGTGTTCATAGTGGCCTTATTCATAACAGCCATCGACAGGAAAATGGATAAACAAAAGAGAATGAACTACGAATATGCACAACAATACGGCTGAATTACAACAACGTTATATTAAACAAAAGAAGCCAAACACAAAAGAGTATATATTGCATGATGTCCCAAAACAGGCGAAACTAATGTATACTGATAGGAATGAAGAAGTGCTTGCCAGGGAACGGAGGGGAATTGATTGGAAAGAGGCAAGAGGATCTTTTGGGGGTGATGAAAATATTGTGTATCTTGCTTTGGATCATTGTTACATAAATACATCAAAACTCATTAAACACACCTGAGATCTGAGCATTTTATTGTATATAAATTATACCTCAATAAAAAAATAGAAAGAAATACACATGTCCTGCCCTGAACTGTCAAAGAATCTTTGTGAAAGGTTGCACAGTAGAGTTAGACTTGTAAACAACAGACGTTCTTAGGTTCCAATCCAACCAACAGGTAAAGGAATTGAGCAAGTCACTTAGTTTCCTTTAGTTTCCACTCTGCAAATAAAAGTAAAATTAAAATGTCTAATTTACAAGCTGTCCATAAGAGTAAATGAAAAAATTGATCATAAAGTGTCTAACCAAGTACTTATCACTTGGGAAATTCTCAATAAACTTAGATAATTTTAAAGAGTCTTTTAAAGTAAACTATCATCCTGAGGACCCAACTAAAAATACACTTTAGAGTTCTGCTTTGTAAATGATGCTATGTGCAACTTAAGACAAAATTCACAAATCAGAAGGAAAAAACTAGAAAAATCATTCTGCTATGTAGGGAGCTTGTGGACACAGCTGGTAGCTATGAATTACTTATCATTACAGGAAAATCTGGCACCTTCTGTGATCACATACAAATCTGTCAACATCATGTCCTACTTCATCTTTCACAAAATGTCAGAAAGAGAAAAGGCATTTGGAATAAGGACTACAATTTTTTTTAAATGTACTTACTGGAGATGGTCAACCTCTACTTTTCTAAAGGAAACTCCTATTTTACCTTTCCAGATGTCTCCATGACAGATTATTTATTCAGTTTCAGGACTAATGTGAAATTTACATTAAGAATTAATGGAAAAGTAAGAATTGAATTGAAATGCATCTTTAACCTCACTGCTTAATCCCTGGCCCCTGTTCCTCCTGCTAAATCATCTTCCATGTCTCCGCTTGGTCTGCTTTTGAGAATCAGAATCCTAGAGCATCCCCGGGAGAGGCCCTCCCCTCCTATACTGTTGGCTCTGCTTGGAGGATGCTGAGGGGGCAGCCCACCCTTTGGAGTAACTCCTACCGCCCACCCCTGGGATTTTTCTGGCAGATCCAGCTGGCCCACAGCAGCTCTTCTTCCCAGACTGTGGTCCAGGGCCCCACTTTGGCTGCCATTCCCACTTATTAGAATACTTTAGTTGAGGGAAAATAAGATTTAAAGGACCCTCTTGCACTATGAGATAACTTTCTCTCTGTGTGCTACTTAAAGAACCAGACAGGCAGCTAACCAGAAAACATCTCAGGGTGGTCTTTGGCCATGTCTTCTCGAGCCCAGCATCATTTCTCATTCAGGGCTGTCATGACATTTCATTTCCTCTCTGCAGAGCCTTTCTGGGAGCCTGGTAACTGGACACGTTGTTCTGCCACCTGTGGCCACCTGGGAGCCCGCATTCAGAGACCTCAGTGTGTGATGGCCGATGGGCAGGAAGTGAGTGTGGCCCTCTGTGGTCATCTCCAGAGGCCACCGGCTGGGTTTCAGCCCTGTAACATTCGGGACTGTCCTGCCAGGTACGTGCAGCCACTCTCCTTATCTCGCCAGCTCCAGGTTTTTGGTTATTTTTAAATGCCCAGTGATTTGGAGCTTATAAGACGATAGCTAAGATTTGTTTAGCAGTTACTCTGTACTAGGCATCTTGCTGAGTGCTTTACACTTCCCAGTAAGTGATGAGGTTGTTAGTTTCCTATTTTACAGATGGGGAGACTCCCCCAAGCCACACAGTTACAAGAGCAGAATTCAAATTGAGGTGGTCTGATTTCAGAGCCCTGCTCTTCAGCTGCTTCCTACCCTCTCAGCCCGTCAGTTCCTCATGAGCATAGCTCACTGAATTCATGGAGATAATGCAGCGGGTCACAATCACCAAATGCACTTGTTATAAATGTGATTCCCTAGGCTCCACCCCTGCAGTAAAACCATTAATAACCTTTCTATGTAATAAGATCATACAAATTAATGATAAAAACATTTCCTAATGCAAACGTTTGATCTTCACCAACCCTGATTCATCCCCAGTGTTCCAGATCTCAATGGATGCATTCTAAACTCTCCTCCTTCTGTCACTTCCATCCATGTTTTTCAATCCACTGTCACCCACTGCAGTCCAGGTCATCATCATTCCTCACATGGCTACTCCAATCAACTCCTAATTCTTGTCTCCCTCCCTGGAGTACTTTTTCTACTCTGTAAACAGAATCATCTTTTAAAACACAAATCTGTCATGGCACACTCTGCTGAAAATCTTTCAATGATTTTTCATTCTTCTTAGGATAAAGGACAAAATTCCTAGCATGGGGGTTGGGTCTCTCTTCTTCACCTTTTTGTCCCTAGTGTCTAAATTGTGCCTAGTACATAGCTGGTGCTCAGTAAATATTTGCTGACTGAACAAAGGAGTGAAGGAGTAAGAGGACACTCCCTGCTTGGGCTTCAGGCTGCCTTTCTTTCTCGTTGATCATCTCTCCAATCCTGGTTGCCTTATCTCCATCCACACCTGTCATTTTTGTTCCTTAGATGTGCCTTTCTCTCTCCTGACTCAGAGCATCCACACACACTGCCCCCCCCACCTCTCTCTCTCTCTCTTCACTTAGTTAATTCCTATGCGTCTATTAGATCTCAATACATTTTCAGAGAAATTTTCCCTGACCCTAGCCCACCAAACTAAATCAGACCCCTGTGCTAACTGTTTTTATATTTCCTTACAGTTTTTCTTCATAGTTCTTGTCACAACCTGTCCCTCTTGCTCCCCCACTGGCCTGTGAGTTCTGTGAAATTAAATCCATGCCTGTTTTGCTCAACACTCTATTCTGGGCACTTAGCAGAGTCTTCCCTATTCTGAACTCTCCATGAATATTTAGAGAATGAATGAACGAGCGAATGAATAACATACACCCTAGTAGTTAATGGAGCAAATCACACCAAAATACACATTAAAAATTTCAACAAATAATAGTAGCATTTATTGAGCACAAACCCAAGCAGGTACTATTATCGATACCCATTTTACAGACGAGAAAATGGAAGCATCAGCTCCCTGCCTTTGTGCAAATGCCCATACTTGATCCAATTACCTGAGGCCTGGAGGAGTGTGAGAGGCAGCATCACACTGAATGATAAAATGGTTGCCTTGGGGTATTGCAGGCACCCTAACTGACAGGGCACCAAGTGTAATTCTTCAAAGGAAGATCCCCTGCTCCAGAGTCACCCCTCAGAAAGTGGCAAACTGATGTTACAATAACTAGAGTGAACTTGATCCAAGAAAGCTTTTCATGTCAATTCATGTTTCTCACAAAGTAGAGAGAATCCACATTGGGAAATTTACCAGCAGACTTGTTTATTAAATATTCTCAAGTCTTTGCACACTTGTAGAATAAACAGAGTCATATACTTTCATACCTAGAAGAGACCACAGCAGACATCTAACTCCCGTCTCTCTACATCAGGGGTCCCTATCTCCTGGACCCCTCTTGTAGTCTGGAGAAGCCTGCAGATTCATCCTCAGAAAAGGTTTATAAATATACAAAATAAAATACATTTAATTACAAAAGAAACTTATTGTATTGAAATATGATTATGAAATATTTAAAGATGTGTGACATAGCAATAGATTCGCTTCTCTATTGATACACTAAGTAACAAGATTCAATGGTACTTTAATTTTGAAATAGTGATGACAGTAAATGATGTTTTGAGCTACCTGCTGCAACTTAGAAAACATCTCTGATTTCTATTGATGATAAAATCACTGCTATTACTACTGTAGTTTGTGGCTGCATTAGTAACAATAAAGATGACAATCTTGTCCCATCAAAGCCCACAGACTCCTCAAATAACCATGGACTCAGGTTAGGGACCCTTCCTCTGCAGTGTCCCAGAAATAGCTTAAACATCTTGAATGACAGCTCAGTGTTGCCTAAGGTGCCTAATTCCAAGTCCAGTCTTCTGTTCTCAATAAAGCATGAACTTAAGGATCAAATAGACCTAGAATCAAATCCTGGTTCTGTTGACATGTTAGTTACGTGACCAAAGCCAAGTTATTTGACCTCCTGGGCATCAGTTTCTTCCCTACAAGAACAGAAATGGCAAGAGAATTATATGAGGTAACATGTAAGTATCTAGCAGAGTAGATAGCACATAAGTACATAAAAATAACAATTCTCTTTAGTTCCAATAAATTGAAATCTACCTTGTTCACATTTTCACCTAATATTGCCCTAGCTCTACGTTCTGGAGCCACACAAGTGACAGCTCTTCACAACCTTGAAGATGGCCCTACCTAACCTCTATAGTGGTCACCTTTACGTGATAACTCGATGGCCTCCCACAAGTAAAAGAACGCCCGAGAATAAGGCTTGGAGTTTGTCTAAGCTGCTGCCCACTCCCATAGAGACATGTGACAGCCTCTAAACAGCCCCAGTGTTCAGGTCAACTTTTTCTTTTGAAGAGACTCCTGACTTTCCAATCCTTACTAAGGTCTTGTAGCTTTTGTTTTTAGGTGGTTCACAAGTGCTTGGTCAGAGTGTTCTGTATCTTGTGGTGAAGGATTCCGCAGTCGACAAGTGACGTGCAAATTGACAAAAGCCAATGGAACCGTGCAGGTGGTGTCATCCAAAGCATGTGCCCCCAGAGACCGGCCTCTGGGGAGAAAACCATGTTTCGGTCATCCGTGTGATCAACGGGTTGTTGAACCGGGGAGCCAGGTAAAGCCACATCAGAATTTTGTTTCTAATTATTTTCTGTAATTAAAAGCACCTTAGCACAAACGTCTCCATTTTGGCTTATAGCACAAAAACCTAAACTTGATGGTCACTTGATTTTAAGTGTAGTCATTTCTGAACATAAGCCCAGTCAATTTGCGATTCATCCTGTCCTTTTCCCTTCTCCCCAAAGGTGGTCTTAAGTTCCAGGGGAAAAAAGTAGGAATGCAAACTTAAATATCTTCCTGGCTCTGAGGGGTTCCCTGCAAAGCAGCTGGTTCCCCTGCAATTGGTCTTTGGCTACCCTTCCTCAATATATGATCTTGGTCCACTACACCCAGCATGCATGATTTCACAGCTTTTACACTGTATTGTGCTTTCATTTCCAGTGTCCTGGAAATTGCATGCGTCGTGCCGTGAGGATGCAGCAGCATCACATAGTTTGCCAACTCCACAACAGCTCTGAGGCTCCTGACTCCCACTGTGATGACAGAAGGAGGTACTGGCCCTGCCCTAGGATATGACACAATCACTCCCGCCTCAATCAATGACTCTTAACTGTTTGAAAATGGAATCATTTCTGGTTTCCACCACCTCTCATAATTGACAAATCCTGTTAAATTATTATCTCCTATGTTGTCATCCTAAATAGTATACATTATACTAATGTATTAGGTAACATGTACCATTTATGATTACAAATCATTCAGACACCAAACATATATAGTGAAAGGACCTTAAAGAAGAAAAAAAGGTGGCAGTGAGAGTAGATGAATACTTTTCCTTCTATATACAAAGTTGTTCAAGATTAATAATATTTCCTATTGCTTTTAATATGTTTAGGTTTACAGATTAAATCTTCCCAGTGTTTTCGATGAACTATGTTATATCACTGTTTAGTAACTGTCTTGATTAGGATATTGACACAGTGACTTAAGAGAACAAAATAGACTTTTATCTTGTTAGAAGGCTTAAACAAGGTGAGTTTACTTTTCTCTTGTGTAAAAATCTGAGCTGGTGGGTGGTTTAAGAGTAGAAGAACTTTGTCCCTCGAGGTCTTCTAGAGGCCCAGACTCCTCCTCTGTGGTGGCACCGAAGTTCCGGAGGACATACTAACAGGGGCTTCGCAGCTCTGCCCTCTCTGATTGTGTGATCTTGGGCTGCCTGACCTCTCTGAGCTAATCTGCAAAATGGGGTATTTTTCATCCAGGTGAATTTATAATTAGTTTTAATGATAACTTCATCCATATGAAGTTTTCATTAGTTTAGTAAAGAACGCTTGAGCAGCCTGGGTCATAGAAGACGACCAATAAATGTTTATTTCTTCCTCCTCCCCATTCTGAGTCTTGCCAGAGAGAATTGGATATCCTTGACAGTTGGCTTGGTTATCATTTTGAGCTTTCAGGAAGATTTGGCAATGTAAAGTCAGCTGTGTGTCCTATTCCCCACAAGATGATTTCAGGCCAGAACCATTCACCTCAAATGGAAAATGCTTGGAAGAGCTGCTCAGTATCAGAGCAACCTAATTTCCGATTTTTCTGAGAAAATAAAGACCACACGCAAATTAATATGTATCATCCCAGATGTTTTGCTTTGCATTTATAAAGATCTATTTACACATATAAACACATACATTGATTGAGCTTTTTTTTTAACATACTGTACATATTATTCTGAAACTTTCCTTTTCTACTTAACAATAAATTATAGATTTTTTCCATCTTAGTACAAAATGATTCACTATATTCTTTATGGTTGTTGTATTTAATATTACATCATTCCTTTGCTGATGAACAATTGACTGTTCTGAACTTTTTGCTATTACTAACATATGCTGCAATAAACATTCTGAAGCATAAATCTTTGTACCCAAGGGGTATGATTCTCATAGAGTAGATTCTTAGACATGGAATTGAATTGAATGCATGTTACCTTTATATTATCAAGTTATCATCAAAATGTCCATAATAACTGTATGTGAGAATTCCCCCCTTTTCATCAGGATTTTATGGGTTTTCAGTGTTTTAAAACTTTTGCCAAACTTATGGGTGAAAAAATTATACTTCATTTTCTTTTGTACTTTTCTGATAAATTTGTAAATGCTTTTCGGCTCTTTGCATTTTTTCTTGACCCATCCACTTTTTTCATCTCCACCACTTTACCCTTGCCTGGTGCACTGCCATAGCCATCTAACTGGTTTCCCTCTACCCGTTCATCTCCTCTGCAGTCCACTCTCCACACTACACCTGGAGCAATTTTTCCAAAATACAAATCTCATCAAACCACCACCAACCCCAACTCCCTGCTAGAGTAAATCACATTACAGGCTTTACTTGTTCACAAGAAGAAGATTGCTCTAAATCCTTATTGTGACCTATAAAATACTGTACAGTGAAGTCCTCGGGCCCTCCACAACCTCATCTAAGGCGTCACTCTCTCACTCTTTGTTTTCCAGCCATATTGGTCTTCTTTTGATTCCTTGGCTATGCCATGCATTCTCCCACCAAAGGAATCAAAAATAGAAGGCAGAAAATATGATAGAGAAGATAAAAGACCTGGAAGGATCTAAAAGGAGTTTTAATATCTGATTAAATGGGGTTTAGAGAAAAAGATATACATGCAATGGAAGGATGGGAATTTTTTTAAAGAAATAATAGAGGAAAATTTCCCAGAGCTGGGGAGGTGGGGGGAGGGGGGAGGGAAATAAGTCAACTTATGTTCCATTTGCTGTATTATTTCTCTTTCCTCCAAGGTTGGCTGCTCTGTTTTAGTGCCTTTCTTTCATGCTGTTATTTTCCTTAAATATCTGGTGGTTTATGCATAAAGGACTAAGTTGGTCCATATAGAGAACTTCTGCGGGTTTCTTTTGCAGCTGCATAGCCCTGTTTCCCCCCACAGACGTCTTTTGCTGGATGGATGTGCTGAGCCTCAAAGAAAGTGGGTGAGATGTTAGGTCTCCCTTTAGAGGACATGGATAGGGAGTAGCTAAGCGGTGGCACCATCCCCAATTGCCATAGTAGGGCCTCAGTCCATTTTAGTGGATATTTTCTAGGTGGTAATATTATCAGTAGCCATAGAAAGAGGATCATTGGTGAGCAGTCCCCTTCTGTGGACCCAGGAAGGGTTTGGGAGAAGTGACCTCTATTAAAAATAGGTTGAGGGAGTGGGAACTGTCAGAGTGGGGTCAGCTCACACTGATGGCAAGAGGACAACATGGGGACCTGATGAAATACTTCAGAACAGAGAAAGTTTATTCCCCAAAATGGTGATTCCTAACCTCAGCCGAAACTCAGAATCATCTGGGAAGTTTCTTTAAGATTCTTAGGCCCTGCCTCAGACTTAATGAATCGGAGTCTTTCAGAGAGGAGCCTAGCAATCCACCTAATTTTAAAGCTGCCCACGAATTTCTGATAACCAGCCAGGCTTGAGATCCACTGCCCTATAGAATCAGCAGTTCCCTCTGGCTGATGGGAAAAGGGGTTATTCAAGGCAGGGATGGAGCTGGACTGCATAGGAATGAGACAGTGAGACATGCTGTTAGAAACAGGGTTACTTAATGCTTTCTGCTGCCATTTCTACTTTCATGTTTTATATAGGTAAATACGAGTCCCCTGTTGTGTGTACCTGGCTCAGGTGTCCCCATCCCAAGTCCTGTCCCTGGCCGGGAGGAGAGGATGCCCTCTGCTGGATTGATTTTGCATTTTTCTTTTTTTAACTGGGTCGACAATGACCAGGCTCTGAGCTGTCCTGGGCTTCGGCTCCTATATTTCTGTATTGATCTATAATTTCCTATACCCCTCTCAACATTTATTATTTAGGAAACACAATGTCTCCTTCCTACTTCCCCTTGTCCCTGCCTTCTATTAAAGCAGAGAAGTGGCTATATTAGTTAAGGTCCTTTGAGCTGTAAGTCACAAAAGTCAACTTGGGTTGACTTAGGCAAGGCAGGGGCAGGTGTGGGGGAAGAGGTGGATGACTTATTAAGACAGGACCACTCTCACTTGTGCACAAACAGAGTTTGAATATTTGTTCAATCGTTTCTTTGTTTAAAAAGCTGATCTCTGCACAGAGGGAAGACTGAGGAGTACTTTGCTCTTTTGTCCATAGCAATTCAACTTTTGGCCCCTAGAATGCATATCCACTGGGGAAAACAAAAGCCCTGCAATTAATAGGACGCCCCTTCCTCCACATCCCCTCTGCTCTTACAGAACAGTTTATGGTGAAGATGCTGTTTCTTCAGCAAGCCCCTGGTGGGAGTGGCCCCCTGGTGGCTAATCCAAGTATTGCTTCCAACCATGTGTAATGTACTCTCAAGAGAGTTCAGGCTATGGCAACTGTCTCCATCTTACTACATTTCCAGTGATTTTCGACACTCCTTGTAGATGGAGGATCTCTTATAAGGACCATACAATAATAATATAGAAATGTCTCATCAAACCCGAAGGGAGAATGAGAAGGACTGTAGGACAGAGGGGGCTGAGACCAAGCATTGGGATGTCACTGAGGTTCTTTCTTCTTCTCTCATCCCTGCATTTCTGCTTCATTCTCTTTCTTTTCTGCAAACTGTTTCTCTCTCCCTCTCTAGCCCCTGTGGCAGAATATGGCCCCCACCATTCCAGCCTCCAGGTTGGCATGTCTTGTTCCAGCCACCTTCAAATTCCTGGGAGAAAGACAACTGTGAACCAGCTCAAGGCCTCTTCAGTCATCTGGGGGTGGTGGGTGGCGGGAAGGAAGCCCTTCGCATGCATACAGATGTATTCCCAGGAGCCCTCCCCTGAGAACAGCGTCAGATACCCCAGGGCGGGCCCACTAAGGTGACTCTGCCCTCCGGGGTAAATATCTTTCCAGAAATCAGAGAGGATTATCTTTCTGTTTTACAGGGTAAGGAAACCAGAGATAGATCCCTCTTCCAAAATAGCCTTTGTTAACTCCTGACTACAAGTCATAGTGTGACCTAAATGTAGATGTAAGAGCACTTTTCTTAGCAGACAAGATTGCTCACATGTAAATTCATATTCATACCAGAAAATGCTTCAGGTGTTTTCAATAGAAAACAGAAGGTTTGTTAACAAATTGAAAGTGGTTTATTGTGGGTCATTCTTCCCTTCCTTGCCTAAAGCTGCTCCAGCTTATGAGGACAGCATATCTTTGGACGTGTGTGCCCTGACTTGGTGTTGGAAGTCAGTGGAGACACATCATATCTTCTCTACCAGAGCGCCTCTAAGCAGGGAATCTCAGCCTGTCACTATCATTTTAGAATTATGTGGCAAAAATGGCGGAGCATGGGGGAGAGGTCATCTCTCAGACTTAGCAGAATCTAAAACTGAGAGACCTTATATGAACCATGAGTGGAGGAGGAAAATCTTTTCCAGGAACAAGGATGTGTTGGCAGTGACATAACCACATTCTCTCATTGATTTTTTTTCCCCATGTAAACCTAAATTGTGAGTTCTCACTACTGGCCCTTCTCTTGATAGCAGTGATTTCATTCTGCTTCATGTCATGGTAATTTGGTCACTTGTTGATTCCCACTCTGTATTTTTGAACTTTCAACACTGAAGCTATATTTCACCCATGTCTGCTTCCTCAGATCCATGCTCCTGACACACGAAAAGCCTTAAATAAATGTTTATTGGATTGAAATTTTCTAAAATAGGTTTCCCTCCTTCTCCCTCCATCATGCATTTGTGACAATTTCCAGAAACTTCTGAGTATATCTGGGGCCAACTTGGGTGGAGTGTAGGGTCATTCTCAATGGCTTGAAAATAGTCTATACCCCCAAGTGAAATAATTATGTAATTATCTCTGTTATGATCATGATTGCCCCATTATTTTGCTTGGTCAATGAATTTCTTGATGAATGGGGTCCTAATTGCCAAACTGTTACTGGATTGTAGTAAGGCAAAAGGCTTTATCCTAGCAAGAGGTGACATCCGTTCTCTCTCATTGTCATTTTTTTTTGTCATTTTTTTTCATTTCAGGCCCACCTTTAGGAGGAACTGCTCATCGGGGGCTTGTGATGTGTGTTGGCACACAGGCCCTTGGAGGCCCTGTACAGCCACCTGTGGCAGGGGCTTCCAGTCTCGGAAAGTGGACTGTGTCCACAGAAGGAGCTGCAGATCCGTGGCTGAGAGACACTGTGTGCAGAAAAAGAAGCCAACTTCCTGGCGGCACTGTTTCGGGCCTTCCTGTGATAGTACGTACCCCTCTCAGGTATCAGCACTGCCCCAGAAGCTTTTCCAAAACCAGACCCTGAAGGTGTCTTCCTCCCCAGTATCACTCACGTTGAGGGGCCATTCAGTGTGGATGTGGTAGCTTGGGTCATCTGGAGATTAGCTACTGTGATATGGGTGCAACTCCGTGTTTCTTAATCAATCAGTAGGGTGCTGGTGGCATTGGCTCCTGCCTTTCTAGCAGTGGTAGCCTCTCCACAGACTTCCCTTCTACCCAGTATTCTCATCCTCTAAAACAGGGATCCCATGGTTGGACTTGGGTAGTTATGCAAATATCCTGAAATCATATGTCAAATTTAATATGTGTGTGCATTTTTCTAGGGAGCAGGTCCATAGCTTTCATACATTTTCCAAAGCAGCCCACGACCCCCCAAAAGCTAAGCACTACTGCTCTAAACACTGAGAGTTGCAGCACAGTTCAGGAGGACTGTGAAGTCCCCAGAGAGCAGCGAGAGGCCACTCGGCCTCACTGAGTGAGAGCTGGGTCCGTGGATGTCTGACTCCAGTGCAAAGGAATGGTCCCAACTCAAGGCTGACTGCTTCACCTCACTCAGTGATCCTGACTGATGGCTTGTCATAAAATCAAATGATTTTTTTTTTCCGTATCTCTAATGAGCTGTGTGTTACGGATTTTTTTCTTTTTTTGCAGGAGACTGCACAGACACAACCCACTACTGTATGTTTGTAAAGCATCTTAATTTGTGTTCAGTAGACCTTTACAAGCAAAGATGCTGTCTGGCGTGTCAAGAAGGATAAACCTTTGGAGGGGTCATGATGCTGCTGTGAACAACAAAGAAAAATGTAAAAGCTCTTTTCCCCATGTAGCCGGTTCAAAAACACATATTTCTTAAAAGACTCTAGATTCTGAGACCAAACAGAGGTTGACGCAAAAACACCACTGTTAAAATTTTGTAAAGTGAAATTTTCCCATTGCTCATTTTTAATCCCAACTCTTCTAAACAGTGTATTCCAGATTACACAAATATTCCACGGCACGCATGCCATTGCACTTGGGACCCCATCATATCCTCTGCATCAGGAAAACTCCAAGGTGGTGAGTGCACTGTCAGGTGCTGCTTCTTTCCTGTGATTTGTAGACTGGCAGAGAGTAGTCCATCCTGAACACTTGGGAAACACAGCAACTGATGACTCCCCCTTCTCCCAAGTGTTAGGGTTTTGTCAAGTTTATAAGGCCTCTTTACGTTTTAGAAGTTCTGGCCAGTAGTTGTTAAGATGTTGGCGCTAATGGCATTTTTATAGACCCTTAAGTTTAGTCTGTGAAAAAGGGGCAGTCTCTCTGGACAGGAGTGCTTAGCGCTGGCTGATCGAAGGATTCCTAGGGGTGGATTGGGTGGCATCCTGCCCTTGCACCCATGGAAGAAAGCACAGAGCAGACGTTGCTGCCATTTTCATAACTATGGAAATCTATCAGTGACCAGCGGACACCATGGAACTCAAAGGAGGGAGAAAGCTAACCTTTTCTACTGATTTTGAAGTATATTCTAAGCTTTCTTTTAAGAGCTGTGAATGAAACTTTTTCTAAGCACTATTCTCTTGCACACAAACAGAAAATCAGAGCCTTATCAGACCTAATTTATGCATCAAATAGTATTCCTAAGGATTTTTATTTTGGAAAAGTTATAAGAAAATAATCTAAACATGAAACATGATAGTTTAAAATACTTGTTTATAATAAATGTTTTAGTTTGAGCTGATTTCTCAATAAATCCAAAATGAATTAGGGTGAGGCCAGGAGTTACCATTAGGACGAGGGGTTAGAGTTAAGATTTGGGGTATAAGGTGAAGGTTAGTGTCAGTTTTAGGATTAGGGCTTGGATTGGGTTAGATAAGAATGGAAGTTAAGTTGGAACTGAGGCGAGAGTTGGCTTTAGAGATTAAGGTGAGGACCAGATTAAGTCAGAGTTGGGCTGGGGTTGAGTTGGATCCAGTGCTGGTGTTAGTGCTAGTGTCAGGGTGGAAGTTAAATACGGAGTAAACATTGCTGCTGAAGCCGGTTAGTGTCATTAAAAATCATAACTTCTGAACCTAATTTGGTTATGGGGCTCTTTTCCTCACATCCTACCCGTCACAGCAGCGAGCACACACAACCCCAAATAAGCGGTCTTACCTGTTCATTCAGCGTCCACGCTCCTGTCCCCGGGCTGCGTCCAGCCTGTCGGCCACAGAGTTTCCAGGAGCAGGTTGTGCTGGACCGAGTCCCCGGTCAGTAACAAGTGAACAATGTGTTTCGGCTTTGGATCTCTCTGTAGACAAGCTTTTGAGTCTCTCTACCATATTCTGAGCACCGGGTCTCTTTTGTTCTAACTTCAGCCTCACTGACACTGGGGTGAGCACTACTGTACGTGGAGGGTTTGGTGGTTGGGAATAGATGGGGAAAGCGAAGTGGAGACACCAGTTCATGAATTCTTGAGCATCAATCTCACTTGATGGTTGAAGGTTTTTAAATTAAAAGGAAGGTCCTTTGTAAAAATACCCTTTGTATATATTTATTATATGACTTAAAGGTGCAATATTTTATTTTGTACAGTATGTAATATTTTGGGACAAATATTTTTCTTATTAACAAAATTTCATATTAAATTGCTTTGCCTTTGTATTTAAGGTTAAAAGTTACTGTTTTTCATTTACTATTGTGCTTTTGTTATCATTCAAATGACATTCCTGTGTACTGTATTTTACTACTGTTTCTATAACATGAGAATTGATGTTTCTCTCTCGTACTCCTTAAGTAATTCAGAAATAAATTTACTTTGATTATTCATTGGCACCCATATAAATGTAGGTGGTTTATTTGTGTTCTGTTTTTGGTAGTCTTGGGTATTGTCACCTAGGCTGCCCTTCAGAATTGTGAGTCTTAGGAGCAACTGGTGGGTTCCGTGCCCTGGGCTGTCTCTCGCAGTGTGGGTTACAAAATTCATAGCAAATCACACAGGGATTCACTCAAACCCCCTATCCCCATCACTTATATCTTGTGAGTCATATTTTATAGAATGTCCAGAGCAGAAGGGGTGGAAATACCCTTAGATAGGTTTAGCAGTTGGTGGTAGCTGGGTGAGCAGGAGCGGGCTGTACCCTTTGATTTAGGGCCATTGTGAGGCAGTTAGAGAGTGATTTTAGATGTCTGCCACCAGGAACATTTTAGCAGCAATTGGTGGAGAAACTCTTTTCTCTGTCTTCTAATCTATTATTTGTAGAGTGCTTCAACATTAGCAGTGAGTCTTTATGAACATCCATGTTATTGAAAACGAGATTCTGCTTCATTTGTCATGGGCCTTGGATCTGCCAAGGTCACTTGCTGGGAACAAAAATCAGTCGTTACAGTAACTCATGAGAAGATGTTATCCTCGTGAAGCTGGGCCACATAGGAGATGAGCAATGGGACCCCCTCAGATATCTAAAATTGCACTTTAAAAAAACAAAAACTGAGATCAACATAAGTCACAGGGAATGGAGGGCATCATCAGGAGAGATGGGAAGTCAGCAACCTGCATTCCCAACTCAGAGAAATTTTCCTAGCAAATCCCCTTTAATTTTCTTGTAGGTTTGAAATATTTTGTAATCTTCATGACCCATCCCCAGACGCTGAGAAATCCAGATTTTACACAGAAGCCAACCACTAACGTTAAGACTTGAGTCCTCTCTCTATACAGCAGGATTAAGTTACCCAAAAGGTGAAAAATCACTCTAAGAAAATATTAGAAATATAATCCCCAAGTAGTCCCATATAATGGATAAAGTGTAAGAGAGGATTGAAACAAGTCTGAATTACAAAGAAAGCAAAAATTTAGCCAGGGAAGATTCTATCCCATGGCCCTACTTATTTTGCGGGGATTCCAGTTTAGCAACTCAATTCCAGGATTCTTTCTCTTCTTAAGCTTTGCCCAACATTTCATAACTCTCCACTTCCCTGTGAGTTCTGCCATGGCATGGGTCTTATTTACTGTCCCTGGCCTCCAACATATTATCTGACACATAGGATGGCCTCAATAATTTTTAACAAATTTATGAATGGATGGCTAGAGTGTTGAAAAGATAAACTGAATGAATTAGGCAAGTCTATTTTTTAAACATTTATTTTGAAATAATTTTAGATTTACAGGAGAGTTTTTGAAAGTACAGAAATTCTGGTGTATCCTTCACCTAATTTCCCTTAACATTAATTTCTTACATAGCCATAAAACAATTATCAAAACCAAGAAATGAATATTGCTTTCTTTAATACTATTAAATAAACTACAGACTTCATTGGACTATCACCAATTTTTCCACTCTTGCCCTTTTATCTGTCCTGTGTTCCAATTCAATAACCCACACTGCATTTAGTTGTCCTGAATTCTTAGTCTCCTCCAGTCTGTGATGGTTCCTCAGTCTTTCCTTGCCTTTCATGACTTTGACACTTTTGAAGAGTACTTACTGTTCAGGTATTTTATTTTGTAGAAGGCCCCTCAGTTTGGAGTTATCTGATATTTCCTCTTGACTAGATTGAAGTTCTGCAGTATTGCCCATCCTCGGTGCATAATATCAGGGGACCATGACGTCCATATGTCTTACTATAGATGATCCTTGGTTAAGGGAGCGTTTGCCAGGCTTCTCCTTACTATTTTCCCTTTGCAAGTAATAAATATTTATTTGAGGGGAGATATTTTGAGACTATGCAAATATTCTGTTTCTCCTTCAACTTTCGTCCCCTGATTTTCACATGTACTGTGGATCTTGCCTGCAACAATTGTAACAGTGATGTTATTACAATGATATTCTAATGGTGACTGTTTCCCTGTTTCCTTCTGCTTTTATTAACTGGAATCTTTCTGTAAGGAATAATTGTCCCTTCTCCCCCATTTATTTATTTATTCAGTTATTTATTTGTATCAATACAGACTCAAGAATATTTACTTTTTGTTTGGGTTAAAATTCAGCACTATCACCCTTTAGTTTTCACTTATGTTGTTCCAACTTCGGCCATTGGGAGTTCTCTGAGGTTGATAGCCTACATACTATCCCAGGAATGTACACACACACCTCGGTTATTATTTCTGTTATCTTTGAGTTCGCACTGAAACCTCTTGACTCCAATCCAGCACCACAGGATTCAATGTAGTCTTTACCTTTTTCTTATTTGTAACTTCTTTCTCTGATAGTGAGAAGGCTGGCTCTCATGATCTACAATATATTTTCTTTGTTCAGCCTTAGTAAACACATACATTGTTTCAGAATTGCTAGCCCATACCCTGGTGAGAGGAGAAAATTTACCAACTACAGTGTTTGTATACACTTCTTTTTGTCCTTTATCTTAGAGTGTTCAGTTAAACACACTATATTCCAAAGCTTCTTAAAGTCATCTCCTTTCTTCCCAGCCCCTTCAATGTGGTTAAGTGATTCGTTTGTAATGCAGTTATGGTCATTTGTCATAGTCTGCATTCTTTCTTGGGTTTTCCCCGCATCCTGGGTGATTGTTTTTATAATTTATATACAGTAAAATTCTCTCTGTGGTTACAGCTTTAATGGTTTTGACAAATTCAGAGGGAGTTGTGTGTCTACCACTTCAGTTCCTTACATAACAGTGCCATTGCCTCCAAAATTCCCCTTTGCTGTTTCTTTGTCAGTAAATTGCTCCCCATCCTCCAATCCCTGGCAAACACCGATCTATTTTCCATTCCTATAGTTTTGTCTTTTCCAGAATTGCATAGTAATGGAAGTATACAATATGTAGCTTTTTGGGTCTGGCTTCTTTCACTTACTGTGCTGGTTTGGATGTATTATGTCCCCCAAAATGCCATGCTCTTTGATGCAATCTTGTGGGGGTAGACATATTACTGTTGATTAGGTTAGAATCCTTTGATTGTTTCCATGGAGATGTGACTCAGTCAACTGAGTGAGACATTTAAATGGGTAATTTCCATGGAGGTGTTACCCCACCCATTCAGGGTGGATCTTAGTTGAATCACTGAAGCCCTATAAAAAGCTCACAAACAGAAGGACCTCAGAGCAGCTGTGAGTGACATTTTGGAGAGCAACTGAGAGAGACATTTTGGAGACAGCCATTGAAAGCAGTTATGGTAGCCCAGAGTTTGCTCCGGAGAAGGTAAGAGAGGACAAAACGCCCAAAGAGCAACATTATGAAGTATTCACAGGAGGTGAGAGAAGAGCTGAAACATAACTCAGGATCAGCAGATGCCAGCCACGTGCCTTCCCAGCTAACAGAGGTTTTCTGGACGCCATTGGCCTTCCTTCAGTGAAAGTATACTTGTGTTGGTGCCTTAATTTGGACATTTTCATAGCCTTCAGACTGTAGCTTTGTAACCAAATAAACCCCCTTTATAAAAGCCAATCCATTTCTGGTATTTTGCATAATGGCAGCATTAGTAAGGCAGAACACTTACCAAACCACGTTTAATATTCATGCATGTTGTTGGGTAAATCAGTTAGTGTGTTCCTTATATTGCTTGGTATGGATGTGCCATAGTTGAATCCTTTTACCAGTTGAAAGACATCTGAGTTGTTTCTAGTTTTTATGTGAGCCTAAGTTTTCATTTCTCTTTGATAAATAAGTAGGTTTGATGGGCCTTATGGTATTGTACGTCTATCTTTATAAAAAGCTGGCAAACTGCTTCCCAAAGTGGCTATACCATTTTGTGTTCCCACCAACATATAAGAGTTCCAGTTGCTCTGCATCCTTACCAGCACCTGGTATTGTCAGCTTTGTGTGTGTGGTGGGGGTGGTGGTGGTGGGCGTTCCCCCTTAGCTACTCTAACAAGTGTGTAGTGGTATCTTATTGTGGTTTTAATTTGCATATTCCTAATTATTAATGGTGTGGGCATCTTTTCATGTTTATTTGCCATCTGTATTACATCTTTGGTGAAATACCTGTTTAGATCTTTTGCCCATAATTTTTATCAGATTGTTTTTTGTTTTTTTTTCCCCCTATTGTTGAGTTCTGAAAGGTCTTTATATGTTCTATTTACAAATCCTTTGAAGTCTACCTATTTTTTAGTTGAAGAAACCAGGGCTCCAATAAGTCACTTATATATGGTTATATATGCTAGTCTATGGTGAAGCCAGGACTAGGTTTCCTGATTCTTATTCCAGTGCTCTTTCCACTATAACAAAGTTTTTTTCTCTCCTGCATGTCAAGAATCATGTCTTCCATGACTCCATCTTACATGTTTTAAAATGGAAAAGACTTCCTGTCATTTGACTAAAATTAAGGTTTTTTACTTCTTCTTGGGGGCAAGAGTTACTGAAGACATTCTTGCTGCTGCGCTGCTTACTTGTTCATAAATATTTTTTGTTTAAATTTTCAATAGGTTGATGATGTGGGTATAAACCTTAACAACTTCTAGTTTTATTACAATTCTGTCAGAGAAAATGACCCATACAAATTTATCTCTGGCAAATTTATTAAATTATCTTTGTTGCCAAGTATAGATGACTTTTATAATTTTTTTATGGATACCTGAAAGTCTTTTGTAAAGTTGCAGGTTGTGTGTGTGTGTGTGTGTGTGTGTGTGTGTGTGTGTGTGTCTAAAATGGAATTATTGACAACTGTGAATGATGTTTTAAATTTAGCAAATTTTATTCTTCTAATAGTTTGGAATATATAAACTATATCTCTTTCTTGCTTAGTTCCTTATCTGGTTGGATTATATACTTTTAAATATGTTTATAGGGAGATCGTAATTTTCTAAGCCCCTGCATATGTTGTCTTTATAGGTCAACTTAATTGGATCTTTTTGCTTTCAAACACTATAGAACTTGTTCTGTTGTCTCTTGGCATTTACACATATGGAGAAGTCTGAGGTAAGTCTGGTTTTTCTTCCTTCGAAGCGACCTAATAATTTCTACTTTGGTGCTTCTATGATTTCCTCCTCACATCCTTGAAATTAAACACACACACACACTCACACACACACACAAATATTGTATGATTCTACTTATATGAGCTATCTAGACTAGGCAAATTCATAAAGACAGTAGACTAGAGGCCTGGGGAGATGGGGGAGTGGAGAGGTATTGCTTAATGGATACAGAGTTATGTTTGTGGTGATGAAAAAGTTTTGGTAATGGATGGTGGTTTGGTAGCACAACATTGTTAATGCAGTTAAAGTCTATGAATGGTACAGTTAAAAATAATTAAAATGACAAATTTTATGCTATGTATATTTTACCACAATAAATATTTAAAAAGAAACAATGTCTAGGATTTGCTTTTGTAATTTTATCTAACTATATTAATTTATAATTAATAAGTTTTTATATAAGTATTTGCAAATGCTAAAGTATTAAAAATTGTGAATAAGATAAATAATAAAATTATGGAAATATAAAAACATTGAAATAATAAATGCTAAAAGTAACACAAAACTCCTAAACCTGCCACTCCAGTTCAGAAATATAGATTTAGGACAATTTATTAATTTTACCTGATATTTTATGAGCTCTTTCTTTCTACAACTTTTTAGCTTGGAAATATTTTTTTAGGTCTTTAATGATTGCTTTTATTCCACTCTATCTCTTCTTTAGGCTAATTATCACACACTGGATCTCTATTTCCTATATTTTTAGATTTTATCTTTCTCCTTTTAATTTCTTTAAAATAACTATGTTTTAAAGTTTATTCATTCATCTTCTTTTATCTCATCCAGTTATTTTTATTTCCACTCAGCATTCTACCATATTCCTTCTCATATCAGGTAATGTATCTTTAATCTCTTTTATTTAAAAATTTTTCTCTATCGTTTTTATGTTATAGAATCTTCTCACAAACTCTTTCTCTGTACATGAGTCCTTGAATAAGCTGAGGTCTGTTTATGATATTTGCCCATAAATAGTACATGCTTTTCCTTCTTCCCTTCACTATAACTCATTTGCTGTTATAATCCTTACTTAGCTTAGCCTGGAAGAAATGTCGATGTGCATAGTACCCAGCCAACACTCTGGAATTCTAGGTAATGTGGATTTGTTGGCAAGAATCATCTGATTTCATCTCTTTTATAAAAAGGATAGTTTACTCATGTAGAGTTAAGTAGTTTCTAGTTCTTTTCTTACCATAAATAAAAGGAAATGAACCAGAGGGTATAGTTCCCACTGTTCTTTCTGACTCGGCACCTTTAAATGTTTATTTCTTATTTACTGCCTGAAAACACCTCCTAGCCACATTTCCTTGTTAACCATTATAGTTCCTTAAGGGGTATAAAGAAATATTAATAGGGGTATTGGAGATGATGGTAATAATAGCCCTGGCCACCCTAGAGAGCAGCTATCAAACTGTTTGCTGTGCTTGTAGGTAGGTTGCAGGCACTGGTGTTGATGAAAGTCCTGTGTCTGTGACATAGGGTGAAAATCTGCACATCCATGTTAAAAGAGCATTGGGAAAGGGAGATTTAAAAAAAGCAAAGCCTTACCAAAATGTAAGCTCCTTAATGTTTTACTGGGCACTGTGTCCCCTTTCAAATGTCTGTTATCAGCACTCCTTTCAAACAGCTTTTGGAAGTTCACTAACTTATGATTACAATGTTCACCTTCCCCTTATGTGCTGAATGTTAAGACGTCTCCTCTCCCCCCATGAGTATCAGGAGGCTCGTCCTCTCATAAAGTGATTTTTTTATTGTTGTTTGTATAAAAGAAAGCCTGGAAATTTAATGTATCAAGAAACTGGCATGCAGGCTTCTCAGCCTCTGGCTAGTGAACATTCCCTTTCTTTTTTTCCTGCTGTGCAGTTTTTATATGTCATAAAATCTTTATTTTCTGTCTTCTGAGTCTGTGGTCTTACTTTCCAGAACAAAGATATGCAGGGAAAGAAGGTGGGGATGGGACGGGCACAAGCAGTGGAAATTTCTTACTGCCTTTTCTCTCTAAATTTTCCTCATTTTTTCATCAGATTCATCCAAGATTGGCTTAGTGGAAATTCTTCTTAGACTCTGATGGGCTGTTAAATGATATTACTACTCCCCAAGGCTGTTAAAGTGTTATGGGAATGTGTGTCTGTGTGTGTCTTCATGAAGAGTATTTCAAGGAGACCTAGGGAGAGGATGAATCTGGGATTGCTAGCTTTGTGCTGCCCTAGCTTGCATTTCCCTTTAAGTTTTGCACAGATATATAGATTCCTCATACCTGTGTTCACGCTGTTTCCACCTTCCCACTTTTCTGGGCCTGGCCAATTCCTACTTATCTTTCAAGATTCAGCTCAGCAGTCATCTCAAGGAACTCCCAGGTAAACGCCCTTCTAAGAGAGACCCTGTGCGATCTCTATTTTCACACTTGTATTGAGTGTTAGATTATGGGGAAACACTATCATTCATCTTTGTAAGAGTGACCCTTATCTAGGGAGGAGGCAACCCCCATCAGATTACAAGGGATATGAATATCCAAAATTGGAAAGTGGGCCAGGATGAGAGAATACTGTGGTACTAATTTTTCAATTTAATGTATATAAAACAGATTTCTATTAAAAAGTTAAGAATATCTAATTATGTATAGCTGGTTAACCTAGACAGGACTTTATTAAAAAGGTCTCCCTTCCAGAAAAAATAGGGTACAGAAATTATTTAATAAAAAGCCATTCTTTTTATTTATGTTTTGTTAATGGTACACAGAGATATAAAATTCCACATACATTTTTCACTAATAAATGCAAATGTAAATAAAAACAAATTACTTTTCAATAATTAAAATATTTTAAACAAATATTGATGGACTTATTCTTAATTAAGACTATATTGTGAAATAATTCTGAAGCCATAAATGAGATTAAAATTATATTAAAATCATACTTTTCCATAATGCAATTATTTATCAAAGAAAATATGTCAATAAGAGTTTAATTCATTAAAAAATTTTAGAACTTATGAATGCAATTTGATCTTTTTACTTCACTTACTAACATCATTCCTGCTCTCCCTTTTTAGTTCTTAGCATCACACTGGAAGATGGGGATGAGGTGATGATGCCCCATATTGGGCCTGGTTCTGCTTCTGAACAGAATCCCAGCATAGAAGTTAGGTGCATAAATACCTAAGTTTTCCCTAAAGATTTCTTCAGAGCTGTCAGTTGTTCCTAAAACTAGTCTAGTCTCCTTTCTGAAAATACTATCATTCAAAACACAATATCCACCCCAACCCAAGATCTCCATTCCTTATAACAACTTCTTGGGTGATTTTGAAGCTTTAGAGGTGAAGGCTTCTTCTCAAATGCATACCACTCATAAATCTGAAGAAAGTAGGTCATTTTACAATCTTTGCTACAAACCAGAAAATGAGGATTGAATAGGTAATTATCCTAATTTGAAAAAGGAGACAAAAGTACAAGAGATTGCATGACTTATTAACAACTTCTTGCGTTTGTTTAGCAATTTTACTTAATGCATTAAAACATATCATATGATCTGATGCTGAAAACAAATTTTTGTGAGTTAGGCAGAGCAGATAACCTTTTATAGATGAAGAAACTGGGGCTCAGAGAGTCACTGCCGAAGGTGGCACAAATAGAAACTGATGTAGGTAGAACTTGAACTCAGGTCTTCAGATTCCCAGTCCACAGAGACTTTCCTTGTCACACCGCAATGCCCTTGCTAACATGGTGAAGAACAGTGCAGCAGTTGCTAACATTACAAGCCAAAACTTGGCTTGGCGTACTCTACATAGATGACTGCCTTGAAGTCTGAGGAAGAGGAATACTATCGTCTTGGAAGAGGAGTCCAGGTATCATTTTCAGTGTTGTTCTAGATAGTCTCACTGCACTTGATAAATTTAAAATTGGTGTGTGAATAACAATATAACAGCTATAACTATGAACAGAAGTATAAAAGATAACAGATTGAGGACAAACAATGCATTAGGGATAAAAATAGTTCAGATGGGAAAGTACATTATTCATTTTTCAAAAATGCATAGTAAATCTTGGTAAAAATATCAAATAAAATAAATTTTAGGAATTTTATTTCCTATTATAAAATTTCCAATTTTCTTATCTAAAAATCTAAAATATGATTTGTTATAGCTCTCTCATAAGTGTTCTTTCCCTATCAAAATTGGTTTTGCTTTTGGAAAACCAGTATCTTGGTAGTTAGCTTCCTTTTTTTTTTTTTTATTTAATTTTGTTGAGATACTTAGCCTCCTTTTAAACATGATTTGATGATTAGAAGGCCTTCACTGCAGGAGTGATCTTGCGGAAGAATTTATGACCTTGGGAATTTGTGTTTTCAAATATATAACCCGGAGGGAAAGGATAGCTAGCTGGGCAGATTTCCTGTTTCTTTGGTGCATACTCTATAGAGTACATGGTTACATCATCAAATGGAACAGAACTCTTGAGAGCAACATTTAAAGGTTTGCAGCTCTCCCTTGGAATCAGTTCATGTGGCACATAGTGAGATCTGAAAGTGCTTAAACCATCAAATTTTCCAGATGGGTTGGGAATCTGCTGCTGCCTTTTAACAATTCCTTGACGACAACTTTCCCATGCTGGAAAATCTTCCTTTGTGGTGCTTTTTCCTTGGAAAGGAAAATTGTTACTTCTTCTAGGTGAAATTGGTCTGATGGGCACAACACGGCTGACCTGATATGGAACATAGTCGAGTTGGCTCATGCTGTTTAACTGCATGGTACCTGTAGGGGGAACATACTTTGGTACTTTCTTGACTTCAGGTGGTGAGATTTCCCATGGTTGAAAACTTTCACGGAATTCAGTGCTTCCTTCAAATGGAGCATTTTGGGTCAGTCTGGTGTATGCAGGTTTGCAGATTTTTGCAGTTTCACCAACGAGACCTTGAAAATCATACCGGTGAGTTGTGAGATTCTCAAAGGACTGGTTGGGTGGCTTGTAAACTTCTTTTGGCCTTACAAATTTGAATTCTAGCTGATGAGGTACATAATCAAGATGATGACTTGTATCACCATTAAAAGGGACTGTAGAATGTTTGACCACAAGGGAAGGTTTAAAACTTTGCCTAGGCTTTATCTCCTGAGGAATATAGTCATCCTGAAATGTAGTTGAATTTCCAAATTTCACAGTAGGGGGATGGTAAGTTTGTTCTGGTTTATAAAGCTCCCATTTTTGAACGTCCCAAGCTCTATAATCATCTTTAAAATGAAAAAAAAAAAAAGTTTATTTAAATACTAAAGAATAAATGCTATATTCTAAAAATCAACTTAATTCTTTCGTTGCCAGACACCCTCCCATTTTCTTTAGAAATCTGACCACTAGCATCAAGTTTCTGTGATTCCCCTCAGATTTGTTGTCTTTTCTTCCTTTCCTTCTGCCTATTCTTATCTCCCAGATTTAATATATGTAAGTTTTCACTTCCAGATTCATCTGATTACATAACAAGGAAAAAGCACACTTGAGCCTGATTGTTGATAGTTTTTGAGAGCCAAAAGGGCTGCGTTTTGGCTTGAGACCGAGTTTAGATTATGGTTGTGGTCCCAGGAACTGGCTGAGATTTTCACCATAACTCACAAATTACTAAGGTAAGCCATAAAACCTAGGTACCTGGCCTCAAATCAAGGGCCCTGATATATAGACAAAAGTGATGTTTGAATTACTCCTTTCTCTGGAGGGACTCCTCAAAGGAGAGAAAAATTTCACTCCATTATATTCTAGGAAGCCAACAGGACTTGTTGAGCAAAGATACAGGATAAGTTGTACTGTTTCTAAAAGATCAATGGCTTCAACTCTTCTCCTCATGAGCGGGCTTTGAAGCAGCCCCAACAGAGGGCCACTAGAATCCAGAGGCTTGAAATGAGTGCTTTCAAAAGTATTTAGAGAGTTATGTCAAGTTTAGAAGTGAACATCAGAGCTAACTTTAAGCCTGCTTCCTACAGTTTACCTAGACCATGGGTGGAAAATTGAAGTGCTTAAATGTCAAGTTAGGCTTTTTAGTTCTAGATGAGAAAGGTAGTAATCTAGAAAATACTATATAATTGACTTCATCCAAAAAGATGTATTTCTAAACACAAAAAAATAATTTATAAAATACAGATATTTGTTTCACAAGATTAAGTATTAGGGCCTGGACTAAAGTCTATGCCATGCTTACTGGAAAGGCTGAAACTCAAATGCTATGATGTGGATCCTCTTTCTAAGATGAAAATGCCTCACCCACAGACATTTCTGCCAAGATGGCCAAATTTTGGACCAAATGGTTACTCCCACCTCAATCTATTGTCATTTGGATGAGAATGAGCACCTGACCCAAGCACAGACTATCTTTAGGCTAGCAGATTTATGAAACAACATGGCAAGAAAAGATGAGCTAGGTCAAGCATATTCTTTTTCTTGTGAACCTGAAATTGAAAATAAATAGTCAAATAGAAATGGGAGCAGAATCTAAAAGGATGCCATAAAGTATAGCTATGGCAAGCTGAGGTTATACTCAAAGCAGATTTGTGAAGGAATAGAAATTATAAATAGGCAAAGGAGGTCAGTTAGTAGGGTGGAAATCAGAGCAGATGTGTAAAGGGAAGTGGAGATTCTGTGAGAGAAACCAGCAGCTTATGGTAGAGATGGAGGGAACAGCTCTTTCCTCAAGCTTCCTCTGTACCTGACAGCTTTCTATTTCCAGTTCACAGGAAGCTTTACCACAGAACCTCTTTTTCTTGAGATACCATGAAGGAATTCCTGTTCTTTTAATCTAAAGTATCAAATTATACCATTATTTTGCAGTAACTAAAAGGAAATCACAGATATTATTGCAGGTCTATAGATCCACACAATCATACAGGGAAAGCCCTTGCTACCAAACTGATGATGAGGAAAAGATGATCATTTCAAGAGAAGAACTAACCAGAAGGGAATATTTCTCCCTCACCAAACTAGCTTTTGTTTACAAAAAGGAAGCTAGAATTTGTAGACTGAGAGACAAATTTGGCAGCATACATTAGCATGAATATCACTTCCAGATAATAGCAGAAAATTGATCACCCCATAATTACACTTATGCTCATATGTCCAGAATATTTCTCAGTAGGAGTATTTATTCATCATATTCTAACAATGCCTTTAAAACATCATAATCTTTATTAAAATCCTCTGTTTTTCATGTCTTATGACACTTAATAAAAAAACATTAATGCCAACATCTCTAACAATAATACAGTCTGGTAATTTGGCAGCTTCAGCAATACCTTTGTTAGATAAGAGGTCTGTTCCTCAGCTTTCACTTCTGATTTCTAGCCTTTAAACTCTAGTTAGTTAAGTTTGCTCTCTTCTGAACAGCTGATGTGTTTGTGATGAACATTTTTCTGTACAGTTCCACTCATATTCTTAATATTTTATAAGAATAGTCAACCATTTTCTAGAGCTACTGTGAGTTCCCCTTTGAGGACAAAAGTCCTGAGTTGATTATACTAGTTCTTTTTCTTGGTACTTTGGACTCTGTTCCCTGAGGTGCTCAAGGCACCAAGGAATTGGAAACAATTTTTACAAAGTCAAGGGCTCCATCCTGGGCCTTTTCTTTCTCAGTCTATATATTATCAAACCAT
Organism: Choloepus didactylus; assembly: GCF_015220235.1. Taxonomy (NCBI): domain Eukaryota; kingdom Metazoa; phylum Chordata; class Mammalia; order Pilosa; family Megalonychidae; genus Choloepus; species Choloepus didactylus. The sequence goes on from NC_051310.1 coordinate 96,159,898, forward strand.
TCCCATGGTTTTGAATTCTACCTGTACACTGGTGACTCCAAAACTTTCCTTTGTTACTTTTGCTTTGAACCACTGATTATTTAGAAATCTGTTGTCTAATTTCCAAATATTTGGGGATTTTCCAGTTCTCTTTCTGATAATCGTGTCTAATTTAATTCCATTATGGTCAGAGAACATACTCTGTATGATTTCAATTATTTTGATTTGTTAGTTTTATGGCTTAGAATATGGTCTCTCTTGAATGTTCCATGTGAACTTGAAAAGAATGTCTTCTGTTATAGTTTACAGCAGTATTTTCTAAATTAGGTCAATTAGGTCAAGGTTATTGATGGCATTGTTCAGGTCTTTATATCCTTACTTACTTTTTGTTGACTGGTTCTATTGATTACTTAAAGAGTAGTGTTGAAATCTCCAACTTTAATTGTATATTTGTTCAGTTCTTATTTCAATACCCTAACTTTTGCTTCATCTATTTTGAAGCTCAAGTGTTAAGGCATATATATTTAGGAATTTTATCGTTAAGTAAAATGTCCCTCTTTATCCCTGGTAATATCCCTTATTCTGAAGGCTACTTTTTCTTAAATTAATAAAGTCCTCAAGCTTTCTTTTAATTAGAGTTTTCATGGTATAGGTATTTATTTTTTCCACCTTTTACTTTTAAACTATTTATAACTTTGTATTTAAAGTAGGTGTGATATAGACAGCATATACTTGGCTTTTTTTCTTCTCTATGTAATCTAACAATCTCTGTTTTAATTGGCATGTTTAGATCATTTATATTTAATGTAATTATTGATATGGTTGAATTAAAAGATTTCTTTTTTTATAGGTCTCATAATGTTTTACAATATGCTGGACTTTGTACATAAAATAACCATGGAAATTAAAATCAGTGTTATTTCCAACAGGAGACAGGTTTGTGTTTTTTTTGCTTGTTTTATGTTAGGCAAATAAGATGTGGGGCAGATCACCTCCATCCCATCAGGAATGAGCTAGGTCAACTCTCAGTGGCACCTTTATTTAAACATAGAGTTCCTCTGATTTCAAATATCTCAAAGGCAAGACCTGTTAGAGGCAAGGGTCCTCATTCCCTAGTGGGACTTAGTCTCCTAACACCTACTTCCATGTGGGATTTTTCCATGAGATCTTTCTGGTCCAATCTCCCAACACACCATGTCCTCCAAGCACTCAGTGAATATCCCACAAGGAAAAGCAGCTATGCATTTGGAACGCTTCTAGATTCCAAGTTGTCGTACCAGCCCATGTGTCAAGTGCTCTATTGGTTTCTTTTTCCCTTAGCTGAGTTCCTCTGTTTATGCCAAGCCCAGTTCTCAGCCTGGGCCTAGATATGGCAGATGCTCCCACAGAAGTCAACAGTTGGCCATCTCAGCTCACCTAGGAAGGACTCTTCCCACTCTAGAATTTTAGTTCTTTGCTTTCACAGCTGTTTGATGTTATAAAAAATAAAATTTTTACAATTTAAAAACTTATACTTTTTTTTTTTAGTTTTTTTTTTTTTCAGTAGAAGCAATGGCTCTCTGCTACCAACTATATCCTACTTCACAGTGAAAGTCTCAAAAATGTTTAGTGACTACATGAAAAATATCAGGCTCCTTAGTGTGGCAATCAAGGCTCTTCAAAATCTGGTCTCAACCTACATTTATAGAAATATACCCCAACCTTTCAGTTCTAATATCCTCTTGTCCTCACCAAGTCCACTGAAAAACCTTTTTATTTTTTGGGCTTTATGCTTTTGCTCATTTCATCCCAGCATTTGGGATAGGCTTCCTCCTTCTATGAATCAATACTGACTGGTCTCTAGAACACTTTTCCAGACTAGCCAGAAGTGATCTCTTGCCCAGTTTCAATTTCTGTAGCACTAATTGTTACACTAATTTTCTAGCAACGAACATCCCCTCTTATATCTCATTATTTATTTCCAGTAAATAAGTTAATTTTTTCATGATAATATTGCTTTTTTTTCTCAACTCAAATGTCAGGTTTCAAAATGTCAAAAACCATGTTACAATTCAGATCTCTGTATTCTCTACAACCCCTAGCACAGAGCATAACAGTTCCTAAAATGTTTTGTTATTTAACAATTCATATATCTATTTTCATAATTTACATTTTAACATAAATGAATTTCCAAACTGAGGCTGTTGGGGGCAAATACACTTCGGTCTAGAGTCATTACTTTAATAAAATAACATCTCCAAAATTTAATGTTCTCTGCTTACCACCCTGCAGGTTTTTTAAAAAATCATATCCCATTTCTCCCTTTCCTCTGTCCTCTAATTCTGAGGAGAGTGAACTTGTTCCAATTTTGACGTCTCTTCAGCTACACACCTGTCCTTAAGTGGGTATCTATAAAACCTGCAGTACAGTCATCAAAAAGAAGGATGAAATACAGCATTGGCCTTTAGTATTTCTGTTGTCTTACGCCCGAAAACCTGGACATACTTGACAGCCTCACCTGACAAGGAAAGAACAAGAGCGAGAAGGCCAGAGGGAACTCAGGAATCTTCAACCTTAGACTGTGGGAGTGGAAGTGTGAGGATCTACAGGAGGCCCAGGTAACAAGGAGCCAGAACTAGTGTTCGTGTATGTATGTATGTGTATTGTGTTGTCACTGTTCACAGTGTCAGGGGACATCAGTATTATTGAACACTTTTTTATAGATCTTGGAGAACAAAGAAAAGAAAAATTTACTCTGCTTGTATAAAAGACAAAGTACAGTGATCTTCATCATCTTCTATACTCATTTTCATAATTATGCAGTACATTATCTCCTATGCATATCACTAAATATATATCATGGTAACTATTATATGCTATATTTAATTAAAGCAATATATTTGTTCACCATATACATAGTCTTCACAAGTTGTTCCTTGTATAGCATTTTATGTGCTCACAGGTTTAAAAACAGAAGGAACGGAGGCGGGGCAAGATGGCGGACCGGTGAGCTGTATGTTTTAGTTACTCCTCCAGGAAAGCAGATAGAAAGCCAGGAACTGTGTGGACTGGACACCACAGAGCAATCTGACTTTGGGCATACTTCATACAACACTCATGAAAATGTGGAACTGCTGAGATCAGCGAAATCTGTAAGTTTTTGCGGCCAGGGGACCCGTGCCCCTCCCTGCCAGGCTCAGTCCCGTGGGATGAGGGGCTGTCAGCTCCCGGAAGGAGAAGGGAGAACTGCAGTGGCAGCCCTTATCGGAAACTCATTCTACTGATCCAAACTCCAACCATAGATAGACTGAGACCAGACACTAGAGAATATGAGAGCAGCCAGCCCAGCAGAGAGGAGACAGACAGAGAAAAAAACAGCACGAAAAACTCCAAAATAAAAGCGGAGGATTTTTGGAGTTCTGGTGAACATAGAAAGGGGAAGGGCAGAGCTCAGGCCCTCAGGCTCATAAGCAAATCCCAAAGAAAAGCTGATCTCTCTGCCCTGTGGAACTTTCCTTAATGGCCCTAATTGCTTTGTCTCTTAGCATTTCAATAACCCATTAGATCTGTGAGGAGGGCCTTTTTTTTTTTTTTTTTTTTTAATCCTTTTTCCTTTTTGTAAAACAATTACTCTAAGAAGCCCAATACAGAAAGCTTCAAAGACTTGCAATTTGGGCAGGTCAAGACAAGAGCAGAACTAAGAGAGCTCCGAGACAAAAGGCAATAATCCAGTGGCTGAGAAATTTCACTAAACACCACAACTTCCCAAGAAAGGGAGGTGTCCGCTCACAGCCATCATCCTGATGGACAGGAAACACTCCAGCCCATCGCCAGCCCCATAGCCGAGAGCTGCCCCAGACAACCCAGTGTGACGGAAGTGCTTCAAATAACAGGCACACACCACAAAACTGGGCGTGGACATTAGCCTTCCCTGCAACCTCAGCTGATTGTCTCAGAGTTGGGAAGGTGGAGCAGTGTGAATTAACAAAGCCCCATTCAGCCATCATTTCAGCAGACTGGGAGCCTCCCTACACAGCCCAGCAGCCCAGAACCGCCCTGGGGGGACGGCACTCACCTGTGACATAGCACAGTCATCCCTCAACAGAGGACCAGGGGGTGCACGGCCTGGAAGAGGGACCCACTTGCAAGTCTCAGGAGCCATACGCCAATACCAAGGACTTGTGGGTCACTGGCAGAGACAAACTGTGGCAGGACTGAACTGAAGGATTAGACTATTGCAGCAGCTTTAAAACTCCAGGATCACCAGGGAGATTTGATTGTTACAGCCACCCCCCCTCCCTGACTGCCCAGAAACACGCCCCATATACAGGGCGGGCAACACCAACTACACACGCAAGCTTGGTACACCAATTGGACCCCACAAGACTCACTCCCCCACTCACCACAAAGGCAAAGCAGGGGAGAACTGGCTTGTGGAGAACAGGTGGCTCGTGGACGCCACCTGCTGGTTAGTTAGAGAAAGTGTACTCCACGAAGCTGTAGATCTGATAAATTAGAAATAAGGACTTCAATTGGTCTACACATCCTAAAAGAACCCTATCAAGTTAAGCAAATGCCAAGAGGCCAAAAACAACAGAAAATTATAAAGCATATGAAAAAACCAGATGATATGGATAACCCAAGCCCAAGCACCCTAATCTAAAGATCAGAAGAGACACAGCACCTAGAGCAGCTACTCAAAGAACTAAAGATGAACAATGAGACCATAGTACGGAATACAAAGGATATCAAGAAGACCCTAGAAGAGCATAAAGAAGACATTGCAAGACTAAATAAAAAAATGGATGATCTTATGGAAATTAAAGAAACTGTTGACCAAATTAAAAAGATTCTGGACACTCATAGTACAAGACTAGAGGAAGTTGAACAACGAATGAGTGACCTGGAAGATGACAGAATGGAAAATGAAAGCATAAAAGAAAGAATGGGGAAAAAAATTGAAAAAATCGAAATGGACCTCAGGGATATGATAGATAATATGAAACGTCCGAATATAAGACTCATTGGTATCCCAGAAGGGGAAGAAAAGGGTAAAGGTCTAGGAAGAGTATTCAAAGAAATTGTTGGGGAAAACTTCCCAAATCTTCTAAACAACATAAATACACAAATCATAAATGCTCAGCGAACCCCAAATAGAATAAATCCAAATAAACCCACTCCGAGACATATACTGATCACACTGTCAAACACAGAAGAGAAGGAGCAAGTTCTGAAAGCAGCAAGAGAAAAGCAATTCACCACATACAAAGGAAACAGCATAAGACTAAGTAGTGACTACTCAGCAGCCACCATGGAGGCGAGAAGGCAGTGGCACGATATATTTAAAATTCTGAGTGAGAAAAATTTCCAGCCAAGAATACTTTATCCAGCAAAGCTCTCCTTCAAATTTGAGGGAGAGCTTAAATTTTTCACAGACAAACAAATGCTGAGAGAATTTGCTAACAAGAGACCTGCCCTACTGGAGATACTCAAGGGAGCCCTACAGACAGAGAAACAAAGAAAGGACAGAGAGACTTGGAGAAAGGTTCAGTACTAAAGAGATTTGGTATGGGTACAATAAAGGATATTAATAGACAGAGGGGAAAAATATGACAAACATAAACCAAAGGATAAGATGGCCGATTCAAGAAATGCCTTCACGGTTATAACGTTGAATGTAAATGGATTAAACTCCCCAATTAAGAGATATAGATTCGCAGAATGGATCAAAAAAAATGAACCATCAATATGTTGCATACAAGAGACTCATCTTAGACACAGGGACACAAAGAAACTGAAAGTGAAAGGATGGAAAAAAATATTTCATGCAAGCTACAGCCAAAAGAAAGCAGGTGTAGCAATATTAATCTCAGATAAAATAGACTTCAAATGCAGGGATGTTTTGAGAGACAAAGAAGGCCACTACATACTATTGAAAGGGGCAATTCAGCAAGAAGAAATAACAATCATAAATGTCTATGCACCCAATCAAGGTGCCACAAAGTACATGAGAGAAACACTGGCAAAACTAAAGGAAGCAATTGATGTTTCCACAATAATTGTGGGAGACTTCAACACATCACTCTCTCCTATAGATAGATCAACCAGACAGAGGACCAATAAGGAAACTGAAAACCTAAACAATCTGATAAATGAATTAGATTCAACAGACATATACAGAACATTACATCCCAAATCACCAGGATACACATACTTTTCTCGTGCTCACGGAACTTTCTCCAGAATAGATCATATGCTAGGACATAAAACAAGCCTCAGTAAATTTAAAAAGATTGAAATTATTCACAGCACATTCTCTGACCACAATGGAATACAATTAGAAGTCAATAACCATCAGAGACTTAGAAAATTCACAAATACCTAGAGGTTAAACAACAGACTCCTAAACAATCAGTGGGTTAAAGAAGAAATAGCAAGAGAAATTGCTAAATATATAGAGACGAATGAAAATGAGAACACAACATACCAAAACCTATGGGATGCAGCAAAAGCAGTGCTGAGGGGGAAATTTATAGCACTAAACGCATATATTAAAAAGGAAGAAAGAGCCACAATCAAAGAACTAATGGATCAACTGAAGAAGCTAGAAAATGAACAGCAAACCAATCCTAATCCAAGTAGAAGAAAAGAAATAAGGATTAAAACAGAAATAAATGACATAGAGAACAAAAAAACAATAGAGAGGATAAATATCACCAAAAGTTGGTTCTTTGAGAAGATCAACAAGATTGACAAGCCCCTAGCTAGACTGACAAAATCAAAAAGAGAGAAGACCCATATGAACAAAATAATGAATGAAAAAGGTGACATAACTGCAGATCCTGAAGAAATTAAAAAAATTACAAGAGGATACTATGAACAACTGTATGGCAACAAACTGGATAATGTAGAGGAAATGGACAATTTCCTGGAAACATATGAACAACCTAGACTGACCAGAGAAGAAATAGAAGACCTCAATCAACCCATCACAAGCAAAGAGATCCAATCAGTCATCAAAAATCTTCCCACAAATAAATGCCCAGGGCCAGATGGCTTCACAGGGGAATTCTACCAAACTTTCCAGAAAGAACTGACACCAATCTTACTCAAACTCTTTCAAAACATTGAAGAAAATGGAATACTACCTAACTCATTTTATGAAGCTAACATCAATCTAATACCAAAACCAGACAAAGATGCTACAAAAAAGGAAAACTACCAGCCAATCTCCCTAATGAATATAGATGCAAAAATCCTCAACAAAATACTTGCAAATCGAACCCAAAGACACATTAAAAAAATCATACACCATGACCAATTGGGGTTCATTCCAGGCATGCAAGGATGGTTCAACATAAGAAAATCAATCAATGTATTACAACACATTAAAAATTCAAAACGGAAAAATCAAATGATCATCTCAATAGATGCTGAAAAAGCATCTGACAAAATCCAACATCCCTTTTTGATAAAAACACTTCAAAAGGTAGGAATTGAAGGAAACTTCCTCAATATGATAAAGAGCATATATGAAGAACCCACAGCCAGCACAGTACTCAATGGTGAAAGACTGAAAGCCTTCCCTCTAAGATCAGGAACAAGACAAGGATGCCCGCTGTCACCACTGTTATTCAACATTGTGCTGGAAGTGCTAGCCAGGGCAATCCGGCAAGACAAAGAAATAAAAGGCATCCAAATTGGAAAAGAAGAAGTAAAACTGTCATTGTTTGCAGATGATATGATCTTATATCTGGAAAACCCTGAGAAATCGATGATACAGCTACTAGAGCTAATCAACAAATTTAGCAAAGTAGCGGGATACAAGATTAATGCACATAAGTCAGTAATGTTTCTATATGCTAGAAATGAACAAACTGAAGAGACACTCAAGAAAAAGATACCATTTTCAATAGCAACTAAAAAAATCAAGTACCTAGGAATAAACTTAACCAAAGATGTAAAAGACCTATACAAAGAAAACTACATAACTCTACTAAAAGAAATAGAAGGGGACCTTAAAAGATGGAAAAATATTCCATGTTCATGGATAGGAAGGCTAAATGTCATTAAGATGTCAATTCTACCCAAACTCATCTATAGATTCAATGCAATCCCAATCAAAATTCCAACAGCCTACTTTGCAGATTTGGAAAAGCTAGTTATCAAATTTATTTGGAAAGGGAAGATGCCTCGAATTGCTAAAGACACTCTAAAAAAGAAAAACGAAGTGGGAGGACTTACACTCCCTGACTTTGAAGCTTATTTTTAAAGCCACAGTTGTCAAAACAGCATGGTACTGGCACAAAGATAGACATATAGATCAATGGAATCGAATTGAGAATTCAGAGATAGACCCTCAGATCTATGGCCGACTGATCTTTGATAAGGCCCCCAAAGTCACTGAACTGAGTCATAATGGTCTATTCAACAAATGGGGCTGGGAGAGTTGGATATCCATATCCAAAAGAATGAAAGAGGACCCCTACCTCACCCCCTACACAAAAATTAACTCAAAATGGACCAAAGATCTCAATATAAAAGAAAGTACCATAAAACTCCTAGAAGATAATGTAGGAAAACATCTTCAAGACCTTGTATTAGGCAGCCACTTCCTAGACTTTACACCCAAAGCACAAGCAACAAAAGAAAAGATAGATAAATGGGAACTCCTCAAGCTTAGAAGTTTCTGCACCTCAAAGGAATTTCTCAAAAAGGTAAAGAGGCAGCGAACTCAATGGGAAAAAATTTTTGGAAACCATGTATCTGACAAAAGACTGCATATATAAAGAAATCCTACAACTCAATGACAATAGTACAGACAGCCCAATTATAAAATGGGCAAAAGATATGAAAGCACAGTTCTCTGAAGAGGAAATACAAATGGCCAAGAAACACATGAAAAATTGTTCAGCTTCACTAGCTATTAGAGAGATGCAAAGTAAGACCACAATGAGATACCATCTAACACCTATTAGAGTGGCTGCCATTAAACAAACAGGAAACTACAAATGCTGGAGGGGATGTGGAGAAATTGGAACTCTTATTCATTGTTGGTGGGACTGTATAATGGTTCAGCCACTCTGGAAGTCAGTCTGGCAGTTCCTTAGAAAACTAGAAATAGAGTTACCATTCGATCCAGCGATTGCACTTCTCGGTATATACCCGGAAGATCGGAAAGCAGTGACACGAACAGATATCTGCACGCCAATGTTCATAGCAGCATTATTCACAATTGCCAAGAGATGGAAACAACCCAAATGTCCTTCAACAGATGAGTGGATAAATAAAATGTGGTATATACACACAATGGAATACTACACGGCAGTAAGAAGGAACGACCTCATGAAACATATGACAACATGGATGAACCTTGAAGACATAATGCTGAGCGAAATAAGCCAGGCACAAAAAGAGAAATATTATATGCTACCACTAATGTGAACTTTGAAAAATGTAAAACAAATGGTTTATAATGTAGAATGTAGGGGAACTAGCAATAGAGAGCAATTAAGGAAGGGGGAACAATAATCCAAGAAGAACAGATAAGCTATTTAACGTTCTGGGGATGCCCAGGAATGACTATGGTCTGTTAATTTCTGATGGATATAGTAGGAGCAAGTTCACAGAAATGTTGCTATATTATGTAACTTTCTTGGGGTAAAGTAGGAACAGATTGGAAGTAAAGCAGTTATCTTAGGTTAGTTGTCTTTTTCTTACTCCCTTGTTATGGTTTCTTTGAAATGTTCTTTTATTGTATGTTTTTCTTTTTTTTTTTTTATTTTATTTCTTTTTTCCATACAGTTGATTTAAAAAGGAAAAAAAGGTTAAAAAAAAAAAAAAAAAAAAAAGAAAAACAAGGAAAAAAAGATGTAGTGCCCCCTTGAGGAGCCTGTGGAGAATGTAGGGGTATTGGTCTACCCCACCTCGATGGTTGCTAACATGACCACAGACATAGGGAACTGGTGGTTTGATGGGTTGAGCCCTCTACCGTAGGTTTTACCCTTGGGAAGACGGTTGCTGCAAAGGAGAGGCTAGGCCTCCCTATAATTGTGCCTAAGAGCCTCCCTCCGAATGCCTCTTTGTTGCTCAGATGTGGCCCTCTCTCTCTAGCTAAGCCAACTTGAAAGGTGAAATCACTGCCCTCCCCTCTACGTGGGATCAGACACCCAGGGGAGTGAATCTCCCTGGCAACTTGGAATATGACTCCCGGGGAGGAATGTAGACCTGGCATCGTGGGACAGAGAACATCTTCTTGACCAAAAGGGGGACGTGAAGGGAAATGAAATAAGCTTCAGTGGCAGAGAGATTCCAAAAGGAGCCGAGAGGTCACTCTGGTGGGCACTCTTACGCACAATTTAGACAAACCTTTTTAGGTTCTAAAGAATTGGGGTAGCTGGTGGTGGATACCTGAAACTATCAAACTACAACCCAGAACCCATGAATCTCGAAGACAATTGTATAAAAATGTAGCTTATGAGGGGTGACAATGGGATTGGGAAAACCATAAGGACCACACTCCACTTTGTCTAGTTTATGGATGGATGAGTAGAAAAATAGGGGAAGGAAACAAACAAACAGACAAAGGTACCCAGTGTTCTTTTTCACTTCAATTGCTCTTTTTCACTTTAATTATTATTATTATTATTTGTGTGTCTGTGCTAATGAAGGTGTCAGGGATTGATTTAGGTGATGAATGTACAACTATGTAATGGTACTGTGAACAATCGAATGTACGATTTGTTTTGTATGATTGCGTGGTATGTGAATATATCTCAATAAAATGAAGATTAAAGAAAAAACAAAACAAAACAGAAGGAACAGAGTTCCTCTCTTCCCTACAGGGCAGGTATACAGATCATAGTACATTGATAACATGGATTTTACCCATTGAACTGGTAAGTGTGAAATTTAAAGAAAAAGTATGCATTCAGCTATTACCTAATTAATGTATAAATCATTACTTTTATTGTGGATGGCATTACTCTTTCAAAAGGGTTTTATGTTAGGACATACCCACTCAGCTATACCACATAATTAATGGAAAAAATTTAGGTCTATATATGCAATTACATTATTAATAAAAGGTAATATAGAAATAATAGCTACTAGCCAGATAGCCTATTTTTAAGAGAACAACAACAACAAAACAACTCTTCTGAGTCAGTTACTTGTAGGGAGAAGGAAGAGTAAGTCTGTCATTGAGTAGATAAGACTATTTTATTCTGAGGTTCAGTATCAGGATATATTCTCCATCCTAGTCTTTATTAGTATAAAGGCAATATTTTGGTTCTCCACCTCTTTTGTTCATAATTTGGAAGGACAAGGGTGCTATTTATTTGATATTCTCAAAGACCCCAGTACTCTCAGAGTTTCAACTTATTCGGGGTGAGAGGAGAGGGACAGTGCCAACTAAATGTTACTTGTGACAAATGTGACATAATGCTTGTTCAATGACATATTTTGTTACATGACTTGAGATATAGAAAACTAATCAAGTGGCTGGGTTTTGACAGGAATCCACATCTCTTAAATTTTAATCAGGCAAATGGTCTTTTCTTCACTATACAGTATTATTTTGACTAAAGAGAAAAAAGTTATTTCCCAAGCCATGGGGCCAAGTTTAGCAACACACCAAATTATGATTTGGTATGAGATGTAAAAGCTGGAGTAAGTTTTGGTTTTTTTGGCTCCTTCATTTTTGAAATGGAGTTACCTTTATAGGTTGGGACAGTGTTCAACTTTCCTTTTTTAACTTCTTGTCTCTCCAGAGGCCGGACTATTGCCACAGGCTGTACTTTATAAGAATTAAAATCCTGTTTGTAGGTAGTGCCAAGATCAATCTCCCCATGATTTGGTTTATACTCTTCTGGTACATGGCGAGGCTGTTTCACTATTTCATAAGGACGATAATCTGACCTGAAATATATAAATTTGAAACTCAGCCACAGAGGTTCTTTTATTTCTAATTATTCCAATGCAGTACTGAAAATCTCAAGTTTTTTTTTTAACTTGGAAAGTCTGAGAGGATATTCACCTGGTGAAAGATGATAAACTACTTGAAAGTAGCTGCATTCCTTCATATGGTCCTATCCATACTTTAAGAAAAGTAAATATGTCAAAAATCCTAGTTTTCAAGGCTTCGTTACAATGACTCCTCAGTTAACTGGATATTAAGTAAATACAATCCTCCGCTAATTGAATTTGTTTCTACTCTGAAAGGAAATCTCAGGTTAAAGGCTTGATGATCATGAAACTCTCTATATCTCCTGGGTCCACTTTGTCAAAATCCTATTTATTCTACTCAAAGACTCTAGTACATTAGTAAGGCACACTTTCTTCTTATTGAAGTCTTACTGTCTTCCTGCTCATTGTTAAATAATCAGTAACTCTGGTTTTTAGATGTAAATCACACCTGTAGCATGGATATGAATCTTATTCATCTTTGGTTCCCCCAGGAGCCCTTGGCATGGATTGGAGTCACATGGTAATCCAGCCATCCTGGGTATCATACACCACTATGTAGTTTTGTGGACAATGAGGTAATCCACTGGAGTGGAGAAGACCACAGACTCAGACTTGATCAGACTGCCTGGCAAATTCTGGCTGTCATTCATTAGCTGTGTGACTTTGGTAAATTTATTTAACCTATCTATGCTCGTTTCCTCATATATAAAATGGGACCATAATATCATCTACCTCACAGAGTTGTTTTAAGGATTAAGTGGATACACACCACATCACACTCACATATACCCAGAAGAGTACTTAGTAAAGGCAACATGTTAGTTTTTACTGTTATTACTCCAAATCTTCGCAGAATGTTTTTTCTTCTGGACTCTATTGGTTGTATCACTCATTTTATGATTCAAACTATCTCGTATTAATCAATATTTGTTTTATATGTCTGTAAGCACACAAGCACATACCACAAACTCACTGAATCCCTCCTCCTATTCATAACTTAACTTCCTATACATTTTGTCTCCACTTCCTCACCTCCTATTCCTTCTTCAACCCACTTAAATCTAATTTCCAGCAAAGATACTTGCCTAACACAGCACTAAGGCTGATGATGACTTCCATATAATTAAATCAGGCATTTTATTCCTCATCTTACTTGACCTCTCAAACAGTAATTGATATTATTCACTCCATTTCCAGGAAATTCTCTCTTCCTGCCTTGCTGATTATTTCTTATTGGTCTCTTAGGCATCTTCATCCTGTCTACTCAGCCATTAAAATGTTGATGTTCCTTAAGACTTGGACCTATATACCTTCCTCTTCTCATCCTGAAGATAAAGTTCACTTCTGAGGATAATTCCTCTACTCCGACAGCTTCACTTACTGTCTATATAGAAATGACTCAAATTTACCTCTCAGCCCAGATTTCTTCTACAATGGCCTCTTGGATATTCAAGGGCACCTCAAAACCCAACATGCCTCACCTCAAACTCACTGTTTTCCCCCAACAAATCTGTCCCTTTTCGCTTGTTCCCTATCTTAGTAAATGGCATCACCATTTCTTCAGCTGCACAAGTTAGAAACTTAGGACTCACCCTCATACCTTACCTTCTTCCCATATCCAATCCATCAATGCCTGTCGATTCTGTCTCCTAAATATCTCTCAAATCTAACCACCTTTCTCCATTTCTGTCACCACCACAATATTCCAAGTTTTCGTAATAGTTCACTCAAATCCCACTTCGATAGCTTCCTAAACTCATTTACCTGCATCTACTTTGGTCCTCTCTCCAATCCTCTCCAAACTGCACCCAAGTTAATACTTTAATGTGTAAATCTGATCAAGTCATTCTTGCCCCATTTCTCTAAGCCCCTTCCCATGTCTCCCTCACCCTCAAAAAGGAAAGAAATCTTTGATGGCTTCTTATTGGATAAGGATACAGAAAAATAACTGAGTATGGCCCATAGGGGCCTGCCTGGCTTCCTTCACTAGCACTTCTCGCTTTCTCTGGTCCAGCATTTGGGTTAGCCTTCTTTGAGACTTACCTACTTTCCATAGTCCTTCCTAAAACATGCTGCACTCTGCCTGGAATGTACTGCTCCCTCCTCCTCTTAATCCAGTTAATTACTTCACATTCTTCAGGTCTTAGCCCATTTATCACATTTCCCTTATAAAGTCGTAACTCTTATTTTGCTCTCAAGGTACTTACGTCTATCCTTCATAGGTTTTATCACTGTTGGTAATTTTATATGTATTTTGCATTATGGTTTTGATCGTCACCTCCATTAGATGTAAACTCTGTAAGCACAGAGGTGATTACTGTTTGTTTACTGTTGTATCCAAGGTGCCTAGCATAGTGCCTAACACTTAAAAATGACCAATAAATACTTATTTAATGAGTGAATAGTAGTGGAAATCACATACCTCTGCTTTTCAAGGCTTCTGAGTGGTTCTTTTTTCTTCCCAATTAACAGCTAGAGGGGAATAGGCTAAAATGCTATCAAGGAATGGAAGAAATCAAGAAGAGAAGGACAGAGAAAGCTCAGGAGTCTCAATTTCTCTGCTTAGATTACAGGCTAGAAAGTAAACCTAAAGCAACTTTCTATGGAGAAGTAGTAAAGGGCGAATGCTGTGTTCTTCATCTGATACATCCCTAAACATAATCCTCCTCTTTCAGGGCAGACTTCCTGCCAACTTTGGCAGTCATTTCACAGTACTGTGCTGTATTACTGTAATGCTATAATGCATCAAAAGTCTTGCACAAGTCCAGACGTGCTCTTTACACAGACTTCCTGTATTAATGAAAAGTCTAGAATGACATCTTATTCTGTGAATGTATTACACTCCTTTGTTTGTACAGGTCAATCAACTTTCTGCTGCCTAGTCAACGTGGTCAACATGAAGGAGTCAAGCAAGAGTTCTAAACCTTAGGATGTTGCTTTTAGAAATACTGCTAGTTCCCCAGTAAGAATACAAAGGAAGGATCCAGAGTCAGTTACTAAGTGGAGAGAAGGAGATATAAGAACTGGAATTTTTAGTTTAATTGGAGTATTGGGACCTTTTGGGATTTGGAACTTTTCCTTAAGGGCAATTTAAATCAGCTGAGAAAACTGAGAATTGAAAAACAATTGCCTTTTTAAGAAAGATGTGGCAGGTTAAATTTTCCTGATTTCAACATTTGGAATCAGTTACAAACAAAAATTTTACTCAACAAATATGAATGTTGTGAAATTTATTTCACATCTCCAGTTTGAACCATTAAGGCATAAAGAAAAAAGGTGAATAAAAAGGAGCAACCATTCCCATTTGCTCTATCTCATCCAATTGTTTAATTTCTTCATCTCATTCACTATCATCTATAGTTATCTTGTTTATCTGACATTTTGTTTCTGGACTAACCTCCCCCCACAAATTGTAAACAACAATAAGGCAAAGTCCTTCTCTGTTTTATGCTCCATGTCACCCCCAATGAACAATTCAGTTCCTGCCCCATTGCAATAAATCTGTGGCAACAGGATCACCAGCAATGCTCGTTAAACATGCAGATTCCATTATCTACTAAATGATTAATAAATGACTATTAGTAAACTGTCATTCCATTATCTACTAATGGAGCTAGCTCTGGAATCTACAATTTAACAATCTTTCTAAATGATTCTAAAGCACACCAAAGTATGAGGACTCTGGAATATCTTCAGATTTGTGGAGGCTCTGCACACCTATAGCAGTAAGTGGAGTCACTAAAGCATTATTACTGCAAGGGATGTCTGAAATCAAATAATCATTGAAGTGTTGGGTTAAAGGTTTGAAAATCTCTACCTTTGCTATGTAAGTAGAATGAGATCTATCTGAAACAAAACGGAAATAGAGAACACTAAAAATAAAAGCTATAGAATATTTTTATAACTTAAAATTACAGACATCTGATGTATGAGTTCCTTGAAAGCAGGAATCTCAACTTTCTGATCTTTTGTAAAAATACTTGCTGCTTAAGATTGTACCTTGAATATAGTATGCATGCTAACCATCTAAATAAAAGAAAAAAATACCTAAAGGAATTAACCCATCAAGTTGACAAAGATACAAAATGATTAAAAAAGATAAATTCAGATGAAAACTTCAGGCTTTGGAGGATTTTTTTTTTTGTTCATCACCCACTGAAAAAGTATTAGTGCCTACTATGTGTTAGAAGGCATTGTACTATGTTCCTGGAAATAAAATGCTGAGTTAAGACTAGACATAGTTCCTGCCTTCACAGAGTGCAGAGGTAAATCTAATGATAAATAATAGGAAGGTGCTTTGAGAGCTTATATAGGAGAATTTCACCTAGCCTGAAAAGAGAAGGCTCTTTGGAGGAAGTGTCAAGTGAGTTGAGATCTTCAGATTGAAGGGGATGGGAAAATTCCAGGCAGGGAAAATAGTATTTTGAAAGGCTCTGTGGGAAGAGAAACAGGGCACTTCCAAGGAAAAGAAAAAAAGTCATAGTAGAAGGGAAGATAAGAGAGTACAAAGGGCATTGGGGTGAAATTAAACTAGAGAAGCAAGCAGGGACCAAACCATGTAGAGATTTTGGTAAGGACTTTGGTCTATGCTAAGCACAGTGGGGAAGTTTAAGAGTAATTTAAGCAGGGAGGTGTTAAGATTTGATTTGCATTATGAAAAGACCACTTTCACAAACAGGTGAGAGAAGCAAAAAACTAGAATAGATAACGGATATGACAATTAGGAATCTACCAAACCTGTCTAGGTATTGGTGACCATGGAAAGTAGATAAATATGAGAAATCTTAGGAGGCACCAAAAAAAAAAAAAAAAATCAACAGAACTTTTAATTTCTTTTTCTCACTTTTTGTCAGTGTAACTTAATTATCTTTCTAGGTTTTTTTTGTTTTGTTTTGTTTTTTTAACAAGTTGTAGCTCCACCAGTTACTTGTGTCTTGGATTGGTTCGACTTAAATCAACTAACAAGTTCAGTTCAAATGATTAGAAAACCCTAGTAAGACCAGAAGATTCAGAGGAAAATATATAGCAAATAGATGCTGCATATTTACTTAAATGTTGTTATTCCTTCCATTTTACCACGGCAAGCTTGAAATTCTTGCTTGGGTTTAAGACTCTGAGGTGGCTGAACATTGCCATACACAGGATATTTTTCCAAATATTCAGTTGTGGGACAAGGCATGCCAGAATTTTCATAAATCTTTGTGGTTCCATGTGGACAACGATGTTGCCTGTGCAAACATAAATAAACTGAAAGATTATTTTCACTTTCCACAAACATTTTGTCTGATAATTGCATTTTAATCAGAGACCTCCAATAAATGCAGAATCTCTACATTTTAAAGCAGCTTTACATAAAAAAAATCCATTTACTCTGCAATGCTGTTTACCAAATAATTGAGTAAACTATGGTATATGCTCACATGGTGGAAGCCCAGGCTTTATTCTAACAATAATTTATTGCATCCGTCATTATAGAAGTTAAAAATCTAACAAATGAATTTCCCAGACCTTTTGCCTCAAGGTTCCACACACAATTTAGGATTCACCTCTTAGATGTTCTTACATGAAACTTTGGGAACGGTTACACAACATACATTTTGTCTGCATGGAGTATGATAGTTGTTATCCTAGTGTCCTGATTTGCAGAGTGGCTTCCTGACTTGGCAGCTTCCTGATTGTGGAACAGGCAGTGGCACCCTTGGCAGCCCAGTTCTACAGTGAGATTTTAGGGGCATTTTTTCATTGTTTCTTCAGTTCTTGCAACAATTCTGTGAGCTATATATGTACTCCTTAATAAATCCCTTCATGCCTCAACTAACTCGAGTAGACTATGTTGTCCATACTAAGAACCTTGATCTATATACCAAATAAGCTAATTGCATGAAGCTGTTAAAGAAAATGGGGTAGATCTTTGTGCATGGCCACTGGAAAATGGTGAGACTGTAAATAGTGATAAAGCAGGTTGTAGAACAGTATGTACAAAATGATTTCTTTTTTAAAAAAGAGTATGTGTATGTAAAACAAGTCTGAAAGAACTTTTGTTATCTGTGGGGAAAACAATTATGGAGGATTTTCACTATATTATACATATTTTTATTGAATTTTTATAATATACCTCATGTGTTATTTACTTTCTAATTAGAAAAAAAACAAAACCTCTTAAAAAACAAAACAAACAAAAAACCCAAACAAATTTTAAAAAGCAAAATCACATCTTGTACCGGTTTGTATATATTATGTCCCCCAGAAAAAGCCATGTTCTCTGATGCAATCTTGTGGGGGCAGACATATTAGTGGGGATTAAGTTGGAACGTTTGGATTAGGTTGTTTCCATGGAAATGTGCCCCACCCAACTGTGGGTGATAACTCTGACTGGATAATTTCCATGGAGGTGTGGCCCTGCCCATTCAGCATGGGCCTTGATTAGTTTACCGGAGCACTATATAAGTTCAGACAGCAGGAGCAAGCTTTGCTGCAGCCAAGAGGGACACTTTGAAGAACACACGGAAGCTGAGAGAGTAGCTGCAGATGAGAGACAGTTTGAAGAAAGCCGTTGAAAGCAGACTCTTGCTCCAGAGAAGCTACAACAGTACAAATGCCCCAAGAGCAACTGAGAGTGACATTTTGAAGAGGCGTGGTGGCCTAGAGAGGAGCGCTCTGGGAGAAAGCCATTTTGAAATGCAACCTGGGAGCAAGCAGACACCAGGCACATGCCTTCTCAGCTAACAGGAGTTTTCTAGACACCATTGGCCATCCTCCAGTGAAGGTACCCGATTGTTGATGACTTACCTTGGACCTTTGTAACAGCCAATCCATTTCTGGTGTTTTGCATTCCGGCAACATTAGCAAACTGGAACACATCATTTTGATGTACAAGCTTGATCTCTCAAGTCTGGTACCATTTGAGGACCCTAGGCTATGTGGTATGTATTGATGATAAAAGTCAGGTAAAGCTGGACCTGAAGAAAATACATATGTTCTGCATACGAATTGGAACCAACTAAGATACCTGGAATCAATGCACCACTAAGAAGAAGATAACAGAAATAAGCTTCTTTGCATGGAGGTTGCCAGACAGCACAAGGGATTATAGTAATGGAAGAGTGAGGAGCTGGTGCCATAGGATAGCCCAGAAACGTCAACGTCAGGGGAGTCAAGCAATTTAGGAATCTCGGTTGAAAATGAAATATATGGGAAAGTGCTGAAGTGATTTAATGACACACATGATACATGACTCTTGGCAAAAGTACCAAGAGTACCAAGGTCACACCTAGAGGTTCTGATATAGCTGCACTGAGTTCCAAGAATTGAGTCAAAGCTTTGGAATTTACCACTGTTTTTAGCCTTTAGTTTTATTTTCCATCAAAGTTATACATTCACATTATAACAAATCAAATAAGCTGAAGAATTTATAAAGGAAAGCAGAAGCTTCCTGTCCTAACATATCCCATCCCCAGAAGCAACCTTTCTATTTCTGCTTTTTAGTTTTTCTGGAGACTACATCTGTAACACTTGTTTATAAACTTTGAACATTTTGATTTATCAGCTTAAGATACTGTCAAATCCTAACATAAAAAATAAAGACTTAGCTAATTTATACCACTCACCTGCATGTCCCACTATTTTACAGTCATTCATTCATTCAGCAAATATTTAATGAGCAGCAACTATACAAAGATATTGGAACACAGTAGTTTCCTTGGTGTTCCCAATATCTTTGTCCAGGTATCTTAGTTGGTTCCAATTTGTAACCACCTTGTTGAGCTAAACGGGATGGGGGTATGGTAGTTTGGAGCTGTTATGTACCCCAGAAAAGGCCATGTTCTTTTTAATCTCTTCTTGTGGGGACAGACCTATTATGGGTGGAAACGTTTGATTAAGTTGTTTCGATTGAGATGTGACCCAGCCCATTCAAGGTTGGTCTTAATCCTTTACTGGAGTCTTTTATGAGAGGATAAAAGGCAGAGACCTTTGGAGAGAGCTTAGAGAGAGAAATGCCCCAGAGATGCTAAGAGAGAACCCACAGATGCTCAGAGAGAAAGCCACTGGAATCTGAAGCTGAAAGCAATGAAACCCGGGAGCGAAGGACCAGAAAATGCCAGCCATGTGCCTTGCTCTTTAACAGAGGAACTCCAGATGCCAGCAGCCTTTCTTCAGGGAAGGTATCCTTTTGTTGATGCCTTAATTTGGACATTTTCACAGCCTTAGAATTGTAACTAGTAACTTCATAAATCCCCATTGTTAAAAGCCGACCCATTTCTGGTATACTGTATTCTGGCAGCATTAGCAAACTGAAACAGAGGGTGTTAAGAAGACAATGAACAAATACATTTTAAAAATATATAGTATAGCAGATAAGGATTAAGTGCAATGGGGAAAAAAATGAAGCAGGTAGGATTGAGAGTGGGGGGTTGGGAAGCAAGGTTGCCATTTTAGATATGGTGACATTTGAGCAAAGATATGAAGGATTTTTCATTTTATATATATATATCTTGATTATATTTGCATTTTAAAATCATACATTTTAACCGTTTTTTATTCCATCAACTTTAGACAGCATTTTGGGACACCCCACTTTGCAAGATGAGCATATCAGCACCTCAGAACTGTTCTTTGACTTTTCTACTTTGTAGGAAGAAGAAAAGTATTGGCTCCTAAAAACTTTTCTTCAATTTTCTACCTCCCTTTCACATCCCACTTCTTGTCAGATATACTTTTATATTTACTATATATTACAAAAGTTGTTCAGATCCTGTCCTTTAATAAAACTAAACTGCCATGCTTTGTATCCAGGTTTGTTTTTTTCAAAGTTGTAAAGACAGTTTGCTATGTTTACATTAAAACTATAATATACAGTTTAATTCTGGGGCACTTGATGTGCAGGGATTGTCTTTTCTTCTCCGTGGGTTCAACATCATGATCCTAAGGGCATAAGAGGAAAAAGGTTCCTAGCCTTAATATTAAGTAAATCATCTCTTTCACTCTATCAATTATTAATACTTTAAATCATTTTAAATTTTACTTTATTTTTAAACCACAGTGTTTTTTTGTAGTTTCTTATTTTCCTTTGGTTTCTAGAACTTTTAATTCCCCTTTTATTATTTCTGTTTCACATGCACTCAAGATTTTCAACCTCTTTAGTATACAATCTATGAGTCCTACGTTTCCATGGTAGGCTTCCACAATTAGGAGTCTTAGCTTTTAATTTCGTTAAAATAGTAGTCAGTCCTTCCCAACCCCCCTTAGGGACAGGTGTCAACTGCCTGTGCTTTGGATGGTGGGGGCAGATATATATATCCTACCCTTCCACACATGAACCTGTAAATTTAGTCCAAAGTGTCTTTCTCACCCTATTTGGCAGACATGCTCCCAGGTCTACTTCAGAACATCTGCTTCAGTATATCTTTTTCCATTTCAGCTGTCAAAGTGTTCCTATCACCTTCCTCTTCCAAAAATGTGTTGAAATCTCATGTTAGTAATTCCTTCTCCCATTCTTTTTAATAATATAGGTTTATTTCTACCTGGATTTCTATATTTTTATTTCAGTAGGTCCTAGGAAAGGAATGAAGAAAAATTCTCTTCTTATTTGGCATCATGAACTTGCGATGCTTTCAAACATCACTTTGTCTCTCTCTTCCCACTTCCAAATCTTACCCAAACATTCTGACCATGTTTCCTGAAAAAGCTGGTTACTGAGGTCATTAAGCCTCAATTTTTTCTAGCATCCCCCAACTTTATTTTCCAATATAACATAACCCCACCACAGTTTAATTCACACAAGCAATTGCTTATAAACGCTGCAGAGAAAAAAATGTTAGAGATGAATGGTTGCTTTGATCTATATAGTGAAAGAAATAGACATGTGATAATATTTATTTACATAGTATGAAGAAAAGATTCAAACAGCAAGCTGAAAAGGTAGCAAAAACAGGTCAAAATTTCCCTAACAATCTTGATTCTCCTAGAGAGAGGCAATTTATTGAACTATTAACCAGTTTGTTATCCCTGTATTTTTCCCCTCCTTTATTTCAAGCAGTAAGTTAAGATCTTTATATTTCCTTCTTGCAGGGCTTTTGGCAGGGCAGAGAATAGAAGCTGCTTGTAGTCAACATATTTCCCTATCTTTTTTAAAAAACAGTTCACAAAAGAGATGATATCAGGGGTCCCTAAGGGGGAGATGAAACAGTTGTTGTTCAGGGTTACAAGAGGAAAGAGACGGTGTTTGACTGAAAAACAAGAAGAGGGAAAGATTCACCCAGTGAGAGGGAGGTAAAAATGAGGAGGAATGGGCTCTGAGAAGAGTGGGAAACCTTTGCTCCACTCTGTATCAGTGTCCCAGGAGGTGGTAAGATCTCAAAAGCTTTGGCTGAATGGGGCAGTTAGGGAAGCTGGACTCTGCTATAGCAGCTTTCAGTTTTGCCAAAGATTCTTATACCTCAAGCATTAACCTGAAGCCAGCAAAGGCACCACCCATTAAGGGACTATTTGAACTGGAACAAGGGATATTTCGGTGGCTAGCATTACTGATGTTCAAAGTCCAGAGGTTTCCTTTTCCCCTGCCAGTGTCTCAGCTTCCTGGATCATTTTACTGCTTGGAGAAAGGGGAGTCCCTGACATAATGAATACTGAATTCCCTGACCGCTGGATGGGAAAGGAACTTGGGCTGGATATAAATTAATTTAAAGATTAGAAAAAATTTTAAAAAAAATTTTGCACACCTGAGTTTGTGGATACATATTTCAAACATTAATTTATCATTTAAACAACACCTAATTACAAAGAATCCTTATTATGAGACTAGGGGAGGGAACTGCTCTCCATCAAAATGCAAGTATTTTTCCTTTGGAGGGTGCAGTTACAGGAGATTGCAAATACTAAGGGACTGACATATTCATAATATTTAATTGCAAAAATATCTAATCCTTGGGTCAACAGTGAAGCTGAGGAAAGAGAAGACTGTTGATAAGTGGTGAGAGATTGTTAGGCGGGACTCATAGACCAATTCTGGGTTTCAAGGTGGGAACTATCATCTCTCCACTGAGGCAGATCCCAAAGGAGTGCTCCTGGGATGGGAATGGGAATATAATCGGGCTGGAAGGATGGAAAACTGGAGATGAAAGAAAGGGTAGCACGGGTTGCAAACACATGTCCATTCTTTTTCTTCTTCAACTTTTTTTAAATTGTGTGGAGCATACGCTCTGCCAGTCGGATCAGATCCCACCACTTACCAGCCTTACACCCGGCCGCCGCTTCGTAAGTATTATCTCCCTGGCATTTCAGCTTGCACCCCTGGATAGTGACTCTCAGGGACTACATGGTAGAAACGTTTTACCACCCGGTAGATAATGGGTGCGAAGCGAGCATTCGTGGACCAGGAAAACTAAGGACGTCGCTGATACTTCCTCCTTTCATCTCCTGGAGTTGCCACTACCAGGGTTCCCTATGGAACCGGCTCCGTCCACCGAGGCCCCAGCTCGGCTCCCATACCCTAGTCGCCACCACAACAGCCGTTCCTTACCCGCAGATACAAATCTGACACAGACAACAGGTCCTCATCTTCAACGCTTGCAGAGATTTCTTCACGACCTCTCAGCACGGGAGACTTCTGCTGTTCCCGAGCGCAGGCCGTGGTCAAGGCAACCTAGGGTTCCCAGTGACGGACGCAAGGCCGACTTCCGGTGGCGTCAGAGGCGCGCGTGGGTCAAAGGGCACGCTCCGCTAGTCCCCTCCCCCTCGTGCCTACAGACGAGCGTGGTTTGACCGGGAGCTGAGAATCGGAGCTGGGCAGCTCGGACGGCCGCAGCTGGTGAGTATGGCTCGCACTGCGGGCTGGTGTCCTCTTGGGCCCCGTGTCTGAGTGGTGTTCAGGGTCTGGGGTCGGCGGCCGCGGCGGGCGGGGCCGGGGGCGAGTCCGGGCTGGGAGCGGCCGGCCTCTCGAGCTTTTGCTCTTGGCCTCTGGCGGCCGTTGGAGCTGTGGACCCCAGCTCCTCAAAGACGAATCTGGGACTCCACGGAGATGAAGGGAAAATAGAGTTGAGTTCTTCCCTTTTCTTTTGGGGAAGAACCAAAGACCTTCAGCGCACCTGCTTGTTTAATAAGCACGTGACCCAAAACTTTATTGGGGCTGTATAGGAAGTAAGTAGTAAGTCCGAGTATTTCATCACCAGTGAAGGAGATCGAAAATGATCCAATGAGGGACGTGGGAGAAAAATCGAAGAAGAGGAAGGAGAGATGTCAGCATCTTCTCTCCCTCCTGTGTGTGGCCCTTTTATTTAGTCATTTGCCTGGAAAAGTTTACCCAAGTACTCTCCCAAAAGCAGAATTACTGGTGTGACTGTGCACCCAGCCCCAACGAGCTGCGTGATTCATCGCAGCCATCGAATCCGGAAGGATGAGCAAACTCCATAATTACAATCGTGATAAGGTATTTATTTAAGTGCTGAAGCTGAGGTTAAGCCAGGGTGGGTATATGCCTTCAATAAAGGTTCATTGGGTTCTTAGTTTAAGAGGTCTGCGAAGGCTTGTCACCTCTGAACATTTAAAATAGTTCTTTGCCTCTACAATTAGTCCTTGTACTGTCTGTAATACATATTTAATTTTAGCCACAGGATAAAAGTAACTATGGTGCTTAATAGTTTGGATAAGATGATTCAACTCCAGAAAAACACTGCCAACATCAGGAATATCTGTGTTTTGGCTCATGTTGACCATGGTAAGAATGCTTTTAAACTGACTTATTTGTAGTAATAAGGGGGTGTGTCTCCACATGTTTCAGTGGAGTGACGCTGTGGGCAGTTGAGAATGATCTGTGCTGACTTAAGAAGTAAATCTTATTCCCTTTAAAAGTTTTCTGTGGTGTAAAAGAACTCCGTAAAGCATTTGAAATGAAAAGCTAACTAGTGATTAGCATTTTTCTATTTAGCATGACACATTATTAAAATATGGAGAATATTCTAAATGGCTTTTTAAAAAAAAGTCTGCAGTCTTGACATAATATCCTCAGAACCTGTATATGTGATCCTACTTATTCATCAGACTTGTGTTAAACATCTGTTAAGTTCAAAGTATTTTGCTAGGTATTCCAGGAGATAGAGATTTATGAATAGAGCGTTAGTCCAGCTCTAGAGGAGATTTTTGGGGCTGAGATGGAACAAAATGAGACAAGCATATGAGAGAAAAGTAGAATGTAAGGATTGCAAGAAATAGAGGATTGAGAAGCTAGGGCTGGATTAAGAAAAGGCTTCACAGCACAATTAATATTTGAGATGCTCCTTAAAGGAGGGTCCAAGATCACAGATGGGGGATAACATTCCATAAGGGTATGATGTCAGCATAAGACATGCATGAGACTGAGGCACAGGACATGGGAAGGGCAGGGATAGCCAGTGCAGAATGCGTGTGCTCCTGACAGACACTGCTATTACATCATAGCACTGAGCACTGCTTCCTGCTAAGCCTGCTCTTTAGTTCAGGCAGCCACAATGAAGTGATTGTATGGGCATATGAAATAAAACCTATTTGCCGTCCTGAAGGTAAGGGAGTGTAGATGAAGGTGAAGAAGCAGTCTGGGACATATTCAAAGCCCTTCATGCCATCCTAGGCACTAGAATAAAGGTTAAGGGCTCAAGATCTGGAGTGAGACGACCAAAGTTCAAGTCTCCTTTTTGAGCTTTAGTTGCTACATCTGTAAAGTAGAGTGAAACTGTACTCATAGGATTGTGAAATTAAATGAGATAATGAATGAGAAACCCTTTGCAGGATAGTAAATGATTAATCTTGAAAATAGTCATATAGTCATTCATACTTATTGTTAGGGAGTAGGGAGCCATGCGGAGGGGGGGGGAGGGGATGACACAAACAAAGCATTGGTGATGCAGTCACTTAGTACATTATGAAGATTAGTCTGGTGAAAATGCTTATAAATTAAAAGACAGAAAGACTTTAGGTGGCTATTGCCATTGATGTAAAAGCTGAAGTGAAGTTACTGTGGGATCTGAAAGGAGAGGGATAATGGATCACATTATACATGAAGCTGAGAATGAGTCTTATATACAAATCCAGTGACTGACCCCTCCTCTATGAATTTTTATAATTATACTGCTCACAATTTGAGGACATGAGGTCTGACAAAAAATTTTTTTTTTTGCTTTGTGAATTAGTTCATGCAGAACATTAGTGATGTGTGTTTGTGTGTTTATAACATTATTTAAAATTTAATGTCATCTTTAAATGACGTTAAACTTGTACTATTCTGGAAAACCTTTGATTCATTCATTCAATCAACAAATATTTATTGAGTGTCTATTATATGCCAAAGTAGAGATACAACCATGAATAAAGCAAAGCCTCTGCTCTCTTGGCCCCTACTTTGTAGTATGCTTGCCATACTTAGAATGAATTCTACCCCACTGTAGAGTAGGGAGGTGATGTTCTAGCGTAATAGGCTCACATCTAATATTTACATGGCAAGCAGATAATATGGTGCTAAAGTTCTTCAGTGTTCCTACTGATCAGTCTCCAATTTGAGCTATTACACACAGATCCCATAGCTTTGCTAAAGTTCCTAAGATGTGATAGAGGACTTGTTGGTCTTGAAGAAAAAAACCTGTTTGTTACTCCAACCAAGCTGTGGTAGTATATGTACTCATGATATTCTTTAAACAGGAAAAGTCATCTGTTTCATCTATTTGAAATTGTTCAGAATTTAGTTGTTGTCTATTTAATAAAAATAACTAAGTATGTACTTGAGTATATAAATAAATTTATTTACAAAGCAGACGCCTAGTTAAGGTTTAAATAGTAGGTTGTTTAGCTGCAGTGTAGCTGATGCTCTCCACAGCCTGAATAACAAACAGTAGGAGATGCGAGTAAATTTCCTGAATTTCTTTGCTAAATAAGTATTTTCTTAAGTTAATTGCCAAGTGCCAGCTAAAGCCATACATGGGGAAATAAGGCAGAAGACGATGTTCTATTATTTCTTGATGTTTTACCCAGTATTCTTGATTGGGGTCGTGGTTTGCCTCATCAAATTGCACTATTAAACCTGTATTTTTTTTCCAGTAAGTTATGCAAATACTAAAAATAAAAAAGAGCTTTGCACTTAAAAAAATTTTTGACAACTCTTCACGAGGTTGATGAGATCTGCAGTGTTGGGGCGCTATGGAGCGCTGGAATCTGTGTCCTTCCAGGTGATATTCTGTTCAGAAGTCTAGTTAAACTCTTTAAAACGCTTTTGTCTTGCTTCATCCAGCAATAGATAACTGGGACATCTTCGTTAAACCAATTCTATGGTAAGGTAATAAATCTGTAGGTGTAATTGTTCTTCTTACCCCCACCTTCTGCCTTTTAAAAAGAAGTAGATTTGATTAATACTATTGTTATTTTAATAACAGGAAAAACTACTCTGGCTGACTGTCTTATATCTAGCAATGGAATCATTTCCAGCCGCCTGGCTGGCAAGGTATGTTTCTACATTTAATAAATACGTGTTGCATTTCGGTAATTGTTTATTAGTTATCTACAAAGTGATCAACCATTTGCTGTGTTCTTTAAAGACCATAAAAAGTATAAAGCATAACTCCTGCATCTAAGAAGCTGCCAATCAATTTATGAAAGTAAATGACTGTTGAGGAACAGTAGTGCCTTCTATTTATATTTTATAAGTGCAAGGAGGAATGTATACAACAAGTTAGATGATAGCTTTGCATGATCGTGGAAGATTTCACAGAGGAGGAGGTTTTTTGTGGCTGTAAGATTTGGGTGGTTTAACGGGGAGGCAGAGAAACTGTCAAATAAGAGGAAATAACACAGATAAAGGTTTATGAGTGTGTTGTGCTTGATTTAAGTGTAACATTTGCTTATGTGCTGTAAAGAGAATAGTACCAGACTATAAAGGACCTTGAAGGCTAACCTAAGTATCCTAAGTACCAAAGGAAGGCTTCTGAAGCATACAGGTAATGATGAAAATAGTGATTTAGGAAGTGAAGTTGAAGAGGTTTTGTTCCTAGCTGTGAGTTGAAAGGGCCTGAAATAGCTTACTTGCAGTAGAAAAATAAGAGAGGTTCCTCCTCCTAATGAATTTATATATAATTAGCAATTTATTATTCTACTGTGAGAGAAGAAGAAATGGAGAAGCAAAATTGAATCAAAGGAGTAGACCAAGAAGGCTCAAGGAAGAATCGGGCATTTGAGGTAGATTAGATGGGGAGCTGGCCCAAGATGCTATCTAGAGGAGGCTGAAAAAAATAGATTGGGTGAAATCATAAAGTGACTTAAGAAGTTAGAAAAAGTACAGCATTATAACCCTGAAGTAAGTAGATGTAAGGAAATAATAAGACATATGTTAATGAATAGAAAATAAATATTTTATACAAAAGATCAATAAAAGCAAAAGTTTGTTCTTTGAAACATTAACACAACTGACAAATATTTATCAAGATTGATCAAGAAGAAAAGAAAGGAAACAGAAATAAGCAATAGTAGAAAAGAAAAATGCTGCAGAAATTAGAAAGGTAATAACGGCATAATGAACAACTTAATAGTAATATACTTAAAAAACAAAGGTGAAATGGTAAATTGTCTAGGAAGCTAGAAGTTGCCAGAGTGACTCAGAGAGAAATAGAAAACCCGAATAGTTCTGTAATCATTAAAGAAATTGAGTTGGTTGGCAAAAGTCTTAACACCAAGACAAAAATCCGGATGATTCAACCATTTAGTTCTACTAAATATTCAAGGAACAAATAATTTTATTCTTAATTGAACCATTCCAAAGTATAGAAAAGAAACAGGGAGTACTCTCCGGATCAGATGAAGCTAGCATAACTTTGAGATCAAAAGTCTGTTAAGGATAATGCAAGACAGGAAAATTACATGCCAACTATGTGAATGTGAATGTAAAAACTCTAATTGGTATTGCAAACTGAATCCAGCTTTGTATAAAAAAAACAGTCCTTCGTGACCAACTGGAGTTTATCCCAAGGATTTTAGGATTGGTTCAATATGTAATTCACCATATTAATAATAAATTGTGTAGAGGGCATTACTAGTGATCATTTGGAGGGGTACAGGGTATGGGATGTTTGGGATCTTCTTTTTTCTTTTTATTCCTTTTTCTGGAGCAATGCAAATGTCTAAAAACCAATAGAAAAACTGATAAAAGTCTTCAAGAAGTTCACAGTTTCTAATACAATGAATTATGAAAGGATACTCAGTCTTATTAGTAATTAGGGGAATTATAAATTAAAACCACAATGAGATGCTGTTTAATACCTATCTGATTAAAAAAATGAAGTCTGACAATATCAGGTGTTACCAACATTGTGAATTAACAGAATCACAGTCCAACCACTTTGGAATACAATTTGAAAATATCTAGTAAGGTTGAAGATGTGTAAATTTAATGACTCAGAAATTCCACTCCTAAGTGATGTATACCAAGAGCTGTGCCCCTAACTGTTCATGGTACCTCAGTGTGTAGTTATAAAAAAACTGAAATAGATCCACATGTCCATCAGTAATAGAATGGATGAATAAGGTATGGTAGATTCATGCAGTAATGAAAATGAATTAATTGCAACTACCTTCTTCACTGTGGATGAAACTCAGGAATATAATATTGAGGAAAGAAAAAGTCACAGAACAATTTGTACACTATGATTCCATTTATAGAAGGCTCAAAACCTCTAGCTCCTAAATGATATGTTGCTAATTGATACATTCATTTTTTAAATTATAAAGAAAACAAAGGAATCATCAAGAAAATTAAGGATAGTGGCTACCTCTGAGATGGGAGTACTTCAAAGGTAATGTGTTAGGGTTCTCTAGGGAAACAGAATCAACAAGAGATATCTATGAATATAAGATTTTATAAAAGTGTGTCATGCAACTGTGGGTATGCACAAGTCCAAATTCCGTAGGGCAGGCAGCAAACTGGTAACTCCAATGAAGATATTCAATGAACTCCTCAGGAAACGAACTGGCAACTTTGATGAACTCCTCAGGAAACACTTCACTGGTTAACTGAAGAAGTGAAGGTCCTCTCCCTTTTGTCCTTAAAAGTCTTCAACTGATTTGATTAAATCCAGCTGATTGAATTCTCTCATTGCGGAAGACATGCCCTTCATTGATGTTATCAGTCACAGCTACAGCCAATTGACTGATTATTTAATAAACCAGCCTTCTGATTTATTAACCAGCCACAAATGTCCTTGCAGTTAGGCCAGTGCTTGCTTGACCAGATACCTGGACACCATCACCTGGCCAAGTTGACACATGAACCTAACCATCACAGGTAGCAAATTTTTTTTCTAACTTAAATCAGGTGGTGGATGCACAGATGTTCATTGTATTGTTACTCCTTATGCCTTATACCTGTTTCATGTCAACTTAGTTCTTCAAAAACAGCCATATATAGAATTATAACAAAGAACTGAGACTCTTTGGAGAAGGGTGTACCTTTAAAGTTGGAATGGTGAAGGGGAGCCAGCAGTGTAATCTAAGGAGATACAGGAGGGAAACTAAGAAATTTCATTCAAATTATCCATATAAATCTCATATTCGTCTGTAGGTGTGCGCATGCACACAATCACACACACACACACACACGATAATTAACTGTGTCTCATGCCACACTGAAATAGAGGAAAGAGGATTGAAAGGATAAGTTATTGTGTTTGGCCAGAGGTCAGGGAACCTTGTAGGGGTTTGGTTTTGTCAGAGCTGTGGAAATAGAAGCCTTTCTGAAAATTAAGGATTTAATGTAGATGAATAAATATGGTAATCTTATATCAGTTAGTTATTCTCAAGGCTTTTGAGTGACAGCAGTGAATAAATGTAAAGGTTAAGAATTTTTCAAAAGTTTGACAGTGAAGAGAAATAAGGCTGGAGATGGAGGAGGTTAGTGAGATGCCTAGGACTGAGGAGTTGGAAAGGGATGGGATATTTTGTTAAAGGGAGCCACTGTCAGTATTGATGTGTAGCAAAACCTAGAGAATTAGATGCAAGCCCTCATTTGTGGGTATTAAGCTATCTAAATAATTTTATCAAAGCTAGGTGCTAAATGGTATGTTACAGATATTTTCTACTGTACCATTCTTTTTTTAAAATGCATTTAAAAACTTCATTTGGAAAAAGAAGTGGAGTCTTCTCATGCCTCTAGAGACCTTCTATTTCAACCTCTGCTCAGACTTCCTGTCAGACAACTTATGAGTAAGAAAAGAATGGCTGCGCTTTTGATGAATGGAAGGAATTCCTCAAATGCTACCTTTTATGAATTGTTCACCGACTACCCAGATATTCATGGCTGAAATTTGGATGTGCTACAATCTGGATAGGGTGTGCAGTGTTTGAATACATTTTTGAATTCCTTTGGAACAAATCATCCAATTTTAATGTTACATTTTAATTCATTGGGAAGTAAGAATGAATGTGTTTGATTTTTTCAGTTAAGGTACATGGACAGCAGAGAAGATGAACAGATCCGAGGTATCACTATGAAATCCAGTGCCATTTCACTACATTATGCAAAAGGTAAATCAACCTTTGTTTGAAAGAAAAACAGTTTTGCACCTTCCATGTCCTCCTTTCTCTTTCTGAATTAATTACCTACTTTAGTTTCTTTGTTTTATATTCCACATATTTCATTCTGGCCTTTCCAGATGATCTGTAGTCAGAGTTAGGCTTTTCAGGCCTGGATGCAAATGGGGACCTCTGACTGGCTTGAGGGCAGAAGAACTGGCAGTCCACCCCTGCCCCCCATCCAGCCAGATGTCCACACCTGGCCCCCACCCACCCAGGTGATTGTATGGCTCGCTTCACAAGGAAGGTCAGGAGTCTTAGGACTTTGCTAGCTCAGCTGTAGTGCTCCTTTTCTGTCTGGATTCTTGTTCTGCCCCATGGCCTGTCTATTGGATTTGGAGTCTTATTTATTTTATTACAGGTTACCTTGATCAGCACCAACTTTCTATCCCAAAATTAGGTTACCATTTTAAGAATAACACTTACAGGAATTTATCTGACAGAAATATTCTTACAACTGTATAAGATATAGGTTCCTTGATATTCACAAAAACTTTGTGTAAGTGAAAAAAATGCCGGTAACTTAAATGTCTGTCAGTAGAATGGTTAAATAAACAGATTTCACATCCAAGCTATGAAATGCTGTGTAGCCATTAAAACAACTATGTTTGATTATATAGAAAAATGGTATGTTAAGACAGAAAAAAACAAGTTGCAGAATATTTTGGTAAGATTTGGATGTGTTGGTATTAAAATATATTATGAATGCAGATAAAGGTGTCTGGAAGGATACATACCAAACTCTTAATAGTAGTTGTCCCTAGTGGCTGGATCACGGGGAAACTTGCATTCTCCAATAGATTTCTTTTTGTACTATTTTAGAATTTTACACAAAATGTGTTTTTATAATTAGAAGAAAATAATAAGATATATTTCTTTATGTGTTGCTTCATCCTTCAAGTGTCATGTCTCTGGAACTGACACCAAGGGATGTGCTGTGTGGGGCATGGCTGTTCTCTTTGAGGTCAGTCTTGACAATATTTTGTACCCAACCAGGTTTTAAGCTCTTAGGCACATGAATTCCCCGAATTTCATATTTAAACTAGTGCTTCATTTTTTTTTCAATTCTCACATTTTAAAGAGCATATCCTTGTTCCATGATCCAGAGAATGGGTCAGTGATCATTTATATTGTTTATTTTTCTTTATTTTATTGACCTCAGATATTTGTAGCCAACTTTTTCCATACTCATGCTATTAGTGTGGTTTTATTTGAAGATTTTTCTAATGTCCATTTTAGTCAGACTTTGTCTCCAGCCTCCGGCCTTTGTCTCCAGACTTTATACTTGGTCTCCAGCCTCCCCATACCCCCACCCTTTTAACCACTTTGTTAAGTTTAATTTACATACCATAAAATTCTCCCTTTCCAATTCATTTTTATTTTTCTGCTTCTGGCATAGATAGTAATATAGAAGAATGGCTACAGGACCCTGGAAATTAGATGGTCTAATCTCTTTTCTTTCACACTCTGTGACCTTGGACAGTTCACTCTTGGACTGTTCTAGATCTGCTTCCTTAATTACGTAGAACAGAGGCTTAAGCTAACTAAGGTTGGGGGGGTGGCTTATTGTAAGAATGTGTGTGAAATGGTAGTGGAAACAATATTCATGGAAATTGAAAAACAGGAGCCTTATTGGAGTGATGTCTCCTAGCAGTTGGAGCCAGATATTGTTTTGGATCCAAAATGGCCCAAGAGACCACATCAGTAAAAGTTTCTGGATTGATCTTCCCTCTGGAACTGCACTTTTGTCTTAGTTTTGGTTCTGTTTTTAATCTCTGTTTTTACTCCGTATGTCTCTTCTCTACCTCATAGATTTTGCTTACTCTTAGTTTCTCCTTTTTCATCAGGTCATCTTGCCCTGACCCCCTCATCTTCTTCCTATCTGCATTAGTGTGTATTCTCATCTTATTTTTACTGTTTAGTGTTTCACTCTCTTGGGTTTCTGGGCACATATCCTAAAGCTGGGGTGTGACCCAGCTTATGTTTATGTTGGCACGGGTTGCCCCTATGGGTCAGCTGCCCTTGGAATAGAAGGCCGCCTCCTAGAACAATTAGTGGTGAATGGAATGGAGTCATAAAATACAAAACATGTTTCTCTGTAAGTATGGCATGACTGCCCAGAAGAGATTTTGGGCCAGGCAGTCACCATAATTGACAATTAATGCAGAGCTTTGTTTTCCACATCTACAAAATTGGATAGAAGTTGGGTATGTTGACTGAGTCATACGGTCTCAGAACATCTCAGAGATGAGATATCTTTTTCTTTTTTTTTTTTAAATGCAATTTTATTGAGATACATTCACACACCGTACAATCCATCCAAAGTATGCAATTAAAGGCTCACAATATCATCACGTAGTTATCTAGACACCCCCATAATGAATTTTAGAATATTTTCATTACTCCAGAACAGGAATTAAAATAAAAAAGAAAACCCAAATCCTCCCATACCCCTTATCCACCCCTATTATTGACCCATATTATTGGTGTGGTACATTTGTTACTGTTGATGAAAGAATATTAAAATATTACAGTTAACTATAGTCTGTAACTTGCAATAAGTACATTTTTCCCATATACCCCTCTTTTATTAACTCCTTGTAATAGTGTTATACATTTGCTCTAGTTCCTGAAAGAACTTTTTTATGTCTGAGCAGTTAATCATGGACAACGTCCACCACAGGATTGACTGTAAGATACATTCTTATCTGTATCTCGGTACTGATTCTCCAGGGTGAGGTATTTTTTATGAAGGTGGAACAATCTAAAGAGGAACCTAGATGCAAGAGAGGAAGAAAACCTGAGGGTTGTAGAAACTCCACAGATTTTTATTTATAATCTTTTCCCCTCTTTCCCACCTTCTTTCCAAAGCATGCTCTCTAAATTGAGAATCTGTATACTAAATGCTAATTAAGTCTTTTTTCTGGTTCTCACTCTTAATTTAACCAGCTTTCAAAAAATTTTTTTCAATTCTTGGATTGAAAGATAAGGTCTTATTTTTTTTAAAGTAAATAAACTTACAAAATCATATATATTATAGAAATGATGTTAAAACCCACCAATGTGATGCTCTATTTTAGCTTTTTCCAGGAGTCCTTTCTTCCTTGAGAAAATGGAGCCTCTCTCATTTGTACATTTGTGACCAAAGTTTACTGCAGATGTTGAGACCATATTTTAAACCTTGTTGTGTTTCTGTTTCTTACCCACCTCTTTTTGTGCCTCTCCCCCAAGGGTACCCAGCATTTATCTTATTATTTCAAGTGTTAGGAAATGCTCCTGGCAATACACATTATACCAGTGATCCTAATGGAATGTAATGCCTTTGAATCCTTTAGTCTAGAATCCAGATATAGAAAAGAGGAGTATGTTAATGAAGTAAATAACTTGAAATCCATGGACTAGCCTTTGAACACATTCTCAAAAGGCATAGTGCTACCATTTCATTTAGTCCAACCAGAATTGTGTGTGTGTGTGTGCGTGCGTGCGCACGCATATGCATATGCTGTAAGGTAGATATCTCACTTAGTTTTTTTCTCCAAATAGTTAACTACTTATTCTAACACCAATCAGATGTGATTATAAAGTGCTATATTATTAGGTCTTGATGTGGTGGTATTGATGTGTTGACATCTCTAAATGATTGAGGGCTAGGGAGTGAATTGTATCCCCCTGTGGGGTTGGGGCAAATGCCGTTCATCCAGCTTTAGCTGATTAATACTTTGTGGAAATCTAATTTTTCAAGAAAAGTTGGAACTGGGATTTTTTGTAAAATCTTCCAATTTTTAAAGTGTGGATGGCTTATTTAAGATTTATAAAACACTGTGCAGAGCAAATTGCAATGAGCTTTAGCTTATAGGCTTTCAGTTTGTAACCTCAGGCATAGAGGCTAGCTAACAACCTGGTTCAGCAGGATACCCAGGATTCACCCAAATGTAGCCACATGCAGCCAGGATATACTCCCAATGTAGAGTCCAAGGATATAGCAGGGCTCTCTGCAAAGAGATCCAAGTGCAAGTTCCCCCTTTGTAAACACCTTTATAGAGTTTAGTGGTTGTGAGCAGCTGGAGAATTTGCTCCATGGTTGGTTTCAGCTCTCTGACTCTCAGGTCTTACTCTCCCAAAGACTAGGCTCTAAGAAACTTTCTCATGCCATCCAGACTCACACAAGGCCAGCATGTACCGGAAAGAAAGTCACTTACGTTACAGGGAGAAATTTCTTCCTTGTTCAGAAGATTGCAGTAGTTTCTCTTTCTTTCCAGATGTGTAAACATTAACCCACAGTTATGATTATTATCCCATTTCTTTGGGACCCAAGCCAGGAGGGAAGGATTCCGTTGCCCCTTTTTGAGTAAGAGGTCAGATTTTTTTCCTCTAAAATTATAGTGAGCAATTTACGTTGTAAAGCTGAATGTTGGTGCAAGATCTAAGAAACTGGTTTTACAATAGTTTAATTCTGAGCTGCATGGTCTCATATGCATGATTTTATTTAATCCTCACAGCAACCCAGTAAATGGGTATTATCATTTCACATATGTGGAAAATAGAGTTCAGAGAAGCTAAGAAACTTTTTCAAAGAGAGAGTAGTTTTTAGCCATGGCAACAGTTCTGGGAACCAAGCAATTCAGTTTCTAACTTGTTCACTTGGACCAGGAGTGTCTTGGAAGTCAGTCAGTCCATTTAATGGCTGATTCTTTCTGAATCTTGAGTCTCTCCTGTCCACCAGGGATTGCTAAGAGTATTTATGGTTATCTTTTTGTAGCCAGCATTACCCACATC
This sequence comes from Choloepus didactylus, assembly GCF_015220235.1. Taxonomy (NCBI): domain Eukaryota; kingdom Metazoa; phylum Chordata; class Mammalia; order Pilosa; family Megalonychidae; genus Choloepus; species Choloepus didactylus. Next base: position 96,196,174 of record NC_051310.1, read on the forward strand.
CCTGCCGTCCTTGGTCACTGCCCAAGATGTAAGCCATGTGATCTGCCCCCCTTATAGTCCCTTCCCCATGTTGCTCTGTGATTTAACACCCTCCTTTGCCTCCCACTATTGCCCTTCTTCCCAAAACTTACTCTGAAAGCATTCCAAGGTAAACAAACATCCCTATATCCTCAGCCACCTTGCTATCTTCCAAGGATATTGCTTTCCTTGTTGTTCTTTCAGATGAATGCTGCTCATTCTTTTCATGTTTCACATATCTCAGAGCTAGGACGTGGGATTGCCATTCTTGGTGTTCCCTGGTCTGGTTTCAAAGCTTAATTCTGCCTCCCTTGTTTTGAAACTCCCTCTGTTTTGAGACTCATACCATCCAATTGTTCACCTTCTACCCTTTCTTATCACAGTCAGCTTCTGGTTATAGTCCTCATTCATTAGTGACTTTGGCACCTGGCTCATAATTTTCTTTTCCAGCCTGAAACCTCCAAGATGACTTTTACTATCTGTGCCAGTTTGAATGTATTATGTCCCCCCAAATGCCATTATCTTTGATGTAATCTTGTGTTGGCAGACCTATCAGCATTAATTAGATTGCAATTCTTTGAGTGTTTCCACGGAGATGCGCCCCACCCAACTGTGGGTGATGACTCTGATTGGATAATTTCCATGGAGTTGTTGGCCCACCCATTCAGGTTGGGTCTGAATTAAATTACTGGAGCACTATATAAGATCAGACAGAAGGAGCAAGCTGCTACAGCCAAGAGGGACACTTTGAAGAAAGCACAGGAGCTGCAGATGAGAGACATTTTGAAGATGGCCATTGAAAGCAGACTCTTGCTCTGGAGAAGCTAAGAGAGGACAAATACCCCAAGTGCAACGAAGAGTGACATTTTTGAGGAACTGCAGCCTAGAGAGGAACGTCCTGGGAGAAAGCCGTTTTGAAACCAGAACTTTGGAGCAGACGCCAGCCACGTGCCTTCCCAGCTAATAGAGGTTTTCCGGACACCATTGGCCATCCTCCAGCAAAGGTACCCAATTGCTGATATGTTAACTTGGACACTTTATGCCTTAGACTGTAACTGTGTAACCAAATAAACCCCCTTTTGTAAAAGCCAATCCGTCTCTGGTGTTTTGCATTCCGGCAGCATTAGCAAACTAGAACACTATCCCTAGGGATGACCTCTCCAACAGCTTGACCTCTCAACAACAGAGATGTTCAGTTCTGCTCTACTTCACCCACCCCCTGTCATGTCTGCTTTCTTGATTTTAGCATCGTCTGAAGATGTCCCATCCTTGACATACTAAATTTAAATATTCATTTCTCTACAGTCTTCCTTTCTCCCAACTCTCCCACCTGGATACTGAGGTATTCATTCTTTGACTTCATGAAGATCTCCAGTATCTTGAGTCCTTCTCATTCATCAGCCTCCCTCTTCATTCACTTCCTGCCTCATCCAACCAGATTTATTGCATTTCCATGACAGTCTTGTCAAGGTCCTCAGTTTCTTTGCTCCCTTGATTTTCTGTTATACTCCTCCCAACAAATCTCTAACCTTCAATAAAACTGTTTTTCCTTCTTATTGTTTGCCTGGGTTCTCAACTGGTTCTCAAGACTGCCTGGCAGACTTCCCTATCATCCTGTCAGGTATTGCTCATTCTCTTCAACAACTATTTTAAACCTTCTCTCATCTCTCCTAGCCCACTCCCCAGTCCCCTCCCCCACAACCTTAGCAAATATCCTAAACTTCCACTTCACAGAAAATGGGAGAATTCTCTCAACTGTTTGTCAGCACACCCCAAAATGCAATAGTATATTGGCATCTTTGCTTGCCACCTGTGTTTGTGAAAGACCTGTACTCTGGAGCTCATCTCCTGCTGATTATCTTCTCTCCTGTACCTTTAGTCTATTCCTCTTTACTGGCTTCTGACCTGTAGCCTTTAAACATGCTCAGCCTTTAAACCTGCGTGGTCCCTTTCTTCCCCTTCCTAGTCAAAACTGCACTGCTCTGACTCTCTCAATTGTTGTGGCAATAGGAGCTGCATACATCAGCAGTGAAAAATTGAGTGAAAGAGGTTGGTCCTCAATCTGTGACTCTGCAGGGTGATGTAAGATAGAGGGACTCCAAACACGCTATACAAGTTTGGGACCCCTACTTGAGATCCAGGAAGTGAACAGTGACCTTTTTTTCCTCCAGGGTATCTTATTTTGGCAGTTCCTTCCAGTCAAAAATCTCAATGAGAAGAACCATCAAGACAGTGTGGACATATAATTATCATATTCCCTACACAGTAGGGATGCCAGACTCAGGGTGTGGCCACGGTAATGGGTGACTGAAGAGGAATGGCCTACTGAGGAAAACCAAAAGCAAGTGAGGTAAACCGTATTCAGAAGTGGTCTTTACAGGGTTTGGTTTGCCTCATGTTGGAGAAAGGTCTGGAGAGGCCTTTGGGATGACAAAGGTAACAACAACAAAAAGTAATTTGCTTGCTGTTTATAGTTGCTTCTGGATCATTGTTCCCTCCTCCTCCCTAAAGCATCTCGGCTTTGACTCCTGTGCCATCAAATTCAACCATCTACCACCCTTCTGAAGAGGTAGCTTGGTTATACTGCCATGCCCTGTTACCTCTGTCAGCAAATAGGTCATAAAATGTGCTGTATTGTGCTTTACAATTGTCGAATAAGACATGAGTTGATTTACAACTTTCAATTTTATATATTGATTTAAAATGTAAAGGGATAATAGTGGTATTTCCTGTGGAAACTTCTCATTAATCTATAATTGGGGTATACTTTATGTGCATTTATGAGTAATTTACTTAGGAACATATCCCCAAATAACTTGGGTTTTGCCTTTATTTGTGGTATTTCTGTTGTTAGATATAGTATTCTTCTACTGATACACTGATAAATAAAAGGCACTTGTGTGACGTGCAGATTTTTATCCAAAACTTGAGTTATTTTCTCTTCCTTTATTTTAAGGAAAGTTTACTATTTCAGCTTTCTACATTTGCCTTATTGAATATTTCCAATGTTTTGGAAATTGAACACTGAACACCTTACCACGAAGTTTTACAGTTCACAGAGGAGATATTTGGGCAGGCATGGTGACAAATATGTGCCTTCAATGAAACAGTTATCCATGGCCCTTTAAAACCAGAGAACTGTATGGGCAAGGTAGTGATTCTTCTCCCATATCTCTATATTAGTAGCAGAAGTTGTCTGGAAGATAACTCTCATGATTAACTTCAGGTTCTTCTAACATTTTTTTTTTCTTCCAGTTGCCCTGGAACATAAAAAAACTGAGTTAGTGTTCTGCTGATTAGATCAGTCCTCTGAAACGAAAATATTTATTTTGGAATGCCTGGGAAATAAGGCAGCAAAATTTTCTGTCCCTGAATACTATAGCAGGAATTAGTTCAGTACACGGCTTTAGGATGTGTTACAAATCCAAAAGATCATTTAGCATGCCTAAAATATTTTGCCTCCTGAGAAGCGTTATAACTTATCTAGATACTTTTATAATTTGTTAGCAGTAATCATAGTCATATCTAAATCATATCTAACATAGTAAATCCCGTAACTGTTTTTATGTATTTTTTTTTTAATCTTCATTTTATTGAGATATATTCACATATCACGCAGTCATACAAAACAAATAGTACTTTTGATTGTTTACAATACCATTACATAGTGGTACATTCATCACCCAAATCAATCCCTGGCACCTTCATTAGCACACACACAAAAATAACAAGAATAATAATTAGAGTGAAAAAGAGCAATTGAAGTAAAAAAGAACACTGGGTACCTTTGTCTGTTTGTTTCCTTCCCCTATTTTTCTACTCATCCATCCATAAACTAGACAAAGTGGAGTGTGGTCCTTATGGCTTTCCCAATCCCATTGTCACCCCTCATAAGCTACATTTTTATACAACTGTCTTCGAGATTCATGGGTTCTGGGTTGTAGTTTGATAGTTTCAGGTATCCACCACCAGCTACCCCAATTCTTTAGAACCTAAAAAGGGTTGTCTAAAGTGTGCATAAGAGTGCCCACCAGAGTGACCTCTCAGCTCCTTTTGGAATCTCTCTGCCACTGAAGCTTATTTCATTTCCTTTCTTTTTTTTTTTTTTTCTTAAACTTTTTATTTTGAAATAATTTCAAACTTACAGGACAGTTGCAAAAATAATACAAAACCCATTACAGAGAACTCCAACATAACAATCAGTGGTATTTTGGAATCAAGGAAATAAGGTATATTTTAGTAGGTTTCTGCATATGTATGTATATACCCTTCAGTATGAATTTGGAAGTTATTTTTATTCATTTAGTGTTGAAAATATAGTTTTAACTGCTTTCCCAGGGAAATGATTTGGAGAGTAAGTCAGAGTTTTGCAGATACACCATGTTTATCAATAGCCACTGTTCTCCTTTGGATTCTGCTCATGTGGTTTAAAAGCAAACCTTCATTTACTGAAGACCCTCATTTCAAGGAAAAATCAAGTCACAATCAGCATGTTAAGAAATACTCATGTCATGACGTGTAGAGTTACAGAGTTTAGAAGTTGATTCCAACCCCCTTAATTTACAGATGAGGAAACTTCTTATGGCTCTACATGTGATATTTTTTTTTTTAATCTTCATTTTATTGAGATATATTCACATACCACGCAGTCATACAAAACAAATCGTACTTTTGATTGTTTACAGTACCATTACATAGTGTTACATTCATCACCCAAATCAATCCCTGACACCTTCATTAGCACACACACAAAAATAACAAGAATAATAATTAGAGTGAAAAAGAGCAATTGAAGTAAAAAAGAACACTGGGTACCTTTGTCTGTTTGTTTCCTTCCCCTATTTTTCTACTCATCCATCCATAAACTAGACAAAGTGGAGTGTGGTCCTTATGGCTTTCCCAATCCCATTGTCACCCCTCATAAGCTACATTTTTATACAACTGTCTTCGAGATTCATGGGTTCTGGGTTGTAGTTTGATAGTTTCAGGTATCCACCACCAGCTACCCCAATTCTTTAGAACCTAAAAAGGGTTGTCTAAAGTGTGCATAAGAGTGCCCACCAGAGTGACCTCTCGGCTCCTTTTGGAATCTCTCTGCCACTGAAGCTTATTTCATTTCCTTTCACATCCCCCTTTTGGTCAAGAAGATGTTCTCCGTCCCACGATGCCAGGTCTACATTCCTCCCTGAGAGTCATATTCCGCGTTGCCAGGGAGATTCACTCCCCTGGGTGTCTGATCCCACGTAGAGGGGAGGGCAGTGATTTCACCTTTCAAGTTGGCTTAGCTAGAAAGACAGGGCCACATCTGAGCAACAAAGAGGCATTCGGGAGGAGGCTCTTAGGCACAACCATAGGGAGGCCTAGACTCTCCTTTGCAGCAACCGTCTTCCCAAGGGTAAAACCTGTGGTAGAGGGCTCAACCCATCAAACCACCAGTCCCCTATGTCTGTGGTCATGTTAGCAACCATGGAGGTGGGGTAGGCGAATACCCCTGCATTCTCCACAGGCTCCTCAAGGGGGCACTACATCTTTTTTTTTTCCCTTGTTTTTCTTTTCTTTTTTTTTTTTTTAACTTTCCCTTCTTTTTTAAATCAACTGTATGAAAAAAAAAAGTTAAAAAGAAAACAAACATACAGTAAAAGAACATTTCAAAGAGACCATAACAAGGGAGTAAGAAAAAGACAACTAACCTAAAATAACTGCTTAACTTCCAACATGTTCCTACTTTACCCCAAGAAAGTTACCTAATATAGCAACATTTCTGTGAACTTGCTCCTACTATATCCATCAGAAATTAACAGACCATAGTCATTCCTGGGCATCCCCAGAACGTTAAATAGCTTATCTGTTCTTGGATTATTGTTCCCCCTTCCTTAATTGCTCTCTATTGCTAGTTCCCCTACATTCTACATTATAAACCCTTTGTTTTACATTTTTCAAAGTTCACATTAGTGGTAGCATGTAATATTTCTCTTTTTGTGCCTGGCTTATTTCGCTCAGCATTACGTCTTCAAGGTTCATCCATGTTGTCACATGTTTCACGAGATCGTTCCTTCTTACTGCCGCGTAGTATTCCATCGTGTGTATATACCACATTTTATCTATCCACTCATCTGTTGAAGGACATTTCGGTTGTTTCCATCTCTTGGCAATTGTGAATAATGCTGCTATGAACATTGGCGTGCAGATATCTGTTCGTGTCACTGCTTTCCGATCTTCCGGGTATATACCGAGAAGTGCAATCGCTGGATCGAATGGTAACTCTGTATCTAGTTTTCTAAGGAACTGCCAGACTGACTTCCAGAGTGGCTGAACCATTATACAGTCCCACCAACAATGAATAACAGTTCCAATTTCTCCACATCCCCTCCAGCATTTGTAGTTTCCTGTTTGTTTAATGGCAGCCATTCTAACCGGTGTTAGATGGTATCTCATTGTGGTCTTAATTTGCATCTCTCTAATAGCTAGTGAAGCTGAACATTTTTTCATGTGTTTCTTGGCCATTTGTATTTCCTCTTCAGAGAACTGTCTTTTCATATCTTTTGCCCATTTAGTAATAGGGCCGACTGTACTATTGTCATTGAGTTGTAGGATTTCTTTATATATGCAAGATATCAGTCTTTTGTCAGATACATGGTTTCCAAAAATTTTTTCCCATTGAGTTCGCTGCCTCTTTACCTTTTTGAGAAATTCCTTTGAGGTGCAGAAACTTCTAAGCTTGAGGAGTTCCCATTTATCTATTTTCTCTTTTGTTGCCTGTGCTTTGGGTGTAAAGTCTAGGAAGTGGCCGCCTAATACAAGGTCTTGAAGATGTTTTCCTACATTATCTTCTAGGAGTTTTATGGTACTTTCTTTTATATTGAGATCTTTGGTCCATTTTGAGTTAATTTTTGTGTAGGGGGTGAGGTAGGGGTCCTCTTTCATTCTTTTGGATATGGATATCCAACTCTCCCAGCCCCATTTGTTGAAAAGACCATTATGACTCAGTTCAGTGACTTTGGGGGCCTTATCAAAGATCAGTCGGCCATAGATCTGGGCGTCTATCTCCGAATTCTCAATTCGATTCCATTGATCTATATGTCTATCTTTGTGCCAGTACCATGCTGTTTTGGCAACTGTGGCTTTATAATAAGCTTCAAAGTCAGGGAGTGTAAGTCCTCCCACTTCGTTTTTCTTTTTTAGAGTGTCTTTAGCAATTCGAGGCATCTTCCCTTTCCAAATAAATTTGATAACTAGCTTTTCCAAGTCTGCAAAGTAGGTTGTTGGAATTTTGATTGGGATTGCATTGAATCTGTAGATGAGTTTGGGTAGAATTGACATCTTAATGACATTTAGCCTTCCTATCCATGAACATGGAATATTTTTCCATCTTTTAAGGTCCCCTTCTATTTCTTTTAGTAGAGTTATGTAGTTTTCTTTGTATAGGTCTTTTACATCTTTGGTTAAGTTTATTCCTAGGTACTTGATTTTTTTAGTTGCTATTGAAAATGGTATCTTTTTCTTGAGTGTCTCTTCAGTTTGTTCATTTCTAGCATATAGAAACATTACTGACTTATGTGCATTAACCTTGTATCCTGCTACGTTGCTAAATTTGTTTATTAGCTCTAGTAGCTGTATCGTCGATTTCTCAGGGTTTTCTAGATATAAGATCATATCATCTGCAAACAATGACAGTTTTACTTCTTCTTTTCCAATTTGGATGCCTTTTATTTCTTTGTCTTGCCGGATTGCCCTGGCTAGCACTTCCAGCACAATGTTGAATAACAGTGGTGACAGCGGGCATCCTTGTCTTGTTCCTGATCTTAGAGGGAAGGCTTTCAGTCTCTCACCATTGAGTACTATGCTGGCTGTGGGTTTTTCATATATGCTCTTTATCATGTTGAGGAAGTTTCCTTCAATTCCTACCTTTTGAAGTGTTTTTATCAAAAAGGGATGTTGGATTTTGTCAGATGCTTTTTCAGCATCTATTGAGATGATCAATTGATTTTTCCCTTTGGACTTGTTAATGTGTTGTAATACATAGATTGATTTTCTTATGTTGAACCATCCTTGCATGCCTGGAATGAACCCCACTTGGTCATGGTGTATGAGTTTTTTAATGTGTCTTTGGATTCGATTTGCAAGTATTTTGTTCAGGATTTTTGCATCTATATTCATTAGAGAGATTGGCCGGTAGTTTTCCTTTTTTGTAGCATCTTTGCCTGGTTTTGGTATTAGATTGATGTTAGCTTCATAAAATGAGTTAGGTAGTGTTCCATTTTCTTCAATGTTGTGAAAGAGTTTGAGTAAGATTGGTGTCAGTTCTTTCTGGAAAGTTTGGTAGAATTCCCCTGTGAAGCCATCTGGCCCTGGGCATTTATTTGTGGGAAGATTTTTGATGACTGATTGGATCTCTTTGCTTGTGATGGGTTGGTTGAGGTCTTCTATTTCTTCTCTGGTCAGTCTAGGTTGTTCATATGTTTCCAGGAAATTGTCCATTTCCTCTACATTATCCAGTTTGTTGCCATACAGTTGTTCATAGTATCCTCTTAAAATTTTTTTTAATTTCTTCAGGATCTGCAGTTATGTCACCTTTTTCATTCATTATTTTGTTTATATGGGTCTTCTGTCTTTTTGATTTTGTCAGTCTAGGTAGGGGCTTGTCAATCTTGTTGATCTTCTCAAAGAACCAACTTTTGGTGATATTTATCCTCTCTATTGTTTTTTTGTTCTCTATGTCATTTATTTCTGCTTTAATCCTTGTTATTTCTTTTCTTCTACTTGGTTTAGGATTGGTTTGCTGTTCATTTTCTAGCTTCTTCAGTTGATCCATTAGTTCTTTGATTTTGGCTCTTTCTTCCTTTTTAATATATGCGTTTAGTGCTATAAATTTCCCCCTTAGCACTGCTTTTGCTGCATCCCATAGGTTTTGGTATGTTGTGTTCTCATTTTCATTCGTCTCTATATATTTAGCAATTTCTCTTGCTATTTCTTCTTTAACCCACTGATTGTTTAGGAGTGTGTTTAACCTCCAGGTATTTGTGAATTTTCTAAGTCTCTGATGGTTATTGACTTCTAATTGTATTGCATTGTGGTCAGAGAATGTGCTTTGAATAATTTCAATCTTTTTTAAATTTATTGAGGCTTGTTTTATGTCCCAGCATATGATCTATTCTGGAGTAAGTTCCATGAGCACTAGAAAAGTATGTGTATCCTGGTGATTTGGGATGTAATGTCCTGTATATGTCTGTTAAATCTAATTCATTTATCAGATTGTTTAGGTTTTCAGTTTCCTTATTGGTCCTCTGTCTGGTTGATCTATCTATAGGAGAGAGTGATGTGTTGAAGTCTCCCACAATTATTGTGGAAACATCAATTGCTTCCTTTAGTTTTGCCAGTGTTTCTCTCATGTATTTTGTGGCACCTTGATTGGGTGCATAGACATTTACGATTGTTATTTCTTCTTGCTGAATTGCCCCTTTTATTAGTATGTAGTGGCCTTCTTTGTCTCTCAAAACATCCCTGCATTTGAAGTCTATTTTATCTGAGATTAATTTTGCTACACCTGCTTTCTTTTGGCTGTAGCTTGCATGAAATATTTTTTTCCATCCTTTCACTTTCAGTTTCTTTGTGTCCCTGTGTCTAAGATGAGTCTCTTGTATGCAACATATGGATGGTTCATTTTTTTTGATCCATTCTGCGAATCTATATCTTTTAATTGGGGAGTTTAATCCATTTACATTCAGCGTTATAACCGTGAAGGCATTTCTTGAATCAGCCATCTTATCCTTTGGTTTATGTTTGTCATATTTTTCCCCTCTGTCTATTAATATCCTTTATTGTACCCATACCGAATCTCTTTAGTACTGAACCTTTCTCCAAGTCTGTCTGTCCTTTCTTTGTTTCTCTGTCTGTAGGGCTCCCTTTAGTATCTCCAGCAGGGCAGGTCTCTTGTTAGTGAATTCTCTCAACATTTGTTTGTCTGTGAAAAATTTAAGCTCTCCCTCAAATTTGAAGGAGAGCTTTGCTGGATAAAGTATTCTTGGCTGGAAATTTTTCTCACTCAGAATTTTAAATATATCGTGCCACTGCCTTCTCGCCTCCATGGTGGCTGCTGAGTAGTCACTACTTAGTCTTATGCTGTTTCCTTTGTATGTGGTGAATTGCTTTTCTCTTGCTGCTTTCAGAACTTGCTCCTTCTCTTCAGTATTTGAGAGTCTGATCAGAATATGTCTTGGTGTGGGTTTATTTGGATTTATTCTATTTGGGGTTTGCTGAGCATTTATGATTTGTGTATTTATGTTGTTTAGAAGATTTGGGAAGTTTTCCCCAACAATTTCTTTGAATACTCTTCCTAGACCTTTACCCTTTTCTTCCCCTTCTGGGACACCAATGAGTCTTATATTTGGACGTTTCATATTATCTATCATATCCCTGAGGTCCATTTCGATTTTTTCAATTTTTTTCCCCATTCTTTCTTTTATGCTTTCATTTTCCATTCTGTCATCTTCCAGGTCACTGATTCGTTGTTCACCTTCCTCTAGTCTTGTACTATGAGTGTCCAGAATCTTTTTAATTTGGTCAACAGTTTCTTTAATTTCCATAAGATCATCCATTTTTTTATTTAGTCTTGCAGTGTCTTCTTTATGCTCTTCTAGGGTCTTCTTGATTTCCTTTGTCTCCCGTACTATGGTCTCATTGTTCATCTTTAGTTCTTTGAGTAGCTGCTCTAGGTGCTGTGTCTCTTCTGGTCTTTTGATTTGGGTGCTTGGGCTTGGGTTATCCATATCGTCTGGTTTTTTCATATGCTTTATAATTTTCTGTTGTTTTTGGCCTCGTGGCATTTGCTGACCTTGATAGGGTTCTTTTAGGGTTTGTAGACCAGTTGAAGTCCTTATCTCTAATTTATCAGATCTACAGCTTCGTGGAGTACACTTTCTCTAACTAACCAGCAGGTGGCGTCCACGAGCCACCTGTTCTCCACAAGCCAGTTCTCCCCTGCTTAGCCTTTTTGGTGAGTGGGGGAGTGAGTCTTGTGGGGTCCAATTGGTGTACCAAGCTTGCGTGTGTAGTTGGTGTTGCCTGCCCTGTATATGGGGCGTGTTTCTGGGCAGTCATGAAGGGGGGGGTGGCTCTAACAATCAAATCTCCCTGGTGATCCTAGAGTTTTAAGGCTGCTGCAATAATCTAATCCTTCAGTTCGGTCCTGCCACAGTTGGTCTCTGCCACTGACCCACAAGTCCTTGGTATTGGCGTATGGCTCCTGAGACTTGCAAGTGGGCCCCTTTTCCAGGCCGTGCACCCCCTGGTCCTCTGTTGAGGGATGACTGTGCTATGTCACAGGTGAGTGCCGTCCCCCCAGGGCAGTTCTGGGCTGCTGGGCTGTGTAGGGAGGCTCCCAGTCTGCTGAAATGATGGCTGAATGGGGCTTTGTTAATTCACACTGCTCTACCTTCCCAACTCTGGGACAATCAGCTGAGGTTGCAGGGAAGGCTAATGTCCATGCCCAGTTTTGTGGTGTGTGCCTGTTATTTGAAGCACTTCCGTCACACTGGGTTGTCTGGGGCAGTTCTGGGCTATGGGGCTGGCGATGGGCTGGAGTGTTTCCTGTCCACCAGGATGGTGGCTGTGAGCGGACACCCCCCTTTTCTTGGGAAGTTGTGGTGTTTAGTGAATTTTCTCAGCCAGTGGATTATTGTGTTTTGTCTCAGAGCTCTCCTAGTTCTGCTCTTGACTTGACCTGCCCAAATTGCAGGTCTTTGAAACTTTCTGTATTGGGCTTCTTAGAGTAATTGTTTTAGAAAAAGAAAAAAGGATTAAAAAAAAAAAAGAAAAAAAAAAAGGGGCCCTCCTCAGAGATCTAATGGGTTATTGAAATGCTGAGAGAGAAAGCAACCAGGGCCATTAAGGAAAAGTCCACAGGGCAGAGAGATCAGCTTTTCTTCGGGATTTGCATATGCGCCTCAGGGCGGGAGCTCGGGCCTGAGCTCTGCCCTTTCCCCTTCCACGCTCACCAGAACTCCAGAAATCCTCCGCTTTTATTTTGGAGTTTTTCGTGTTGTTTTTTTTCTATGCCTGTCTCCTCTCTGCTGGTCTGGCTGCTCTCAGATTCTCTGGTGTCTGGTCTCCATCTATCTATGGTTGGAGTTTGGATCAGCAGAATGAGTTTCCGATAAGGGCTGCCACTGCAGTTCTCCCTTCTCCTTCCCGGAGCTTTCAGCCCCTCCTCCCACGGGACTGAGCCTGGCAGGGAGGGGCACGGGTCCCCTGGCCGCAGAAACTTACAGATTTTGCTGATCTCAGCAGTTCCACGTTTTCATGAGTGTTGTATGAAGTATGCCCAAAGTCAGATTGCTCTGTGGTGTCCAGTCCACGCAGTTCCTGGCTTTCTACCTACTTTCCTGGAGGAGTAACTAAAACATACAGCTCACCAGTCTGCCATCTTGCCCCGTCTCCGTTTTTATGTATTTTTATTTTATCCTCACCTATTTGGAGAAGAAAAAAAGAAGTAGATGGTTTTTATTTTACGTTCAAGGAAACAAGACTTTAAAAAGGCATAATGTGCCTAACGTCACACAGCAGGAGAGCTATTGTTAATGACTTGTTTTCCTCTAACATGCATTGCACTTCTTTCCCCATGTTTGAAATTTAGTTTGAAGTTATTTGGAAAAGGTTGAGATGGAAAAGGCATTGAAAGAAGAGTCAGGAGATTGGGCTCTGCCTTTATGAACTGTGTGACAGAGCACAGCTTTCTCATGATCAAATACCTTTGGGAAACTTTGGTTTCAACAAAATTGAGCAGGCTTCTTTTTATTAAAAGGCTTCTTTGAGCCTTAAAACACATGAGTGTTGTGAGTCCATCCACCTCCTCCTCCCTTGAGCTGCCTATATTTCCCATTATTTGATAACACACTCTTATTTTTGAGGATGCCTATTTTCTAATTGAACTCACTTGTTATATCACTAGCTTTCCTTTGCCTTCTAGATCTGAACCTGCAGCCCCTGAATGAATTTCAAGGGATCTGGAATTGGGTGCATAATTAAGGGGAAATATATATATTCATTCATTTTTCATTCGTTTCATTCATTTTTCTGGGTATTTCCAACAACTTCTATAAGCTCGGTAAAAGCTAAGAGTACTGCTACGTAGGAAGCCGGAGGTTTCTGTATGAATGCAGTTTTATAATCTGTCTTTACTATATATACCATCTGGATAAGTAAAGAACCCAACAGGAAACCCAGTCTCTGAAAATCTGTATCAAGTCCTGGTACTCAGACAAAGGTTGGGGAAAAGTTTATAATTTCCCCCACCTAAAGTCTGGAGTTTGGTCAAATGAACCAGTGAGTATTATTTTCTCAGCTGCAAAGTAAAAGGGAAGTCAAGACCAGGAAGTGACTAAATTCATTCAGTAAACCTGGATGTGTTTCTACCTTGGTACTACTTCGTGACCTTGGATAAATCTCTTTAGCATATTTATCTATGAAACAAAGGAGTTAAGCTAAGATAATACTAAGTGATTCCAAGAATTATACCAAAATTAGTGGTAAATGGGGAATGAGTATAGAATTCTAAGGTATCCTTATTTTTCCTCAGGGATTGTCCAGTTATGTTTTAATGTTAAGTCTCTATAACTAGGGTGACCATTTGTTCTGGTTTGCCTGAGGGGTTTGATGGGATATGAACTTTCAGTGCTAAAACAGGACAGATCAGAATGAGTTGGTCATCCTGCTCTAAACTTGATGCATTATAATACATTTGTTTGTTGTGAGGATTAAAGGAGATAATTATATGTGAGAGCACATTGCATGCTGCTTGGCACATAGGCACTCCATACATTTTTGTAAGAATTGATACTAAATCTTGATTGAGCAGATTCACACATTGCTCTTTGAGAAATTGTAGGGAAGAACTTGGCCACCAGTTTTGTGTCTTAAAATTGGCATTTCCTGTTCAGGCCCCCTTGAAGAGCATTCAGTCTCGTGCTGTTAGGTGTTGGTTTTTTTTTTAGTCTCATTTCCTTGTCTGTGAAATTGGAAATAGTGATATTTATCTTACAGGATTCAGTAATGTGTTGTTAGCATGCTAAGAGTGTTTAGCACAGTGCCAGGCTCACAGTAAGTTCTTAAAAAATGGTAGCTATTGGAATAACATAGTCCGATAACATTTTACGTAGATGCTGTTTGAAATCAGTAGTCCCATTAGTGGGAATTCCTAAATTGGAATTATAGCCATTGATTGTTGATTGAGATTTTAGCATCATTCGTTCTTTTTTTTAGGTACTTTCTTATTCCAGAATGCCTGAGGAAGAGTCTTGTATACTTGCACAACTGAAAATGTGTGTTTTAAAATTTCATTTCAGGTAATGAGGAGTACCTGATTAATCTCATAGACTCTCCGGGACATGTGGATTTCTCCTCAGAAGTATCAACAGCTGTTCGCATTTGCGATGGGTGCATCATTGTGGTAGATGCTGTGGAAGGAGTCTGTCCACAGGTAGTGGATTGTAATGTGAAAATATTTAACTGGTTGAAGAAGGTGGGAAAAGAGGAGGTACTGACTGTTGATTACAATTTGCCACTTTAGGCATTATACCGACAATCAGAAGGGGGTTTTATTTTTCACATTTCCTGATGTTCCAGGTAGTGATAGAGTTGGATCACACAAGTTTTGAAGGGATCTTACAGAGATGATGACTTTAACTTTGGAAAGTTTGGATTAAGTGTCTGTGGTATTCTCTTAGAGAGGAACTCAGCAGGAATGGGAGAAATGTTGAATTTTGGGAGGAACTGGAGGTTTCAGTCCCATGGAAAAGGCTTCTGAAGACTGAGAGGTTCTTGATAGCAAAATATCAAAAAACTGCTTCTCCTCTAGATTGGCTAAGTCTTTTCTATTATTTTCTCGGTCTATGCTTCTCCTCCTGCACTCACCTAAGCGCGCGCGCACACACACACAACTTCCTTCCTTCCCTATCTGATACTTCTGTATCCTTAATCCAGTATTTCTCAACTTTTCCACTGAAGTTGGAAGAGTTTACCCCTAAGGGCAGAGTATTCATACCATTCCAGTGGGGATGGAGCTCAGAGTGGCTCTCTTCAAGCTCATTTCTTTTAATAACTTTTTTTCAAAATCTTAGTTTTATATTTTAAAAAAAAAAGATGTTGTGACTTTCTGTATTCTACTCCTTATTATACCCATGTTTGTTTTAATGTTTTCCTTTCTGTTTTAATCAGACACAAGCAGTTTTGCGACAAGCCTGGCTCGAAAACATCCGTCCAGTTTTAGTGATTAATAAGATAGACCGCTTGATAGTGGAACTGAAATTTACCCCACAGGAGGCCTATTCTCACCTCAAGAATATATTAGAACAGGTATTTTATACTTCACCTCAGTATTTTAAGAACTGGAGTTCAAAAAGAGTTGTAAGGAAGTTGCCATGTTGGGCATGAGACAATGCTACAGAAAATTCACCTGTTTAGAGATTTTGTCATTTAAGATGTATGTGGAGTGATCATGCTACAGCAGAGGCAACAGACAAGGATGCTCTCAGGAGTCTTTTCCATCTCCTGGAAGCACCTTTCAGTCTAAAGCTTGGACAATAGGTTTTAAAACTCTCTTATTAAAAATATTGTAGTTTGGTTCCAAAGTGAAGCAATATTAGGAAGTTCTGTGGTATTTTATTACCTGTTTTTAGAAGAATTTTACCCAAGTATTCATTTATTTATTCAGCAGATATTTACATAAATGTATATTGAATGAATGGATTCTTGAATATCCATTGTGTGCTAAGGATTATGACTAAAGATGGACAGGTCAGAGTCCCTACTTTCAAAGAGCTTACAATGTAGTAGGGGAGACAAATAGTTACCAAGAAATATTTGTAGAACAATGAGATAAGCTTTGGGTTTGATTTGAGACATAGATGAGGGACAGCTAACACAAACTGAAGTCGAGGAAGAGAGGGTTAAGAAAAGTCTCACAATAGAAGCTTTGAGTGAGATGCAGGGAAGCTAGATGTATGGAAGTAGAGAAATAGGGGAAAGGCATTTAAGAAAGAAGAAATAGGATTTACAAAGGCAAGAAAAAGCATGGTACTATGTTGCATTCAAAGAACTATAAGTTGTTATAACTGGAGAATTAGGTTATTTTAGGCAATGACAAGAGATGGGTGTAGGGAAAAATTTAGAACACTTTATGTGCTTCGCATGGGAGTTTTTACTTTCTTCAAGAAAATAGGTCATTGAAGAGACCAACTTGAGAATGTGTATTTACTAAAGGAGGGATGGTAAAGGTAGAGCAGTGAGAAAGAATGAGCAATGGAGGTAGTTGCCTGTAGACAGGCAGGGATGGGCACACGTGAAATGCTCCTTACCCTTAAGTGGAAGGAGAAGGGTCAGCAGGATTTGCAGAAGTCAACAGGCTCATAGTTGGAACATAGAGTGCTCTCAAGATTTCTAAGTAATAGATTCCATTTTCTTTCTGAGGTAGAAAATAAGATTACTTACTTGAGAGTGAAAATAGTTTGAGGTTACTGGTTGGTAAGTGGACCTGACGAGAATGGGGACAATTTCAAAACACTGATATAAGAAATGGAAGAAGGAATTGACTAAGGTTATAAACCAGGATTGTGAGATTAGAAACCCTGCATGTAGCAGTAGGCCCTGGATCTGATAAACAAGATAAAAATTTGCCACATTAGTGTTTGCATTAGACTAATAATAATCATTAGAAAAATGACCTTTCAAAAACCTTATAATTTAGTTTTACTGGGTTTAGAAAGAATGGATTAATAGCATATACATTAATCATTGGTTGCAAATGTCACCTCCATCCATGTGTGCTCAATATAAGCCCAAACTGTCACCAATGATTCTAGCCTTAACAAGGATTAGATAGTGTGTTTCCTATCATGGGCATACTAAGCATCTAAATGACATTCTGCCATTTCACCATCTTTCCTAGATTAATGCACTCACAGGAACTCTTTTTACTTCTAAAGTCCTAGAAGAAAGAGCAGAGAGAGAGACTGAATCCCAAATGAATCCAAATTCTGAGCAAGGAGAGCAAGTATATGACTGGAGCACTGGCTTGGAGGACACAGATGATTCTCACCTTTACTTCTCTCCAGATCAGGGAAATGTGGTGTTTACAAGTGCTGTAGATGGGTGGGGCTTTGGGTAAGTCTGTTTGGATTTTATATGCAGCTGATTTTTTACCTAAACTTTTTATTTTGAGATAATTGTAGTTGTAAGCTGTAGTTATAGATATATATCCATGCACCCTTTACCCAGTTTCCCCTAAGGGTAGCATCGTGCAAAATTGTAGTACAATAGAACAACAAGGATATTGATGTTGATACAGTCAAAGTACAGAACATTTCCATCAGGACAGAGATCTCTCATGTTGCCCTTTTATAGCCATACATATCCTCCCCCTTTTAACCCCTGGCAACCATTAATCTATACTTTTCTCCAATCTATAATTTTGTCATTTGAGAATGTTATATAAGGGGAATAAAATAATATGTAACCTTTGGATTGGCTTTTTTCCCTATGTATAATTCTCTGGAGACTCATCCTAGTTGTTGCATGTATTAATAATAGTTCCTTTTTATTACTGAGTAGTAGCATTTCAAGGTATGGTTCTACCTCAGTTTGATTAACCATTTACCCATTGAATGACATCTGGGTTATTTCCAGCTTTGGGCTCTCATGAGTAAAGCTGCTATAAGCAGTCATATACAGGTGTTTGTGTGAACACAAGTTTTCATTTCTCTGGGATAAATGCCCAGGAGTGCAGTTGCTAGATTATAGGATAGTTACATGGTTAGTTTTTAAAGAAACTGCAAACTGTTTCACGTCTTCGCTGGCATTTGTTGTTGTTGCTGGGTTTTTTTTAGCAATTATAGTAGGTATATACTGATATGCTGTAGTTTTAATTTGCATTTCCCTAATGGCTAATGATGTTGAACATCTTTTCATGTGCTTATTTGCCATCTGTTTGTTTTCTTTGGTGAAATGTCTTTTCATAGCCTTTGCCCATTTTCTAATTGGAGTTTTGTTTTGCTTTGTTTTGTTTTTGCTCTTGAGTTTTGAGAGTTCTTTAACATATTTGCGATGTTGGTCCTTTGTCTTATACATGTTTTGCAATGTTTTCTTCAAATCTGTAGCTTGACTTTTCATCCTCTTAATGGTCTTTTGTGGAGCAAGAGTTTTTAATTTAGATGAAGTTGAGTTTATCAGTTTTTCCTTTTATGAATCAAGCTTTTGGAGTCAAGTTTGAGGACTCTTTGCCTAACCTTGAAGTCTAAAGATTTTCTCCTAAAACTTTTGTGATTTTCCTTTTACATATAAGTCTTTGATCCATTTTAAGTTAGTTTTTGTATAAGGTGTGAGACTTGGGTTGAGACAGATTTTTTTTTTTTTTTTTTTTTTGCTTATGGTTGTCCAATTACTCCAATACCTTTTGTTGAAAATGGTATCTTTCCTCCATAGGATTGCCTTTGTGTCTTTGTCAAAATCAGTTGGTCATATTTGTGTGGGTCTATTTCTGAGTTCTCTGTTCTGTTCCATTGGTCTGTGAGTCTATCTTTCCTCCTATACTACACAGTAGTTACTTTAGCTATATACAATAATCAGGTAGACTGTTTCCATCTACATTATTCTTTTCCAAAAACTGTTTTAGCTATTCTTTGGTCTTTGCATGTAAATTTTATAGTAATCTCATCTCTAGCTACAAAAAAAAATCTTGCTTAGATTTTGATGAGAATTGCATTATACCTATGTATCTATTTGGGGAGAATTGACATCTTTACTATGTTGACTTTTCCAATTTATGAACATAATATGTCTGTCCATTTATTTAGAACTTTCAGTTTCTTCTGTCAGCATGTTGTAGTTTCTAGCATGCTAATCCTTTTATGTTCTGTTAGTTTTACACCTAATTTTTCATTGTTTGAACTATTGTAAATAGTATTGTATTTTTAATTTTAGTGTCCACAGGTTCATCACTAGTATAGAGAAATCCAGTTGATTTTTATATGTTGATATTCTATCCTGTGACCTTGCCGAACTCATTTATTAGCTTCTTTAGGAGTCTTTGTAAATTCCTTGGGACTTTTCATAAAACATTCATGTCACTTACCTATAGAGACAGTTTTATTTCTTCCTTTCCTACCTGTGTGCCATTTGTTTCCTTTTCTTACCATCTTGCAATGGGTAGAACTTCTAGTATTTTGTTGAATAAATGTGGTGAGAGCAGACATCCTTGCCTTCTTCCTGACCTTAGAGGGAAAGCATTCAGTCTTTCACAATTAGGTATAATGTTAGCAATGTTAGCTGTAGATTTTTTAAGGTATTTTTTTATCAAGTTGAGGAAATATCCCTCTATTCCTGTTTTTGTAAGTGTTACTATCATAAATGGGCATTGGGTTTTGTCAGAATCTTTTTCTGCATTAATTGATAGAATCATGACTTTTTTTTTCTTCTTTAGCTTGTTAATATGGTGGATTGATTGATTTTTGAATAGTGAACCAGTCTTGCATCTCTTTTTGGATTTTATATACAATTGATTTCTTTGAATAAATTCAAAATTCAGTGGTACACAAAAGGGGGATGCAAAATGAAATGAAGTAAAGCTTCAGTGGCTGAGGGATTTCAAATGGAGTCGAGAGATCACTCTGGTGGACATTCTTACGCACTATATAAATAACACTTTTTAGGTTTTAATGTATTGGAATAGTAGAAGTAAATACCTGAAACTACCAAACTCCAATCCAGTAGCCTTGACTCTTGAAGATGGTTGAACAATGTATCTTACAAGGGGTGACAGTGTGATTGTAAAAACCTTGTGGATCGCACTCCCTTTATCCAGTGTATGGATGGATGAGTAGAAAAATGGGGACAAAAACTAAATGAAAAATAGGGTGGGATGGGGGGGATGATTTGGGTGTTCTTTTTTATTTTTATTTTTTATTCTTATTCTGATTCTTTCTGATATAAGGAAAATGTTCAAAAATAGATTGGGGTGATGAATGCACAGCTATATGATGGTACTTTGAACAGTTGATTGTACACCATGGGTGATTGATTGTATCATATGTGAATATATCTCAATAAAACTGAATTTAAAAAAAATTCAGTAGTACAAAAGTGCATACCATGAAAAGGCTCCCACCGTATCTTAGTTTTTCATTTCTCCACAGGAAACCAGTTTGTCCTGGCAGTTTCTTGTGTATCTTCCAGAGATTATTTGTACATATATGAGCAAATATATTTATATCAACTTTTAGTATCTACACTAGG
The DNA here is from genome assembly GCF_015220235.1 of Choloepus didactylus. Classification (NCBI taxonomy): domain Eukaryota; kingdom Metazoa; phylum Chordata; class Mammalia; order Pilosa; family Megalonychidae; genus Choloepus; species Choloepus didactylus. The sequence goes on from NC_051310.1 coordinate 96,216,472, forward strand.
AGATGTCTGTAGGATAGAAAGAAATTAACTTTATTAGGGATGTACCTTACTACAGTGTACATTGTCCAATATTATAATACCAGGCATTGAACTAGTCACAGGTAAATTATTTCAAGATATTGAACAATTTGCTTCACAACACTTAGCTATTATGTGGCAGGGCCGATATTAAGATTAAAGTCTGCCTGAATCCACAGCTTGTGCTTTGACACCATGGTACTTCCATGGATGTTAACTATGGAATTTAGAGAGTGATGTTTCTTCTTTATTTTACCTTCTGGATATGTACATTTTGAAGCCATGTAACAGTGATGTAGATTTTTAGAATGTGATAGGTGATTGTTTACGTTTCATTCACAATCATTACTGACTTATGGGATCAGAAAATCCAAATATATTTAAAGGATTATTATTTTAACAGAAATATCTTCTGTTGGGATAAACAGTTGTGGGACTGTAATGAAATCTTGCATATAATTTCTAGAGGTAATAGAACCAGAAATAATGCACCAGGTAAAAACAAAGTCTACTTATAAAATGTTTTATCAGTATGGCCTAGAAATGAGAAAGAAGAAAGGTTCAGAAATTGGCTAGAATGCAAGGCTTGGAAACAGCCTACCCAATCTCTTGCTGTTCCTTGTCTTCCTTTTCATAGGAATTTGTTCTCCAACTTCCTTTTGACCAAACAGATTTTGCCTTGGGCAGTAAAACATACTATAATACCATAAGTTTTCATTGTCAGTTTGTAAAAAATTATAGATGCCTTAGTCCACTTGGTGCCTATAAAGGTCATACCAGACTTAAGTAAATTCAGATAATGGATGTATAATGAAAATGGAAATTATGAGCCTGCTGGCATTTTGTACTTTTCATATATGTTTGGTGGCTTGCCATTATCACCTTTCTGGGCCTCAGTTTCCTCATCTGTAAAATAAGAGTACTGGGTTAAGATGATGTCTAAGAATCCCTTTCAGCTAGAAATTACAGTATTTCGTTCAGTTATGTAACAGGGTTAATTGAACCTTTTGATTTCCTAATTTGTGAGCATTCTGCTTGTGAGCCACAAGGTGGGGGGCTTGTCCTTATAATGATTTTCATAAATAAATGAATGTTCTATATTAATTTTAGTCTAAATCTCACAAATTGGAGGAAGTTTATTGTGGAGGAGAAGGAATTGGGGAGAGGCTTGAATGGATAGAATAGGGTAACTTCTGTATCCCTTACAACTTTTAACATTTTTAGATACTATCAGTCAATAAATGAGTGTTCCTCAGTGTTAGACAATGTCAGATGTAAAGATCTAGTGCTTGCTTCAACAGTTGATTTATGGGGACATGGTGGTAGAAATGAAAGCACTGGAGGTCCTTTCTTTTAATTTTCCTCTAAAATGTTGGTGAATAAGGAAAATTGTTAGCTGCATGTGTCATGAAAGGTGGAAAGGGAGCACACTTTTGAATCTGGAAGATGGTTCTATAAACTCTCATACAGTGGGACAGTATGAAGAAGTGTGACTAATGGCTAAACCTAGGTCCACTGCTTAAATCTGTCCAGTTGCTAGAAGTTAATCCGGGAGAATCTGCTCTGAAAAGCAGAAATGCATTGACCTGGGTGGGTGGCAGCAAGAATCAAATAATGTTCCTGTTTTAGATTAATAGAACTGAGATTCCAACCCTGGAGCACACACAATAGGGACAGGAAAGAAGAGACAATGAAAAGCTCTTTCTGATAGTTTTATTTGTCTTTGTGCACGAGTGTCTTAGAATCTTGTGATAGACTGAACCCATTGAGTAGCTTAGAGGGTAAAAGAGTGTGTGACTCAGGAATTTCGTACTTGGCTGAGTTGTCATTTGGAAGACAGGGAAAAGATAGAAAGGTCAGCGAAGGAAAATATGGTCTGCAGGTCAGTTCTGAGTCTTGTTTAAAGTTATTCTGCAGATTAAGAGGAAATGCATTAAAATAGGATTCAGGAATGGGGAAATTTTGCTAGAAGCTGTCAGTGAAAATAATTAACTAATGATAGATTAATAAAAGCTCTAAGTGATAATGGAGAAAGGGTTGATGTTGATAGGCTAATTTTGTGGTAATTATGAGGTAAAAAGAATGAAAAGAATAAACAAAATTCTGAAAGATATATGTGTGTGTATGTGAATGCATGTTTAAGTGGTGGACTAGAAAAGAGTTTGAGGATAGTAGGCTAAGAAATGGGCTGACGTTTCTTACTATAATTTATGATTTTGATGGAAATTTTAGAGTGATTATAAAAATCTTTACGTTTGCCACATTTAGAATTAAAACAATATTTACCTGACATGTCATTGTAAAAGGTAGAGGAAAATATACACAATCAGTATAGCACAAAAACATTTTTAAAAATCCTGAAACTCATGCTAGAAATCCAACTATTCAGAACAGTTGTGATAGTAAATGTATGAAAGCCCCCATTAAAGAGACTAAGTATTTTAAAAGAAATTCCGTTAAAGATAAAATCCAGTGATTTACTGCATAAAATAGATAAACAGAAAGCGTAAGAATAGAGGCAAAATACCAGAGTTGGGCACAGATATGTTAATCAAATTAAATAAAAAGAAAACAGGTTTGGCTCTATTGATGTTAAGCAAAATAGAATTTATGGTGAGTGCATTATGGCGTCGGGATATTTTAGATTGATAATTGGCACATTTCAGGGATGAAGAGATGAAACTATCAGCTATCATAGCAACAGAGTATATGACACAAAAATAGAAATATAAGTAGAAATCAGACACATAGTTTGAGGGAGATTTTAACAAATCATTGTCAGATTGTTAACGGGTCAAGTAGACAGAAACATGAAATGTATGACTAATGTAATTAAACTGGGGATTTATTTTCTCTCCAGTGTCAGTGAAGGATATAAACAAAATTCATCCTATAATCAAAAAAAAAAAGTTAAAATAAAAAAATATTAAAATGTTGAAACTTTTGTTAATCGCTCAGTCAGTATATCTAATTTTAACCATCTGAGTGTAGATCCAGGTTGCCTGCCTAAAGATCAAAGTTTCGGCTTTATTCAGTGAGGCCCCAAGAAATATCACTCTGAAAGAACAGGACTCTCAGAGTGGCTGTCTCCTGTTGCCTCCCTCTAAGTGTAGACGTAGGACCTGCGTATGGGTTCTGGATTCAATATGGAAATCAGGTTTCAAGGCTCCTTACCCAGCTGCCTGGCAAAATTGGGTGTTGGCAAACAGAAAGCTGTGTAGAGTTAAGGGTCTCTTGACTTGTGTCTGGAAGGAAGGCTCTGTGCCTGGCTCTAGGTGTTCTTAACCACAGGAAGTCAGGGAGGAGGCCTGACTCTTCTTACTGACCCATGGAGTGGACATCAAAATAGAGCCTATGTCTTTTTTGAGGCAGAGGAACTCTGCTCAGTGGATGTTACCCATTCACCCTCTCTCATTTGTGGTAGAGTGATGAAGGTGGGAGAGAGACCAGGTAAAGCTGCTGTAGTTCCCAGGTCTATGGACTGAGATGGGAATTTGTAGAGGAAAGAAGGGTTCCCTCTTTCAAAAAGGCAAAAAAAAAAATTTAATTAATAATATATTTTTAATAGAAATGATCTAAATTTTTGGAACGTAAAGAAAAAAAACTGTAGTAATTAAGTAACTATTGGATCAAGTGGGAAATCAAGATTACAATAGCAAGTTAGAAAGTAATGAACCCTCAAGATCAGCTCCAGGATGTCAGCAGCCTTTACCTGTGTACCTTGGATTTTAATTTATGACTGGGTATTTTTTGCTTCCCCATGACCTTCAGTGAGAGAGAACACAGGGCATTTTTCTTCAGCCTTATTAACCTCCACTCCTCCAGCTTCTTACTGCTCCCATCAGACTTCCAATATCATAGGAGAATATCAGCTAATTGGACTTAACTCATCTGTAGTTAATGCCCTGCCCACATTTGCTGACTGATGTGAATAGAACTGTCTGAAGTGTAACTTTAGATTCCTTCTGCATTACAGAAAATGGCAGGCATCTTTTTAGATGCTGGTACTTTGAGAGATCTTGAGTCAAACCTTAGATTAAGCATGCTGTTTCCTGTGGAAAAAGTGTTTTTCCCAGGTCTTTTATACAGATTTTGCAGAGGCTGTACAACACCATGGCTGGGGTTTGCAGTAAGAGCAGCTCTGGTACTAAATGTTTTCTTTTGGACTGGCCCGAGTTAAATGTGTGTGTGTGTGTGTTTCATTTAATCTGGGATGCTAAAAGTCTTTTTCAGCAAGTTGTGGCTCTGGCATTTGTTTCCTTTGTGAGCAACAGGCATTTGTAGCAGTGAAGGACTCAAACAAGGTGTTCTTTGTTATTGTTGGGATAATTAAGATAGGCAGCTGGAGCCTGCATTTCCTTGGCCCTTGATCCTCTTACCTTGTTTTACACATACAAAATTAAGAAAGGGCACTATAGCATGAATTCTAATTCATAACAATGTAGAGACTGTTGGACAAGAACATGGGCTTTGGAGCCAGACTGCTTGGGTTTTAATCCCAATTTCACTCATTAGCTGTGTACTATCCTTGTGTTCATTTTCCTTTTCTATAAAACAAGGGAAATAATTAGGACCTGCTTTGTAGGATAGTTGAAATGATTATTTTTAGTAATATATGTAAAGGTATTTTAAACAGTATCTGGCACAGAAACACACAAGTGTTACCTATACTTATTATACTTGTTATTAATAATGTGAATATTGATTTTCTTTCAGAATTGAGCACTTTGCCAAAATCTACAGTAAAAAAATTGGCATTAAAAAGGAAGTTCTTTTGAAAACCTTGTGGGGAGATTATTATATAAATATGAAGGCTAAGAAGATAATGAAGGTTGATCAGGTAATATGGTATATGTCCCTTTTGATTGTTAGTCACATTCCTGCCCTATGAAAGCTTTACTATAACACCTTTAATAGATGAATTAGCTTTGGTTTATGCAGGTCAGTTCATGAGGGATTTTTTTTTTTTTTCTATATTTGGATAAGGCTCACAAATCTTATATCCAGGTATTGCTTATATAGATTTCTTAGTCATTTTTAAAATGGGGGAAAAGAACTGCATTTACTAAATTTCATTTATTGCATAATTGCTCCTTTTAGCAAAAATTGGATGCTGGGTATTTTGCATTGTGCGTTTGTGTGTCCCTTTTGCCATAAAGAGACATCTCTTTCAGACATTACTATGTTTTCCACACTGTAGCCTTCACTTAGGCCTTGTCTCACTGCATGCAGTGACCGTGCAGTACTGGTAGGGAGAAGTAGGTGCTCCCTGTAACTCAGTTCTACAGAGAAAGCCCATGAGGACTGAGTCACGTTGCTTCAATGGATACGTTCCTTTAAGCTTTTTAAATATAAAATGCAGGGATTTTTAAGTGTATTCTCATTGAAAGGCATACATATTCCTTTTAGAAAGTACTTGCAAGTATAAAACGACAGGAGAAAAAGAATTTGAAGCCCCAGCACTGCTAATGTTATGGTTTTAATTTCTTCCATTCTTTTTGGATATATATATATATATCTCCCTGTTGAGATTATACTGTTTATATAATGCTGTAGCCTGCCTTTTTGCTTAACGTCATATTGTGAACATCTTCCCTTGGCATTAAGAGCATTTTATAAACTGTATATTTAAAAAGGAGCCAGTATAGTGAAGTGGATAAGAGTATGAATTGAGAGTCCAACTCTGTGTTTGAATCTCGGCCTTACACTAGCTCTGTGACCTTTGTCTTGGTTTTCTCGTCTGTAAGGTGGAGATAATAGTGCTTATTATAGGGTGGTTATAATAATTACATGAAATAATCTGTATAAAGTCTTTAGCATAGTTCTTGTCCCATAATAAGCACCCTTTTATTATTAATTTATTTGTGAGTACATTATCAGGTATGTAATTAGTGTCCTAAGATTCGATAGTTTTAATTCTTTTCTCAGACATTTTGAGTAAAGCTGTGATAGCCATCTTTGTGCCTAATTTTTTTTCTTAAACTTTTTATTTTGAAATAATTTCAAACTTACAGGGCAGCTGCAAAAATCCTACAAAATCCATACAGAGAACTCCAATATATTCCCACCCCTCCCCCAAAAACCCAGATCCACCAATTTTTAATATATTGCCACATTTGCTGTATCATTCTACCTATGCATCCACCTATCAATAATCTATCTGCCTATATATTTTATCAGTTTTCTTAACATTTGTGAGTATGTTACATACATCATGCTCCATGAGCACGTACTTCCATGTATATTTCTTAACAAGAATATTCAATTATATAACCACCTTAGTTACTGTCATCAAGTTCAAGAACTTTAAAACTGATACAGAGTGTTCAGTCTAAATTCCAGTTTTTTTGTATATCCCAATAATGTCCTTCTGGGCCTTTTCTTCTCCTTTGTTAGATCCAGTCCAGGATCATGTATTACATTTAATTATCATTGTCTGTTAAGTTTCTCTTTTATATATATTTTTTAATTGTGGAAACATATATAGAACATAAACTTGCCCATTCAACCACTTTCAAGCCTACTGTTCAGTGGGATTAATCACATTCACAATGTTTTGCTACCCTCACCACCATCTATTACCAGAACTCTTACATCACCCCAGACAGAAATCCTACACCCATTATACATTAACTTCCCATTCCCACTTCCCCCCTCCTCGTAATCTGTACTCTATTTTCTGTCTCTATGTTTGCATATTGTAACTATTTCATATGAGTGGAATTATACAACATCTGTCCCTTTGTGTCTGCCTTCAATCAGTATGGTATTTTCAAGGTTTATCCATATTGTGGCATGTATCAGAACTTCATTCCTTTTTACGGCTGAATAATATTCTGTTGTATTTATATACCACATTTTGTTTATCCATTCACCTGCTGATGGACATTTAGGTTGCTTCCACCTTTTGGCTACTGTGAGTAATGTTTCTATGGATATTGAATACCTGTCTGAGGCCCTGCCTTCAGTTTTTTTGAGTATATACCTGTAAGTAGGATTGCCAGGTCATGTCATAGTTCTATATTTAACTTTCTGAAGAACTGCCAAACTCTTCCACAGTGGCCGCATCATTTTACATTCCTACCAACAACGCACAAGGGTTCCTATTTCTCCACATCCTTGCCAGCACTTAATCTTTTAAATAATAGCTAGAGTGGGTATAAGGTGGTTGTGCATAAATTTTTATGTCTTGATGATGACTTTTTCAACCAGACAGACAAAGGTAATGATTTTTAATCTCCTGATACCTATTGCCAATAAGTCTTAAGAAAGGGGGTACCAATTTATATTCTCTTCAGTATATGCGAAGAGTATCCATCTCAAAGCACTCTTGCTATTAAATTTTTGCATAGTTTGCTAAGAGAAAATGGTAGGTTGTTTCTCTTTTAATTTATCTTTTCTTGAAGTTGAACATTTTTTTCATATGTTTAAGGTCATTTTGCCTTTTCTCTAATATACTTTAGAATAAGTCCCTGTGCAGAATGAAACCTTAGCACTCAGCTTGGGTATTTTGTGTTCCTTTGATGGCAGTGGTGGGACAGCTGTAGTGATTTGTTCTCCGAATGGTCTCATTGTTCATGAAACCCATGATTCCCAGAGGAAAGGAATGGTGGTTCATTGATTGTAGATTAGTGACTGCTTAGAGTATTCTTATAATTACTTTCTGCCATTTTGCTGTTGCATATATATTTTCTAGTAGAAACGAGACATATTGATAATAAAACATGTCAACAATGAATATGTAAGATGCCTATTAAATATTCAAAAACTTAAGACTGTATTCTTTTGTACAGGCAAAAGGAAAGAAGCCTTTGTTTGTACAGTTGATCCTGGAAAATATATGGAGTTTGTATGATGCTGTCTTGAAAAAGTAAGATTGTTACAGCATTGTATATTTTGGGGTATCTTTCCATCTTTGGGCAGTAAAATTTGCCTCACTTTCCAGTTTGATTAGTCTGACTCTTCAGAAAGCTGAGATAGAATAAGAAAGTGAACAGAGCCTTAATAGATGAGCTGATTATAGGTCCTGGAAACAAAATTTAAAGGAGTGTGTTTAGCCCAAGTAAAGGAGGGACAGAACAGAAATAATTTATAGAGTGCTGAGGTAAAGAGATCAAAGGACAGAGAGAAACATTGCGCCTTTGTTTTCACAAACCCAGTAAAAAAAAATAGGAATTGTAGTAGAAAAGGTACTTGATATCCAGGATCACTGACAGGGAACTTGGGAAATAACTTGCCTGGTACAAGTGGAAAAGAAAGTTTACTTTAGTAAATTTACTTTCTGAGTTATTTCAGAGGCAGAATGATGACTTTTAGCATTTATTTGTAAAACAACTTTACCAGTTGACATAGCTTGTTTAAGGATATTGTGGAATTATGCTTCGTGGGACCTTTCAAAGAAAGGTTCATTTGAAAGTGTAGGAGCACAGGTTGAGCAGTCTTCTATTGGGGTAGGAGCCCCCCTTCCAAACATTTTTTGCCTTTTTATGGAAAGTAGTACATTAGGAATAAATGGGTCAAATAATGTTGAATTCCTTTTCCCTACTGTTCCCTCATATATCTTTGTATATGATGTTTTTTTCCCTCAATATTGTATGTTTTCTATAGGGACAAAGAAAAAATTGATAAAATAGTGAGTTCTTTAGGATTAAAAATTGGAGCCCGAGAGGCACGTCATTTGGATCCTAAAGTTCAGATCAATGCCATTTGCAGTCAGTGGCTACCCATATCTCATGCTGTTCTTGGTATCCTTTATTTTAATGGTTTTATATGAAATCATAGTTTTGATAAAGTAAGGGAAAAAAAGTTATTGGAAACCAGGAAATCCTCTGGAAATAACGCATCCCAATCCAAAGAAAGTCTTCTGTGGTGGTTTATTGTTCTAACATGAAAGTGTGTTTAATACTTTAAAAATTAAGATACAAATGAATGTGCTTTTAAAAAGACATGTCTTTTGCTTTTGTTTAGTTTAGTAATCATGTAAGAATAAAAACTTTTGGACCAAGATTTACATTCAAGTAGATAACTTAAATGTTTGTGTTAGAGCACTGTTTTAATTTTAGTACTATATTTTCTTTAGTTTATTCATATTTCCTCTCATGTTAGTGATTGCAAAAAGACTTGAGTTTAAATGGTTTATATTGACTAAAGTAATATTATAGTAATTTTAATATATGAAAAAAATTCAGATTTTCTTCTTTTTATTGATCTGCATGTACTGGGCTATGCCCATGTGTTGGGGCTGGAGGTACAGTGCCCTGGGAGTGGACCAGCATTGCTAGTTTAGCCCAGAGCCATGATGGACACATACTCTTACAGTAACATTGGCTGTGGTAGGGAACCTTCTTTTATCATAGCTATTAACTGATGGTTATTGTTTAACAGTTTATATAAGCTCAAATTTATGAAACAGTTAGAACTTGAAAGTTCCAGGGAACCAACCTGTTAAGCTCTGTTGTCCTCACTTATTGAATGTGCAGTCATTGTCAGAATATTTATTTTGAATACCCTTTCTGGGCTTTGGAGAATCCACTAACTCTTTGAAATTATATGCATAGTTTAAGGTGAGATGCGTTAAATAATGTTGCCTTACAGCCCAGGCATATTCTGTGTAGACATACGTTGTTATTTCAATATTTAGTGCATATAGAGAATTCTTGCCTTGGTGGGGGGCTCTAGCCGAGAGTTTGAAGTCCTTAACAGCAGGCTTCAGCTATGGTGTGCCAGAAACTTCCTAGTCCCCTTGATATTACAGCTGAGAGAGTGGAGAAACTGATGTGCACAGGATCACAAACATTCGAGTCTCTTCCACCAGAGACCCAGGCTCTGAAAGCAGGTGAGGTGATGCCGAGCATGTTGGTGTGTATCATGTTGTTGATTGTCCTCAGTCTGGGATGCTTTAGACCCATTTGCTAAATGGCAGTTTGCTAAGTGACCAAATTGTCAAATGGCTAATTCCACATAAACAAGATTACAGATGATCACCGTACCAGTTTTTTTGTTTGTTTGAAGTTTCAGTTTTATGATGGCCATTTTGCTGTAGCAAGTGGTGGGAGGCCAGAGGCTCTGAGACTACTTCCTGTCCCAGTCTCATTTCACAATAATGCTTTAGTCCATTCTCATAAATAGCCAGAATGTCTCCTGAGCTACATAGTACCACCATAGCTGTGGCCTTAGGGACTGTGGGAAAGTTGTTCTGGTGGCTATGCTGCTGATTAGAAGCCTTGTACACATGCTTCCATGTCTACAATGCTCCCGCTCCCATTCCAGGCTCTGTAGGCTCCATGAAATTTGTCTGTGTGTACTTGCTGTCACCAATTCTTTTACTCCCTTTCTATTGAATATGCAAACCCTTCACCCTTCCAGAACCGCTCCACTGCTGTTCTCAGAGTCTCCATTGACTCTCACTTGAAGTCTAATGGTTTGTTCTCAGTCCTGTACTGACTTGATCTGTCAGTTGACAAAGTTGATTACTCCTTCCCCCAGAAACACTTTCTTTACTTGACTTCCAGGATCCCCCTTGCTTCTACTTTTCTCCCTGTCTTACTGTCTGCTTATTCTCAATTCCTTTGCTGGTTCCTCTCCATCTCCCTGATTTTTTTACTTTGGAGTGCCTCAAGCAAGGCTCAGTCTTTGGACCTCGTCTGTTTTCTATCTACATTCAGTTTTGGTGATCTCATTCAGACTCAGGGCTTTAAGTAATAGCTGTAATGTTCATAATTATCAAATTGGTATGTCCAGCTCACATCTGTTGTCCAAACTCCAGGTTTGTATATATATCCACCTGTGTACTCTCTATCCCTACTCTGCTGTCTAATAGGCATCTCAAACATATCCCAAACTGGGCTTCTTAGCTTATCCCAAACCTGCACCTCCTAGTAATTCCAATCTCAGTTATAGGCACTGCATCTTTTCATTTGCATGGGCCCAAGACCTTGGAGTCTTCGTTGGCTCTTACCTGTCTCTCACACCTCACATCCAGTCCTTCAGCAAATCCTTTTTTTTCTTTGAGATATATCTAGAATCCAAATACTTTTCAAACTTTCCTTCTCCCTCCCTGGGCCAAGCACCATCTTCTCTCTCCTGGATGTTATACTAACTTTTTGACTGGTCTCCCTGCTTCTGCTTTTGATTCCCTTTATTGTTTTTTTTGATACTGCAGCTAGAGTGTTGCAGGGTAAGTTAGGGCATGTCATTCTGCCCTGGTTTGAAAGGGAAACTTTTCAAAGGTTTCCCAGCAAGACTTCTGATATCTGTTTAATTTTAACTTCTTGTAGGGTTTTTTCCCCTTATTTCTTTGAATTTTAGTTGAATTATTTAATTCATCTAGAAATTATTTTGTTGTGGGATGAGTTTTCTTTTTTTAATTACTAACTACTGGTTTTATACTTCCAATATAGTAAATGGTATTGGTTAAAGAGAAAAAAAAATCAATATGTTGATATGAAATTATGTTAAAATTTATATGTTTAGGGAGAATTGACATCTTTATAATATTGACTTAATTTATTTCTAAAATTATTGTAGCTATCATGAATGAAAGATTTATGTCCATTTTATTTTCTAACTTGTTATTGTTAGGAATTAGAAAAACTATTGATTTTTATGTATTTTATCAATAAGCTACCTTGTTGTTTACTGTTAGCCCTTGGTAGCTTTCCTCAATTCTGTCTCCACTGGATAAGGGGAACATTTATTAGGGTTTATAGTGGGTGGTTAGCCCCATTCCCTAGCTTCAGCTCTGATGTCCTGCTATTTTAGCTTTTCTTTTTTCATTTCTGCCAGCCATTCTTTCCTAGCAGTCTCATTCCATTTTTTAAATGGAATGTTTATTATGTTTATTATAGTCATAAAAGATTGTGGACTGCCGTTTTATTTAGATGATGCCATGTTAATAACATCTTATTAATATTATGGGGGGAAAATAGTGACATTTTTCTTCCTATTTGTTTAGCTTTTATGAAATGTGGAAGTGAAGACACTGCTCCAGTTATCATCTTTGTTTCTAAAATGTTTGCAGTTGATAATAAGGCTTTGCCTCAGAATAAGCCAAGGTAAGACTAAAAGGGAAATTAGGTGGGCCAGGAAATTGGCATACGTATGGTGGAGATGCAATGGGTGTGTAGGTGGGAGGGCACAGATAATGCTTTTCTTCCTTAATGCAGAAATCATCTCAAGCAACCCCCAGAATAACAGACAGTTATATAGTACTGTATCCCATAGCATTAATTCTGTAGGAGAAGGGTGCTGAAATCGGCTCTAGGACTATTGATTTGAACCTATGTAAATTTGAAAAAGAGTAATCATAACAGTGATAGTGGTAGCATGTCAGGCAGGTTCTCATCTTTAGAAATTGGGATTTTAATAGGGATTGTATTGAATTTATAGATCTATTTTGAGAGAATTGACATCTTTCCACACTGAGAATTCCAGTCCATAAACATGGTATATTTAGATCTTTAATTATCTCTGTAATATTTTATTAGTTTTCTAGGTAATGGTCTTATACATCTTTATTATAGATATTAAATGGTTTTTAATACAATATAAATGTATTCTCTTTTTTTAAAATTTGATTTTTTAGTGTTTTTTGTCTGATATTCAGAAATACAGTTGATTCTGCATATTGATTTTATATCCATTTATTCTCTTAATAATTCGCTTATTCTAATATTTCATTAATAGAGTCTTTGGGTTTTTTTCAGACACATAATATCAACTGCAAATGACATTTTTGTTCTCCCGTTCACCACCCCTTCCCTCCTTATTACGCTGGCTAGAACTCCATTGCATCCTTAGAAGGCTTTCAACATTTCTCCATAAAGTATGATATTAGGTGTTTTTTTTTTGTAAATAAACTGTACCAAGTTTGGGACCTTCCCTGGTATCCCTAGTATGTTTTTTTGTTTGTTTATGTTTGTTTTTTAATCATAAAGTGGATATTAAATTTTATCAGAAGCTTTTTCTGCATCTGTTTAAGATTATTGGTTTTGTTTGTTTCTCTTTTTTTATGTTAATGTGGAAGAATTACATTGATGGACTTTTGTTCCTCCAATGAACTCCATCTTTCTCCTCTGCTTGCTTTTAAGATTTTCTCTCTGTCTTTGGTTTTCAATAATGTGCCAACATTTGGTTTGCTTTGGGAGTCATAGAGTTTATTAAATTTATGGCTTAATCTCTTTTTTTAGTTTTGGAAAATCCTGCATCATTAGGTCTACAAGTATTGTTTTTGTGACATTCTCTTTCTGGTACTCTAATTATGCATATGTTAGATCTTTTTGTCATATCTATCTTTTCTTAATTTTCCATACTTTTTTTTTTCTTTGTGCTTTAGTTTATTTATTTTCTTCTGGCAAATCTTCCAGTTCACAGATCTCTTGTTTTAATTTAGTTGTGGATTTCAGTTCTAAAATTTGTTTTCTTTTTTATGGTTTCTGTCAAATCCTATAATTTCGCATGTTTTATTTATTTATTTTTTATTTTTGATCAAGTGCCAGACATTGTATATGAAAAAATATACAGGAAAATTGAAGCTCTGGATAATGTTTACTTTTGCTTCACAGGCACTAGTGTAGGTGCCGATCATCTTAATCCAGTCAGCAAGATGATTTGAAGCTGGTTTATTTTTGGGACTTCCCATATGTTTATGGTGTATATTGCGCTTCCTAGTCCTGCCCTCCTCCTTTGCTGACCATTAGCTCTAATATTTATATCCCTTAGCCTAGTTAGATGCTGAAAGCTTTGTTCAGCTTAGCAGATGCTTTACTTTGTGGAATTGCCAAATTCCTCTTAGGAGAAAAGCAAATAAGGATCTCTTGTCTTGGCTTCCCTTTTTTTCATCTTGACCCCCAAATTCTCACTGCCTTGTTAGCTCTTTAATACATTCAGTCAGTTTTTAACAAAATTTTATCCAGCATGCCTAGTTGTTACCAGTGGAAGGATTGGTCAGAAACAACCTAATCAGGCATTGCTGGAAGCAGAACCTGTCCCTTTTGAGCAGTTCTTGATACCTATTTGTTTAACTTGCTAGGTATGATTTTGATCTCTGAATAGGGAAAAAAAATTCACTTGATATGAATGCTAGAAAGTCCCTTTTCTGTATTAACCACATCTACTCTGGGCATTCTATGTAGGTATCTTTCAAGTAACCTGGAAAAGGAATGTAAATACTACATCTTAAGAATGTCTTCAGACAACAACTGAAGTCTTTATTCCTCTATCTTGTAATTAATAATGATAAGAGCATTAATAATTAGCTGCAATTTATTAGGCTCCTATATATTCCTGCCTTAGCATTAATTATGCCATTTAGATCTAACAACAGTTCTGCAATGGAAGTATTTAGCATTTCAGTTTTTACTGGTGAGGAAATTAAAGAGCCTTAGAAAAATTAAGTAGGTGCTCAAGATCACATAGCTAGAAGGTGGCTAAGTCAATATGTGAATCTAGGTCTGTTTGTCTGTAAAGCCCATGATCCTAGAACTTCACTATATGGAATCTGGCCCCAGTCATCCTTTGTGACTTTTCAACCTCCACCCCTAACTTAGGCAGGCAGCATCCAACCTGCCTGCTCTTTCTAGATTCCAGACCTTTGCTTTTGCTGTCCTCAAGTGGTAATCTTTCAGAAATTCTTACTGAATTCCTTCCTGGTGATAAGTCTCTATTAAATAAGATTTTATTTAGAGTTTTCCAGGCAGTTCCTTCCCCCCAAAACCTTGAATCCTGTTTATTACTCTTGCTTTTTTCTTCTTGAGATCCAGCGTCTTCTAGTAACAAGAAGCTATCATCAAATAGATGCCACTTTTCTTCTTGAACTCCTGCTTTCCATTACCTCAGCTACCTAAGGGTGTGGTTACCTATGGTACCAGCTACAGCCAGCCTCTGTAGCCCTCTCTCTGACACTTTGGCAGCCCATTGCTTGAACAGCTTCACAAAGCCAGAGCACAAACATTCTGCTTGGAATCCCAGGGAATCTGCTTGGTATCCCAGGTAGTCTAGTCAGTGTTCTTGCTTCTTTTCCTTTTCCTTCCAATTCACTTCTTCAACCTACTATTTGACTCTCTAGTCAACAGTCGCACTTCTGGTCTCCTTCATCTCTAGAATTGGTAACTACTGTCCATTCAGGAACTGTCATTTGTGATTAATCCAGCTGCAACCTGTACTGTTCCCTTACTAGTAGAGCCCTGTTTTCTTGCAAATACATTCTTCATTCTTAAAAAATGCAGGATATACAGTGGTTACTTCATATAAATTCTTGCTGGTTTCTCTTTTGTCTCCTTTGTTCCTCTCTACCACCACTTCAAATACCCAGCACTGCCTGTCACATAGTAGATGTAAACTGGAGAAATGGATAAATGTATAGATAGAACAAGCCTCTATTCATTTGATTCTAACTAAATGAATATAGACACTAATTTTTGTCAGATCATGTCATGAACTTAGGCAGAATGGGGATCTAATCTATTAAATGAATGAATCTGCTTCTTTCCTAACCAAAGCTAAAATTAAACAACACTTAACTAAAGGTGATGATTTTATAATTTTTAATTCCTTCTAAATGGGAGACATAAGCCTAGGGATAAATGAACATAGAGTTTGAAGTCAGACCTGGATTTGAATTATGGCTCTTCCATTTATTATCTGTGTGACTTTGGGTCAAATTACTTAAATTTTTTAAGCCTCAATTTTCTCACCAGTAAAATAGGGATAATAATATCTACCTCATTTGATTTATATGGTAAGTGTGTGCTATAAAATATGTAAAGTAATTATTACAATGTCTGGGTCAATATAATAAGCCCAATGGAAAAGACTGAAGTGGAAAGGTAAAGGAGGTTGTAGGGCACATGGCGTCAGGAGCTCCAAGAGTATGTGACCATTTAGAATGCAGGTAGACACTGCATATTCAAAGTGGCCATGTGCTTGGATTCCGGTGCATAGGGAGAGAAGAGGGGAAACTGTTGTGGCAAGGCAGGGGATGAGGTTACCTGTCAGGTCCTGAGTCAGAGATTAGGGAGTAAAGTGGGAATAATAATGCCAAAGGTGAGGGACAACAGGGTAGGGAGGCACAAAGTTTCAGAACCAGGCAGAGTGGCCCAGCTTTCAGAGCTAGAGCAAGGGTAAGAAAAGCAGCCTCGGTGTCTTGCTGCTCAGTCCCGGAGTAGGGGATGAAGATGCTCGGAGTTTACCAACTTTAAACCAGGATTGGCCTTGTCCTTGTCTTGGGGTTGAGCATGCAAGTAGGGTTTCATGGGGACCCACACATGGGAAAGGGACTAAATTCTGAAAATTAGTCTGCCTGCCTGGTTTGTGCCTCTAAACCCAAACTTCCAAACAGAATGCCCATTTTTATTCAACTTAGTGCTTCCCTTTTATAAAGGATTCTTTGGTATTAAAGCTTCAAGTGCCTTCTCTGTGGCCTGACAGACATGAGGGTCACTCTTTAGGAAAAACACTCCTCCACACAGCAAATTCTAGTAGACACACGTAAATACTCACACACTGCCTTTTCTGTGGTGATGTTTCTTGGACCTAACACCATAGCTTATAATCTCAGTTTGACCTTTTACTCCTGCTAAATTGCCAGTTCTCAGCCTGACTTTGAACCCTTCCTCTTGGACCCCACTTCTCTATGAAGATCTGTTTTCATACATTGAGGAAAACCTCAATTGTTTACTAAGGCCATATGCTTGTTTGTTTGCAGGGGTGTTCTGAGCCCTGGTATCTCTTACTTGTTCCCTTCCTTCTCCCTGTTTTTTGTCTCTTCAGAAGGAATACGGCTATTTGAGAAAGGTTCCATGCTACTGTGCTGGCTGCATTTGGGGACGTGAGGCTTTTGCCTAGCAGCTCCTTAGCTCAGAGTAGCTCGGGACATAGAGTCTTTCTCAGAGGAAACCTGATAGTCCCTCTCTCCTATTGGAGTTAGAAAGGAAACTTAGAGAACGATTTGCCTGGAAGGGAATTGGCAACAATCATCATATTATCCAGCTATATTTATACTTGCTGTTACCCTGCTTGAATGGAATGAAAGATGCTTGCTGTTGCCAGGTATTAACTTATTTGTGATATCCTGTAGACCTCTCAGTCAAGAAGAAATTGCTCAGAGACGGGAGCATGCGAGGCGAAGGCATGCAGAGAAGCTGGCAGCAGCACAGGGGCAGACACCTTTGGAGCCTGCCCAAGATGGGAGTGCCCTTGAAACAAATCCGGTGGGAGAAGAGCCAAGAGGTATAGTTTTCCTAAATAGGCTTTGGTAGGAGATGTTTGACTTTTTGCTTCACTTGGGGCACTCATCCTTTAGTGGTTGAGCTTTTAGCTTTTGTTGTAGCTTTTATCAATATTCCTTCACTCATGGTGGTTCTTTTTTGAAACTGGCGCAAATATATCATAGTCCTTTTCCCTCTGTGTTTCCAGGCAGTTCCTGTATTAAAGAGAAAATTCTTGGCATTCATTGGCCTTTTGTTCCCTGCAGGTGATGATCAACATTTGGAGGGTATGACCCCTAAACCTGTGCCCCAGGAAGAAAACAACCAAGAGTCTTTCATTGCATTTGCTCGAGTATTCAGTGGTGTGGCTCAAAGGGGAAAGAAAATTTTTGTCTTGGGGCCCAAGTACAGTCCTGTTGAGTTTTTGCAAAGGGTAAGAATTGGAAGTAAAACATTTATATATTGTTTCAAAGTTCTGACTCTTTTCAAATTGGTTGGGATTGGTGAATAACTTACTGGTAGATTTGTTTTGTCTCCAGAATGGCATACCTGAGTGAATCCATGTATCTGTTGTTGTGTTGCATTGGTAACATTTGGTATATCTGTTCTAATTGGTAGCATTTGGAAAACAAAACCAGTATATGATCCAAGTTTCAGGCCTTATTTAGTTTTAAGACTTCTCTTCAAGACAAGAATCTCCCTGTGGTGTGGCTAGAGGAGAAGCTAAGAGCAGATGTCATGCTGGATGCCAGGGCAGTGGTAGATCTTTGAGAAAGATAGGGATCCAGAAACTGGGGGACTTGGACCGAAGGCCTGGGCAATAAGGAGTTCTTGGGCAACAGTTGTAAGGTGGGCAGAGCTCAGAAATCTGGTCAGGAGGGTTTGTAACCAGAAGAACAGCCAGTATCTATAAACCCTTAGCCAAAGGTCAAAAATAAGATCACAGGCTAGTGTTGTCTCAGAACAGTTTTAGACGTAAACAGGGTATATACTTAGTTAAATAATAAATAAAGTTCTATGGGATGGTGAAGATGGCCCAGGGAGCCTGTCAGGATCAGCAAGAAGCATTAAGTCAAGAACTTGTCAGATGGAAATACACAGCATCTTGTCAGATGGAAATATGCTCCTCTTCATGTAGGAGACTGCTTCAGGGGCAAGAGGCATTCTGTCTATAGGTGAACCCAGGAAGCAACTATATTTGGCTATAAATGATAGGGGGGCAGGTGGTAGTTGAAGGGAGCCTTGAATGCTTACTTGGCAATTTTACTAACCCGTGGAAATTACATTGCTGAGTGGTAGTTAAGACATACTTGCTGGGCTGTGTCATGTTTTGCTTTAGCCAGAAGGAGCATGATGAGTGAATGTGTATAGGGCTATGTTTTTTGAGAGACTGCAACTGCAGTAGTGGTATATATAAAGCCAATAGGTGGTATTAACATTATCATAAATTATAAATTATCATGAATTAAGCTAGTAAGGAGAGTCTCTAGAGTAAGTCTACTGAAGCAAGACAGAGTATTATGTGATGTTATGTAACCATGGGAATGATGACCCTTCAAATTTATCAGACTTTGTTAGAAGCAAGCCACAGGTCCCACTCACACTCAAGAAGAGGAGATTATAATAAGGTGTGAACACCAGAAAGTGGCGATCATGGAGGGGCTACCTTAGAGTCTATCTGACATAACAGTCTCTTGCTTTTTTTATAGTTTCACAACCTGTGTATATATTACAAAAGAATATATATATGTAAGAATATATTACAAAAATTATTTGCATGTTTTATTTTTAAACTTTTTATAAATGGAATCTTACTGTATTTGTTCTTCTGCAGCCTGGCTGTTATTTACTCAACATTGTGAGATTAATCTGTGTTGATGCCTATTCTTGTAGTTCATTAGTTGCTCACTGCTACATTGTATTCCATTATACAAATAAATAGATTTCATTTATCCGTTTTCCTTTCCCTGTATTTGGGCTGCTTTCATTTTTGCTCATCTAAACAATGCTACCCTGAATATTTTTTGCATATCTCCTTGAGCACATCTACAAGAGATTCCAGGGAATACATTCATAACTGGAATTGCCTGGGTAATAGAATATGAATACCTTCAGCTTAACTGCATAATTCCAACTTGTCCTCCAAAGTGATTTTTCTGATTTACACTCCCAAGAGGAAGGTATAACAATTCCAGTTTTTTCACATTCTCACCAAAATTTGGTATTGTCAGACTTAACTTTTGCCAATCTGATGGATATGATGTGGTGTTTTATTGTGGTTTTAATTTACATGTTTTCTGAGTACTTTTTTAATATGTTTATTGGTCATTCATGTTGTCTCTTCTGTGAAGATACATCTTAAGATCATTTGCCTGTTCTATTAAGCTGTCTTTTGTTTTTGTTTTCTTTTAAATGTTGGTTTTAAGAAATCCTTTGCACAGTCTGGATTCTAATTCCCTGTCAGTTTTGTTTTGAAAATCTCTTCCTCTAGGCTGTTACTTGTCTTCACTTCCTATTTGGTGTCTTAATGAACAGAACTTTAAATTTGACATAGTTGAACTTATCAGTCTTTTCCTATATGGATTTTGCTTTTTGTGTCTTGTATAAGAGAATTAAAATTATAACTACACTGAAGTCAAAGTTTTCACCCATATTTTCTTCTAAGACATTACTAGTTTTGCTTTTCATGTTCACGAGTCAGTATTTGGGCTTTCGCCTGCTGCTGCTGCTGCCGCCGCGAGCCACAGCAGATTTCCCAAGAAGGCGGCTCCTCAGAGTTGAGAGCCAGGTGTCATGTTGAGAGCCAGGAGAGTGGCTGCAGAGCGAGGTGGTAGCCTTCGACTGCCAGTCCAAAATGCTGGCTTTGAAATGTCCCTCTTACAGTTGAAAGCCCAACCATGCAGACACCTTGCTCGTAAACTTACAGTATGTTTCAAAAGTGGAAATAATGACTGAACAGAAACCCCACTTCTCCTAGCTGCACTCAATGTTAGTAAGCTTGCCAGCAAAGCACAGACAAAGGAGAAGCTGAACCAGGCCTATGCAATCAGCACTGGTGTCTCCCTAGAGGGCCAGCAGCTCTGCCAAACCATTCACAAGACCTTTAAAGACTGTGAATGGCAAGAAAAAAACATTGTAGTCATGGAAGAAGTTGTTATTACACCCCTATATCAAGTGGATAACTGTAAAGGCAAAGAGGGGAGTGCACTGAGCCAAGTACGCAAAAATAGTTAAAAAAACATTTTTTTTCCTTTTTTTAACTTTATCGAAATATTAAACAAACAACAAAAAAAATCATTTCAAACAAAACAAAGCAAAAGATTAAGAAAAACAAATATCCTAAAATAACTACTTTGCTTCCAACATGTTCCTACCATACCCCAAGAAAATTAACAAACCATAATCAAAGCCATAAGAAAAACCAAATAACCTAAAATAACTACGTGGAAGCTAATTTTTTTTAATGTGGTCGCTTTATTTTTTTTGTACTTCATCAAAAAATTAAAAAAAAAAAATTCAAACAAAACAAAGGAATAAAAAAAAACAACCTAAAATAACTGCATTGCTTCCAACATGTTCCTACTATACCCAAGAAAATTTGCAAACCATAATCATTCCTGAGCATTCTCATAACATTGAAATTACCCTTAATAGCTTATTTGTTCTTATTAGATTATCATTCCCCCTTCACTAGTTGCTGTCTATCTCTAGGTCCCCTACATTCTACAATATAAAATATTTATTTTACACTTTTCCTAGAGTTCACATTAGTGGTAACATATGATATCTCTCTTTTTGTGTCTGGCTTATTTCACTCAGCATCATGTCTTCAAGGTTCATCCATGTTGTCTTATGTTTCACGACTGCGTTCCTTCTTACTGCTGTGTAGTATTCCATTGTATGTATATACCACATTTGTTTATCCACTCATCTGTTAAAGGACATTTGATTGTTTCCATTTCTTGGCAATGGTGAATAATGCCGCTGTAAACATCAGTGTGCAAATATCTATTTGTGTCACTGCTTTCAGATCTTCTGGGTATATACCGAGAAGTGAAATTGCTGGATCGAAGGGTAACTCGATATATAGTTTTCTAAGGACTCAGACTGTCTTCCAGAGTGGCTGTACTATTATACAGTCCCACCAGCAATGAATAAGAGTTCCAGTTCCTCCACATCCTCTCCAGCATTTGTAGTTTCCTGTTTGTTTAAACGCAGCCATTCTAATTGGTGTGAGATGATATCTCATTGTGGTCTTAATTTGCATCTCCCTAATAGCTAGTGAAGATGAACATTGATTCATGTGTTTTTTAGCCATTTGTATTTCCTCTTCAGTGAAATGTCTTTTCATATCTTTTGCCCATTTTATAATTAGGCTGTCTGTGCTATTGTCGTTGAGTTGTAGGATTTCTTTATATATGCAAGGTATCAGTCTTTTGTCAGATACATGGTTTCCAAATATTTTTTCCCATTGAGTTGGCTGCCTCTTAACTTTTTTGACAAATTCCTTTGAGGTACAGAAGCTTTTAATTTTGAGGAGTTCCCATTTATCTGTTTTTTTCTTTCATTGCTTGGCTTTGGGTATAAGGTCTAAGAAGTGACCACCTAATACAAGGTCTTGAAGATATTTCCCTATATTATCTTCTAGGAGTTTTGTGGTACTGTCTCTTAAATTGTGGTCTTTCATACACTTTGAGTTAATTTTTGTGAGGTAGGATTCTTCTTTCGTTCTTCTGGATATAGATATACGATTTTCTGACACCATTTGTTTGAGAGACTGTTATGTCCCAGTTTAGTGGATTTGAGGGCCTTATCAAAGATCAGTGAACCATAGATCTAGGGGTCTATTTCTGAATTCTCAGTTCGATTCCATTGATGGATATGTCTGTCTTTGTGCCAATACCATGTTGTTTTGACTACTGTGGCTTTATAGTAAGCTCCAAAGTTATGAAGTATAAGCCCTCCCACTTTGTTTTTTTTTTTTTGGAATGTTTTTAGCAATTCAAGGCATCTTCCCCTTCCAAATAAATTTGATTACTAGCTTTTCCAAGTCTGCAAAGTAGGTTGTTGGAATTTTGATTGGAATTGCATTGAATCTGTAGATGAGTTTGGGTAGGATGGATATCTTAATGATATTTAGCCTTCCTGTCCATGAACATGGAATATTTTTCCATTTGTTTAGGTCCCCTTCTATTTCTTTTAGTAAAGTTATGTAATTTTCTCTGTATAGGTCTTTTACATCCTTGGTTAAGTTTATTCCTAGGTACTTGATTTTTTTAGTTGCTATTGAGAATGGACTCTCTTTTCTTGAGTGTCTCTTCAGTTAGGTCATTTCCAGTGTACAGGAACATTACTGACTTATGTGCATTAATCTTGTATCCCACTACTTTGCTAAATTTGTTTATTAGCTCAAGTAGCTGTGTCATTGATTTCTCAGAATTTTCCAAATATAAGATCAGTATTTGTCATGTGCAAATAATGACATCCAATGTGGATACCTTTTATTTCTTTGTCTTGCTGGATTGCTCTGCTAGCACTTCTAGCACAGTGTTGAATAACAGTGGTGTCAGCAGGCATCCTTGTCTTGTTCCCGAGCTTAGAGGGAAGGCTTTCAGTCTCTCGCCATTGAATACTGTTCTGGCTGTGGGTTTTTCATATATGCTCTTTATCATATTGAGGAAGTTTCCTTTAATTCCTACCTTTTGAAGTGTTTTTATCAAAAAAGGATGCTGGATTTTGTCGAATGCTTTTTCAGCATCTATTGCGATGATCGTTTGATTTTTCCCTTTTGATTTGTTAATGTGTTGTATTACCTTGATTGATTTTCTTATATTGAACCATCCTTGCATGCCTGGAATGAACCCCACTTGGTTATGGTGTATGATTTTTTTAATGTGTCTTTGGATTCGATTTGCAAGTATTTTGTTGAGAATTTCTGCATCTGTATTCATGAGGGAGATTGGCCTGTATTTTTCCTTTCTTGTAGCATCTTTACCTGGTTTGGGTATTAGAATGATGTTAGTGTCATAAAATGAGATAACTTCATAAAATGAGTAGTGCTCCATTTTCTTCAATTTTTTGAAAGAGTTTAAGTAAGATTGGTTCTTTTGGAAGGTTTGGTAGAATTCCCCTGTGAAGCCATCTGGCCCTGGGCATTTATTTGTGGGAAAATTTTGTTTTGTGAGTGTTTGGATCCTTTGCTTGTGATTGGTTTGTTGAGGTCTACTGTTTCTTCTCTGGTCAGTCTAGGGTGTTCGTGTGTTTCAAGGAAATTGTCCATTTCCTCTACATTATCTAGTTCGTTGGTATACAGTTGTTCATAGTATGCTTTTATCATTTTTACATTTCTTCCAGAGCCATGATAATATTTTCTCTCTCATTTAGTTGAAAAACATTTTAGAGATGTGGAAAGCCAAAAGACACTGCAGTGTTCACAAACCAGCAACCACAGAAGGAGGCTGCCCTATCATCCAGAGTCCAGCCATAGAGGCGATGATGGCTTCAGCGGAGGCAGACTGGGAGACGGAAGGGATACTTTATTTCCTGTTGACTCTTGTTAACAAAGGGTCAGCATTTCCAAATCTTAGACTTGAACAAACAAAACACCCAACAAAAAAGAACAAGAGAATAATTTAAAAGTTGACTCATTACTGGACTGACAGACTTTGGTCCACGCATGTCCTTTTCACAGCCCCCTTCTGGAAGTCACCTTCTTAATTTTATTTTTGAAAATTCTCTTCGTCTCCTGCTCTGCTATTTCACCTCTGACTTGACTTTTCTTTTCTGTTCCCTGCCAATTCTGTTTTTATAAGTGGTTACACTTGCCTTCTGAGTGATAGGAAGAAAGTTTTACATCTTCTCTTCCAAAATAAAAGTAACAAGCTGATTGATATTTAAGTTGAGACCACAGCAGCAGAGATCTCAATTTAATTTTTTTTTTTTTTTTTTTTTTTTTTTTGCACAGGGCGTAGCTTGAATTAGTTTTATTTTTCTCAACTTTAAATATGTATATGAAAATATATATTAAAATGTTCTCTAAATATTTTCTGCTTCTTGCAGGCCTCTTTTTACTAGATCGTGGCCATTTTTTCTCACCTCATCCTTCCAAAAATAAAAATGTATTGCCCTCTCACCACTCAAAGCCAGGTGACTAACTTGACTTAGTTCACAGCAAGAATCTCCTGCCAGCACTATGTAGAGCCAGTGTGTGCAGACTGGATTTGGGGTTTGAGGGTTCTTGATGGCTTTTTAGTCTTTAACTCTGTGTGTACCAGTCTCACATTTGGCTGAAACCTCAGGATTCTCCCACTGCCTTTTACCTACTTCCTGGTGGTGGAAGAACCTCCTCACCACTCTCCTAGATGGGAGAGTCAGCTGCCCTTTCTCCTGTGCCTCTGCAGGAAAAACTGTTTTACATGGCACATCTCGGCTCATCCTTGAGGGATGACTTTTTTTTTATAAGAAACTGGGAGTTCACCCACCTGACCTCTCTGTCAAGCCAATAGCCTAGGAAAAAGCTAGGGTGACCTATAGTTTCTCTTCTCCACCCAACCTCCTGCTTCTGTGCACCGTCACTGCCCCCCCCTCCACCCCCTTTAAATTTTACAAGCTTATGACAGTTTGGATGCGCTCTCAGCCAGGGGGCGGAAATGCTGGAGAGTTCTGGACTTTAGCCCATCAGTTTGTTTGGTTTTGACTAACCTGCTGAGAGCTAAAACTGGCACCTGTTGCCCCTGTGCCTTCGGCACCGAGTGAGATGTGGGTGATGCCCATGTGACTGGAGAGAGCTCTGGGTGTGTGTGTGGGGTTAGTTTCTTTTTCTTTTTCTTTTTTTTTTTTTTTGGCCATGATCTCTTTCCCCTTCCTTTTTTTAAAAGTAATTATATAAATGGATCAAAATTAAATAATTCAAACCCTGCCTTCAGAATGAATTTTTTCTTTTTTGTATTGTTAGCAAAACAGAAAAATCCAATTTTTTTAACACCCCCCCCAAAAAAAGTCATTGTGTATGGGAAGAAGGGATTCCAATTTCATTTTTCCCCCATTACAAATAACCAGTTGTTCCAGCACCATTCATTAAATGGCTCATCCCGTATCCACTGTCAGAAATCAAGTTTCACATGTGCATGTATCTGTTTCTGGACTATTAGATTTAAGTTTTTTATTGGTTTTTCTATTCAATGCTGTCTTTACTTCTAAAAGTTTTGAAATCCAAAAGGCCACATCTTTCTGCCTTAATTTTCTTTGTGAGTGTCTTCTTTATTCCTCACTCTGTTCTCTTGTGTAAGGTGTGTGGTCAGGTTCTGTGAAAAGCTCTGTTGAAACTTTAATTAGAATTGTTTAAACCAGTGCATCAATTTGGTATGAATCAACATTTTACAATACAGAATCTTCCTATCTTTTAATGGATTAAGCATATCTATTCATTTATTTAAGTCATTTTAAGTGGTTTTCAATTAAAGTTTTATGATTTTCCCCATAAAGATCTTGAAAAACTTTTATTAGATTTAGTCCTTATTATCTTATATTTTGTTGCTATTCTAAAAGTTATTGTTTAAAATGATATAATTTCTGCTGTTGCTAATATATATAAGTACAATGAACTTTTGTATATTGATCTTGTATCTAGTTACCTAGCTAAACTGTCTTGCTAAAGATAATAATTTGTTTATAGATTGTTTTAGGTAGATAATCATATCGTTGCTGTATGGTTCTCTTTTTTCCTATCCAGTCCTTATATCTTTTGTTTCTTTCCAACCTACCTTTAGAGCTACCCTGCAGAGCTATTATTGTATCATACATTTAGATGCAACATGGACCTGAAAGTCTAGCAGTTCTGTGAAGTTTCCGAGTGTACCCTGATACAGTGGACTCTCCCTATACTGAGCTTTTATTAATATATTTGCCTGTACTACTTTTTTGTCACTGACTGTCTATAGTGTTACTTACCTTTGTATGTACTGTCTCAAAATAGTTTTTTCTTTTTTTGGTAAATTGTTTTAATTAGAGAAGTTACAGGTTTACAACCCCAAATATTAACACTTTGCATTAGTGTGGTACCTTTGTTACAATTGATGAAAGAATATTATATTTGTACTATTAACTATAGTCCATAGTTTGTATTAGGGTGTTATTTTTTTCCCCATATACCACCCTATTATTATCACCTTATATTAGTGTGGTACATTTGAGATAATTCATGAAAGAACTGTTTCATAATTGTACTATTAACTATAGTCCATTGTTTACAGTAGGGTTCTTTGTGTTGTATAGTCCTGAGTTTTATATTTTAATTTTTATTCTAGTAACATATACAACCTAAAATTTCCCCTTTTAACCACATTCACATATCATTCAGTGCTATTAATTACACTCACAATGTTGTGCTACCATCACTACCATCCATTTCCAAAACTTTACAATCAACCCAAATAGAAATTCTGTACAAATTAAGCATTAATTCCCCATTCCCTGCCCTCAACCCAGCTGTGGGTATCCTGTAATCTAAATTCTAACTATATTAGTTTGCTTATTCTAATTATTTCAAATCAGTGAAATCATACTATACCTGGCTTATTTTACTCAACATTATGTCTTTAAGTTCATCCATATTGTTGCATGAAACAGAACTTCATTACTTTTTAGTTCTAAATAATATTCCATTGTGTATATATACCACATTTTGTTTATGCATTCATTGGTTGATGGACACCTGGCTTACTTCCATCTTTTGGCAATTGTGAATAATGCCAAATGTGAAAATACCTGTTCGAGTCCCTGCTTTCAATTCTTTTAAGTATATATCTAGTAGAGGAATTTCTGGGTCATACCTTTCTAAGGAACTGCCAAACTGTCTTCCAAAGGGGCTACACTGTTTACATTCCCACCAGCAATGAATGAGTATTCCTATTTCTCTTCATCCTCTCCAACACTTGTAATTATCTGTTGTTTTTTTAATAGTAGCCATTCTAGTGGGTGTAAAATGGTATCTCATTGTGGTTTTGATTTGTATTTCCTTAATAGCTAGTGATGTTGAGCATCTTTTCATGTGCTTTTTAGCTATTTGTATATCCTCTTTGGAGAAATGTCTATTTAAATCTTTTGCCCATTTTTAAAATGGGTTGTTTGTCTTTTTCTTGCTGAGTTGTAGGATTTCTTTATATATTGTAGATATTAAACCCTTATCAGATATGTGGTTTCCAAATATATTCTCCCATTTTCACTTTTGTAATAGAGTTCTTTGATACACAAAAGTTTTTAATTTTGGTAAGGCCCCATTTATCTATTTTTTCCTTTTGTTGCTTGTGCTTTGGGTGTAAAGTCCAAGAACTGTTGCCTAACACAATATCCTGAAGATGCTTCTCTACATTTTCTTCTAGGAGTTTTACAGTCCTGGTTCTTATATTTAGGTCTTTGATTCATTTTGAGTTAATTTTTGTATATGGTATGAGATAGGGGTCCTCCTTCATTCTGTTACGTATGGATATCCAGTTCTCCCAGCACCATTTGTTGAAGAGACTATTCTTTCCCAATTGAGTGGACTTAGCAGTTTTGTCAAAAATCAATTGACCTCAGATGTGATGGTCTGTTTCTGAACTCTCAGTTCAATTCTGTTGGTCTATATTCCTTATACTAGAACCATGCTGTTTTGACAGCTGTAACTTTGTAAAATGCTTTTAAGTCAGAAAGTATGAGTCCTCCAACTTTCACTCATCTTTTTCAAGATGGTTTTGGCTATTTGGGGCCCTTTACCCTTCCAAATAAATTGATAATTGGCATTTCTGTTTCTGCAAAGTAGGCTGTGGGAATTTTGATTGGAGTTGCATTGAATCTGTAAATCATTTTGGAAAGAATTGACATCTTAACAATATTTAATCTTCTAATCCATGAGCATGGAGCACCTTTCCATTTATTTAGAGCTCCTTTGATTTCTTTTAGCAAAGTTTTTTATTTTTCCGCATTTAAGTTCTTTACATTCTTGGTTAAATTTATTCCTAGATGTTTGATTCTTATAGTTGCTATTGCAAATGGAAATTTTTTTATTGATTTCCTCAAATTGCTAATTACTAGTGTATAGAAACACTACTGATTGTGTGTTGATCTTGTCCCCTTCCACTTTGCTGAATTCATTTATGAGCTCTAGTAGGTATTGGTAAATTTTTCGGGGCTTTTTATATATAAGATCATGTCATCTGCAAATAGTGAAAGTTTTATTTCTTCCTTTCCAATTTGGATGACTTTTATTTCCTTTTCTTGCCAACTGTCCTGGCTAAAACTTATGCTATAATGTTGAATAACAGTGGTGATGGTGGTCATCTCATCTTGTTCCTGATTTTACAGGGAAAGCTTTCAGTCTTTCACTATTAAGTAGGATGTTAGCTGTGGGTTTTTCATATTTGCTCTTTATCATGTTGAGGAAGTTTCCTTTTATTCATAGTTTTCTAAGTGTTTTTATCAAGAAGGAGTGCTGGATTTTGTCAAATGTCTTTTCTGTGTCAGTTGAGAGGATCATGTGTTTTTTTCCCCTTCGTTTTGTTAATGTGGTTTATTACATTAATTGATTTTCTTATGTTGAACTGCCTTGCATACCTGAGATAAAACCCTCTTGATCATGGTGTGTTATTCTTTTGGTGTTCTGTTGGATTCTATTTGTAAATATTTTGTTATGGATTTTTGCATCCATATTCATAAGCAAAATTGGTCTGTAATTTTCTTTTCTTTCCTTGTAGTATCTTTATCTGTCTTTAATATTAGGGTGATGTTTGCCTCATAAAATGACTTAGGTAGTGTTCCCTCCTGTTCAGTTTTTTGGAAACATTTGAGCAGCATTGGTATTAATTTTTCTTAGAATGTTTGGTAAATTTCACTTGTGAAGTCATCTGGGTTTTTCTTTGTTGGCAGATTTTTTTAATTTATTTATTATTTTAATGCAATTTTATTGAGATATATTCACATACCATGAAGTTGTCCAAAGTATACAGTCAGTTCACAGTATTATCATATAGTTGTGCATTCATCATGACAATCAATTTTTGAACATTTTCATTACTCCAAAAATAAAAATAAAGATAAAAATAAAACAGAACACCCACAACCTCCCATACCCCTACTTCCCCACTATTATTCATTTACTTTTTGTCCCCACCCATTTTTCTACTCATCTCTCCATACAGTGGATAAAGGAGTGTGAGCCACAAGGTTTTCATAATCACACAGTCATGTCCCATGTTGCCAGGGAGATTTACACCCCTGGGAGTCATGTCCCACATAGGCAGCAAGTCCACTTCCCGAGTTGGCTTAGAGAGAAAGCCACATCTAAGCAACAAATGAGATTCTCTGGGGATTCTACTCTCTTTAGTTGTACTTGGTCTATGAGGACTTCTGTTTCTTCTGGAGTCAGTGTAGGTTGTTTGTGTGTTTCTAGGAATTTGTCCGTTTCAACTAGATTGTCTAAATTTGTTGGAATACAGTTGTTCATAGTATTCTCTTATGATCCTTTTGCTTTCTGTGGAATCTATGGTAATGCCCCCACACTCTCATTTCTGAATTTATTGTTTTGTGACCCAATGTGTGGTCTATCCTGGAGAATGATCCATGCGCAATTGAGAAGATTGTGTATATCCTGCTTTTTGGGGGTGCAGTGTTCTGTATATGTCTGTTAGGTCTGGTTCATTTATCATATTATTCAAGTTCTTTGTTTCCTTCTTGATCCTCTGTCTAGATGTTCTATCTGTTGATGAGAGTGGTATATTGAAGTCTCCAACTAATACTGTAGAGGTGTCTGTTTCTCCCTTCAGTTTTGCCAGTGTTTCCTTCATATGTTTTGGGGCACTGTGGTTAGATGCATAAATATTTACGATTATTTCTTCTTGGTGAATTGCCCCTTTTTATATGAATAAAATATATTATGTTGTGTCCTTCTTTGTCTCTTGTAACAGCTTTTGACTTCCAAGTCTTTTTGTCCTATGTTAGTATAGCTATCTCAGCTCTTTTTTTTCTTATTGGATTCTTTATTGTGGAATATAACATATATACATAGAAGTGATAAATTTCCAAGTGCAATTCAACAAGTAGTTAGAGAGCAAATTTCAAAGACTATTATGGGTTACAGTTCCACAGTTTCAGTTATTTCCTTATTGAGAAATATAACGTGCAAATAGGTAACCACTTTCAAAGTACAATATAATAAGTAGTTATATAGGAAATATATATATAAATATATAATATAAAAATATATAAATCCTCTCTGGAGGATTTAAGTTTCTGAAGAATAAACTTGGTGAGTGAAACTTTAAAAAAGTCTCACTCTCAGTCTAATGCTCTAAGTCTCACTCTTAGAGTCTCAGATAGGGATCTGGGTATTCTTTAGGGTTTTCGGGACTACTAACAATTCTTTTTTGATTATTATTTGAATGGAGTATCTTTCTCTCTTTTCGCTTTCAACCTGTTTGTGTCTTTGGGTCTAAGGTGAGTCTCTTGTAAACAGCATATATTTGGATCCTGCTTTTTTTATCCAATCTGCCAATCTGTATCTTTTGATTGGGGAATTTAATTCATTAACAATCTGTGTTATTACTGTAAAGCCAGTACTTACTTCAGCCATTTTGTCCTTTGGTTTTTATATGTCATATCTTTTTTTGATTTTTTGTTGTTGTTTTGTTTTGTTTTTGCCTCTCTTTTCCTTTATTGCAACCTCCTTTTCTGAATAGTTGATCTTTTGTGATATATCTGACTGATCCCTTTCTCATTTCTGTTTCTGTATATTTTTAAAATATTTTCTTTGTGGTTACCTTAGGTTTATATTGTACAATCTACACCTATAACCTACTAATTTGAAAAGATACTGACTTAGCTTCAGTAATATACACATTCTCAGCTCCCATATCCCTCCGTTTCCCCTCTTTATGTTGTTTTTGTCCCACTTTACCTCTTTATATTTTGTGTATCCATTAACAGGAAATGTGCCTTTTTCTTGTTCAACTGTATTCTGATTCTTACGGAATTAAGAAGTAGAGTTAATTATTGAGGCACTGGTACTATTTGGTTTTACATTTACCCTTTTAGTTACTTTTACTGAAGATCTTCATTTCTTCACACTTTTCCAAGACACTGTCTCCTGTCTTTCTTCTTTCAACCTACAGAACTCCTTTAGTAATTCTTATAGGGCATGTCTTTTGTTTGCAAACTCTCTCAGTTTCTGTTTATCTGTGAATATTGTAAACTCTCCCTCATTTTTGATGGACATTTTTGCCAGATAAAGAATTTGGGGCTGGCAGTTTTTCCTTTCAGTACCTTCAATATATCATACTTCTGCGTTCTCGCCTCCAAGGTTTCTGATGAGAAATTGGCACTTAGTCTTATTAAGGATCCCTTGTATGTGATGAATTGCTTTTCTCTTGAAGCTTTCAGAATTCTCTCTTTATCTTTGGCATTTGACATTCTGATTAGTATTTGTCTCAGAATATGTCTGTTAAGGTTTATTCTGTTTGGAGTACATTGCTGTTCTTGGATATGTATATTTATGTCTTTCATAAGAGTTGGGAAATTTTCGTCCATTATTTCCTCAAATATCCTTTCTGCCCCTTCTCCCTTCTCTTCTTCGGGGACACACACCTATGATGTGTATGTTTGTATACTTCCTGCTGTCACTCAAACCCCTGGAACACTGCTCTTTTTTTTCTATTCTTTTCTTTATCTGTTCTTCTGACTATATGATTTTGATCATCCTGTCTTCTAGTTCACTGATTCTTTCTTCTTCCTATTCAGTTCTGCTGTTGTATGCTTCTAGTATATTTTTAATCTCCATTATTGTGCCTTTTATCCCCAAAATTTGTTATGTTTCTTTTTAAACTTTCAAATTCTTCCTTATGCTCACACATTGTGTTCTTAATATCTTTTAGCTCTATATCCATATTTTCTTTCATGTCTTTGAATTGATTTAGAAGATTGGTTTAAACTTCTTTGATTAGTTCCAAATTCTGTGTCTCTGAAGTTTTAATTTGTTCCCTTGACTGAGCCATGTCTTCCTATTTCTTAGGGGGACTTATAATTTCTGGGCTTGTAATTTCTGTGGATGTCTGGGCATCTGGTTATCTTGATGTGGCAACTTGGAAGGTCAGTTTTTCCCTCTTGTCTAGGATTTAATTATTTGGCTTTGTTTTAAGGCTCTTTTTTGACGCTTAGTCCAACTTTATTCCATACCTTTAGAGTAGCCTGTGTTTAACTATTCAGATTTTCTCAGCTCTTCATCTGATTTTTGTCCTGGATATACAGTACAATTTTTAATTGTATGTTTTGTGTAATTGTTTCACCTCCAGGAGAACGCTTCCTTTCCTCTGTTCCTTCTCCAGGAATCTTGATCTGTTCTAATTGTTTTTATGCAGAATTTTCTCCCCAGATCTTATGACATGTTTAAATTTTCTCCCTCACTCGCTGCCCCCTTTTCCTTACAGTTTTCAGTTTTGGGACTTCCCTGTCTTACAGTAGTTCATCCCCCACCACCTCCACCATTTTTTTTTTTTTCTGTGAGGCTTTTCTGCTTCTAGTTTGTTCCCCGTTAGGGTATTCCACCCTGGAGACCCAGATGGTGTCGGTCCAGAAAGGTGGGTCAATCAAGAAAGGCCCATTTTGTGTCTGAGTGGTCCAGAAAACAGATACTGGATTGAGTGTGTGCACATCTTGTCGACAGTTCAACCATGGTCTCTCTTTTGTTCTTTTTTTTTTTCTTTTCCCCTGGGAGTCCTTTTATATGCTGCTCTCCTCAATGACTTTTTTTTCTTCATAGCTCTAGCATAGCACCTTGGGCCTAAGGGTACTAAAGATATGTTGGTTCATTGATTGAAATGCTTTCAGGGCACTTGCATTTATATGGAGGGTATATTTTAAAGACTTTGTACAACTCCCAACTTAAATAAAGACAATATCTCCCTAAGAATAAATACGATATAGGGAAAGCTCATAAATCTATTACCCTTTCAGTTATATGGCTTTTTTCACTGCATTTTTATCTCTAAGTACTCTTCTAAACATATCAGTTTTCATGTGTTAGCACTAGCCATTTTTGAATGCTTGAAGGACATTATAATAATGTAAAACAATTTTAAATGATCATGATGATAATGAATGTGGAAAAAAAATAGCACAGTAGTCACCAGAACTGGTACATGTAAACCATGACATGATTCACATAAATGCTATCAAGGGCTATGCAGATTTTTTGTTTTTCAGTTCATGTGGTGCTACTAAGTCACAACAGACTTAATGTTCCTTAGCCAGAAAGTTTATGAATATGTGGGAGTCTTTTGACAATTTTTTTTTTAATTTTTAAGGAGTTTCACCATTTTAAGTTTTATTCATAATACTTATTTTTATATCATATCATTTCACATGTACGTGTTTCATGGTCACATAAAATGTGGCTGTACCATTACTTTTGAAAAAAAAAAAAACTTTATAGATATTAGCAAATGTTTTCATCTAATGCCTCCTAACATCTTTAATCATTTTTCTTTGCCTAGGTACCATTAGGCTTCTCAGCTCCACTAGATGACCTTCCTCCAGTCCCCCACATGGCATGCTGTACCCTGGAAAACCTGTATCTTCTGATGGGAAGGGAACTGGAAGATCTAGAGGAAGTACCTCCAGGAAATGTGTTAGGTAGGGTGGTGTTATGTCTTATATCTGTCCTCGGTTTTGAGAAATTATCTAACATGTCGCAGAAACGTAGCAAAATTTTTGAAGGAAATGGCTTGATCTCTGTTTTTCTTTAGTTATTTTTTTCTGGTCTCCTTAGACTTTCACTGAGTGCATTTGAATAATCAGCTTGTGGATTACTAACTTGCTGTTAATAAAGATATTCTCTTTTTTTAAATGCCCTGCTTAAGTAATCCATGATTGCTTTGTTCTAAGGTGGGGTCCAATTATTTGGGAAGAGGGAAAATTCTATTCACATAAAGGTCTATCTGGATGTATAGGACACTTCTGGTCCTACAAGTTTGAGTCTAAATTTTTGGAAATTAATCTGATATAAAAGTATATTTAAACTCTCTTTTCTCACAATACTTTTAATCTGTTGAGTATTACTTCACTCATAGTACTTGATTATTAATTTATATCCATAATTACTGTTCCTCATCTCTTCAGTGTTTACTACTTGCTTGGCTTCTGCCCCTGTGTGCAGAATTCCTTTTTTAAAGTCCTTAGTGCAACCCGAAAGACTCAGATAAAGGAACTTCCCTTGAACCGTCACACAATCCAGGGTGAACTCTAGAATTCTATATTCTGTTTCATTGCTTGATTGATTCTGAACCCTTTATAGTCATTGTCAGATATAGAGTTATTAATTGGGAGATTGTTTGGGTTGGGAATTCTCTTTATGTTTTAGAAAAATGGTCTAGGCTTTTGGCCCAGAACAGCTAATGATTGCTCTAGAGTTTGTCAATTTTAATCCAAGAAATTTGACACAGCATCTTGTTGCTCTACCACAAAGATGCATTCTTCTATTTTAATTCATTTTTTATTTTTTTTTGGCATGAAATTAGTAGAGTTCTCAGCTTGTGTGTGTTCACCATTTTATTCCATACCTTTGAAAAATGCCATTGAACCTTAATAATTGACATAACTTCATAAGCTGCTGTGATCAACAAAATACTTTATCAGGAAGAGCATTGGAAGAATAGAAAATACCTTACTTTTTGTTCAGAATTTGGATAAGCCTTTCTTGTAATTACTGCATTGTTCAGACTCAGTCCATATTGTTTCTTAAATGGAAGGTGGGTTGAGGATCTCTAGCATGATGTTGAAGTAAATAGAAAAGATAGTCTGTTGAGTGGATGGTTTTTGTAATGTCTCCGCTAATCACGGCCAGGTGTTTGTGCTTTTTCCCCAATAGAAGTTGAGAACTTGGTATGCATTAGCTTTTGTTTTCCTTCTTTCTGTTTTTGGATTTCTAGGCACTGTCCAGACTGAGATTAAGTGGTATACAGGAGGAAACCATTCCTCTCTCATCCACCTCTTAAGACAATGTTGGCTCTGCCATCTGCTACAGGAAGATGTCCTTATATGCCAAAACTTTTCATTTTCTCTTTGAGAAAAGAGATATACCTTATTGTCTTTCATTGATCTTTTAAAAATTGTTGGGAGTGGTGGTAGGAGTGGAGATAAGGTTAAAGCTGATTAAACATTTTTTTACCGTGTTTAACTATATAAGAATAAGACAGATAGGCACAGCACCTTGGGACAAAATGGATTGAGGAGGAAAAGCCAGATTTATTCCCTATAATAGGTTGCATTTAGCTACAAGAAAACAAAACACCAACCTTATAGGGTTTGTTGTTTTTCTGTTTTTTTATTTTTGCGATTTATGTTGGTATTTAATGTCATTTTCAGTAGTGCTAAATTAAAAAGGAAAATGGTATAATAAAACTAACCATTTTGGAAGGTCTTCAGAATAGAGTTGCATATAGTCTTCTTTTAGTTCCACTGAAATTTGTAAGTTGGCTTATAGAGAAGCATTTCCTAAGCTTTTCCATGTAACATTAGTTCTATACAGTGCTAATAAGTGTTCCTCTGGGAATGAAAAAAGAATCCTTGAAAAAATAATGGCAAAAGTAAAATGAATTTCTTTTCTGCAGAATTATTATTCAGAGCTTTGATATTCATGTGCCCTATGGCCTTTCAAGAGGGAGGATACATTATGCAGTGTTCTCCGTCTTGTTTTGCCATGGACCCCTGTTTGTGAGAATACCTAATAAACATTTCATGTTATGACTGGTATGTAGTGAAGCTCATTGAGCAGTTCTGGTTTAAAAAACAGATTTTTAAAAAAATGAATCATTTTGTATAGGATAACTTGGTCAAATTGTAGAATTTTTCTTGGAACATATGTCTCCAAAGTAATATATATATATTTATTTATTTTTTATTTAATACAGATTCCCATATTCCACTGTATTATTAAGACCTTACATTTGTGTGGTACATTTGTTACAACTGAAAGCACATTTTTATAATTGTACTATTAACTATAGTCTATGGTTAAACTTAAGGTTCACTGTTTGTGTTGTGCAGTTCATGGATTTTAAAAAAATATATTATTCTAGAAACATATACAACCTAAAATTTCCTGTTTTAACCAGATCAAATATGTAATTCACTGCACTGTGTTAATTATGTTCACAATGTTATGCTACTGTCACCACCATACATTACCAAAACTTTTCCATTGTCCCAAATGGAAACTTGCTGCACATTTTAAACCTTAACTCCTGTTTCTTACCCCCACCCCATCCCCTGGTAACTTATATTCTAAATTCTGACTCCATGAATTTGCTTATTCTAATTATTTCATATCAGTGAGATCATACATTTGTACTTTTGTGTCTTACTTTACTCAACACAATGTCCATGTTGTCACATGTATCAGAACTTCATTGCTTTTTACAGCTGAATAATATTCCCTTGTGGGAATATACCACATTTTGTTTATTCATTCATCAGTTGTTGGATACTTGGGTTGCTTCCATCTTTTGGCAATTGTGAATAATGCTGCTGGGAATATCAGTGTGAAAATATTTGAGTCCCTACTTTCACTTCTTTGGGGTATGTACCTAGAATTGAGATTGCTGGGTCATATGGTAATTTTATACTTAACTTTCTGAGGAACTGCCAAACTGTCTTGCACAGCAGCTGCACCATTTTATATTCCCACCAACAATAAATGAGTATTCCTATTTCTCCACACCCTCTCCAACACTTGTAATTTTCTGTTGCTTTTATTTAAATAGTAGCCATTCTAGTGGGTGTGAAACAGTATCCCATTATGGTTTTGATTTGCATTTTCCTAATGGCTAATGATGTTGGGCATCTTTTCATGAACTTTTTGGTCATTGTATATCTTCTTTGGAGAAATGCCTACTCAAGTCTCTTGCCCACTTTTTAATTGGGTTGTTTGTCTTTTTGTTGTTGAGTTAAAGGATTTCTTTATATATTCTGGGTATTAAACCCTTATTGACTATGTGGTTTCCAAATATATTCTCCCATTGTGTAGGTTGTCGTTTTACTTTCATGTGAAAGTCCTTTGATGCACACAAGTTTTTAATTTTGATGAGGTCCCTGTATTAGTCAGTGTTCTCTGGGGAAACAGAACCAACAGGAGATATCTGTAAATATCTCTTATTTACAAATAAGAGAAGTGTCTTCATGCAGCTGTGGAGATGCATGAGTCCAAATTCTGTAGGGCAGAATGCACGAGTCCAAATTCCATAGGATGGGCTGTGAGCTGGCACTCCAGTGAGGGTCTTCAGTGAACACCCCAGGAGAGGCTGGCTGGCTGAAGAAGTGAAAGTTCTCTCTCTTCTCTCTTAAAAGTCTTCAACTTGGGTTGAGCCCTCTACCATAAGTTTTACCCTTGGGAAGACGGTTGCTGCAAAGGAGAGGCTAGGCCTCCCTGTATTTGTGCCTAAGAGTCTCCTCCTGAATGCCTCTTTGTTGCTCAGATGTGGCCCTCTCTCTCTGGCTAAGCCAACTTGAAAGGTGAAATCACTGCCCTCCCCCCTACGTGGGATCAGACACCCAGGGAAGTGAATCTCCCTGGCAACGTGGAATATGACTCCCAGGGAGGAATGTAGACCTGGCACCGTGGGACGGAGAACATCTTCTTGACCAAAAGGGGGATGTGAAAGGAAATGAAATAAGCTTCAGTGGCAGAGAGATTCCAAAAGGAGCCGAGAGGTCACTCTGGTGGGCACTCTTATGCACACTTTAGACAACCCTTTTTAGGTTCTAAAGAATTGGGGTAGCTGGTGGTGGATACCTGAAACTATGAAACTACAACCCAGAACCCATGAATCTCGAAGACAGTTGTATAAAAATGTAGCTTATGAGGGGTGACAATGGGATTGGGAAAGCCATAAGGACCAAACACCACTTTGTCTAGTTTATGGATGGATGTGTAGAAAAGTAGGGGAAGGAAACAGACAGACAAAGGTACCCAGTGTTCTTTTTTACTTCAATTGCTCTTTTTCACTCTAATTATTATTCTTGTTATTTTTGTGTGTGTGCTAATGAAGGTGTCAGGGATTGATTTAGGTGATGAATGTACAACTATGTAATGGTACTGTAAACAATCGAAAGTACAATTTGTTTTGTATGACTGCGTGGTATGTGAATATATCTCAATAAAATGATGATTAAAAAAAAAAAAAAAAAAAAAAAAAAAAAGTCTTCAACTGATTGGATTAAATCCAGCTGCTTGAATTCTCATTGCTGAAGACATGTGGTTGATGTAATCAGCCACAGATGCAATCAATTGATGATTTAATAAACCAGCTTCCTGGTACTAACTATATAGTTTTAAAACATCACTCAATAGGAAGTCCAAGGATAGACATTTCAGAACTGGTGTGATGGCTCTCCTATGTCGTCAGGGAGCCACATTCCTCTTGTTTGCTCTGCCATCCTCAGCATGTGGCTTTTGTCTCCATGAAACCAAGATGGCGCCTGCATTTCCGGGAATCACATCCAACAGTCTGGCAGGAAGAGGGTACAAGGACCAAAGGCCTTTTCGTGGAACTAATGTTTTTATTTGGGAAGAGATGCCCTCTCTGGTGACTTCTGTGTATATTTTCATTTTCATGATTTTTGTCACATGGCCATGCCTAGCTTGAAGGGAGGCCAGGGGTTGAGTATTGCCGCTTTACAACCTCTATAGTTAAGGCAAAGATATTAAGGCTGTGAAGGGCTTTTGATTAGCCAGTAGCAATCAGCCACATTCCCCCACGTTGGCCTGGTGATGCCTGAGGCCTTTGTATTAAGGTTTTCAGGTTTTTCCCATTAAGGAGAAAGATAGTCCACCAGAAGTATTATAAATATAACATTGAAGGAATTGGGACCCAGTGAGCCATGTTGATTTATCTTTTGAATTGAAACATACATTGACTATTTTTTCTTCTAATTCAAAGCTAGTTGAGCCCCCTGCATGGCTGAAAGACCATTCTGGTCATAGTTTTGTTGCTAACCATGGCAATTGCATAGTGTTTCTGGTCTTCAGTTTCCCCAAATGATTTGGACTATAGCAGTGTTTCCTAACATTTCCGTATGGTAGAAATAGAACAACCATTTTTAATTTTTTTTCCTAAGATGACTATTTATGGATTCCCAGGCATTCTTTTATTATATTTATCATATATTGTTATCTTTACCCATATATCCTAAACATTAAGGACAAAATACTAGCATTGTATAGAATATGTTTTATTGCTGTAGCTATAAAATACAAACAATTGTAATTTGTTATAAGTTTAAAATTCCTGTTATATTATGCAGGTTCACATGGGGATGGAGTGAGGTAAAAATTCTTAGTACTTAGGTTATGAAAAGTTTTCCCTGGACTATGTCAGTATTCCACTGGTGGGAAAAAATCCTAAACCAGATTATATCCAAGGTCCCTTCTACCTTTTAACTTTTCAGGCTTTTCTTTTTTAGAGAAAAACTTCATTTATAATAATTAGCATATTTCTCTCTCTAGTGTTCATTAGAAAGAACGGTGGAATGTTTTGACACAGTAACTTTGGATTGATAACCCATTTGAATGGCTCCATCAAAACATCTTAATCTAGTTACTGCCACAAAGACATAGAATAACCTTTTCAGGCAAATTTGACTTATTCGTTGATTAAAAACTTAGAGCATATATAGCAGCAGTAGCAGTTTCATAAGCCAGGGTGTTTAATAAAAGCAACTTTTCAAAGTTAGGAGTAAGTTTAGGGCAGAACAGAAAATAAGGCCAAGGATTCTGGTATATTAAGAGGGAGAAGCAGACAGCTTGAGGTGGCTTGGGGCCAGGGGCTGGAATCCTGTGAAGGCTCTTTCACTCACATGCTGGTGGCAATGCTGGTTGTCACCTGGGACCTGGGCTGGAACTCATGGCCTTTCCATATGGCTGCTTGTTTTCCTCACAGAGCAGTGGCTGGGTTCTAAGGGTGAGTATCCTAAGAGTGAGCCAGAGGAAGCCATATCACTTTTTTTTTTTTTTTTTTTTTTTTTATTTTGACATAAATTCAAAGTTACAGGAACAGGTGCAAAAACAATACAAACCCGATACACAGAACTCCAGCATACCCTGACCCCCCTCCCCCGATACCCTGATCCACCAACTTTAACATGCTGTCACACCGCCATTTCTCTTTCCCTCCCTCCCTTCCTCCCTCCCTATCATCCATCATTTACTGCTCTGTCTTCTGAACATATGAGAGCAAGCTGCACACATCCTTGAACAAACACTATAATTCACATATACAATTCCCATGAACAAAACAGTCTTTTGTGCAATCCCATTAAGCACAGCTAAGAAGTTCAAGAAATTCAACATTGATACAAAGCTTACATTCTGTATTTCTTTTTTTTTTCTTTCTTATGTCTCAGCTGTGTCCCTTTGAGCCTCCTGTCCTCTATCCTCAAATCCCATCTAGGATCATCCTTGGCATTCAATTGTCACCTATTTAGACTGTCTTTTTTTTTTTTTTTTTTTTTTCAATTGTGGAAGCATACATACAGCCTAAATCTTCCCATTCCACCCCCTCCCTAGCATTCCATTAGTGGGATTAATCACATTTAGATTAATTTAGAATGTTGTAATGCTATCACCTTCCTACCATCTATTACTAGAAATTTCCCTTCACCTCAAACAGCAACCCTACACTCATTTCTTAACTTCCCATTGCCCCTTACCCCACTTCTTGTAACCCGTACTCTGCTTTTCATCTCTATGGTCATATTCTCTGATAATTTCTTTGTGTTTACAGTGGGGCTTAAAATTAACCTCTTAAATCCATAAAAATCTTGTTTTTCTTTGATACCAACTTAACTTCAATAGGACACGTAAACTATGTTCCTATACTCCTCCATGCCCCCACCTTTATTTATTTTTTATTTTTTATCTTCATTTTATTGAGATATATTCACATACCACGCAGTCATACAAAACAAATCGTACATTCCATTGTTCACAGTACCATTACATAGTTGTTCATTCATCACCTAAATCAATCCCTGACACCTTCATTAGCACACACACAAAAATAATAAGAATAATAACATATCACTTTTTATGAACTGACTTCCAAAGCCATTCAATCTCACTTCCCCAGCACCTATTATTAGATATTTTGATAGGAGGAGTGTCAAAGAATTTGTGGACATTTTTTAAAACTACCGTACTCCTAATCACAGATAATTTCTTGTTTTGTTTTGTATTTTACCAGGCCTGTGACAGGATACATATCACAGATCAAGACATAGAAATGTTTATAGTGATCAGGGCAGGCCTGTAAATACCATCTTCTTTTACTCTTGTTAACTTGGAGAAAAAGTTGTAATTCTTATTTAATAAGAAAATAGTGGAGAGTGATGTCACTAATACCCATATGTTTTACATCAGAAATGACAGAGTCAGAATTATCAAGCACAGATGAAAATTTTTGTTGGAGAAACAGGTGAAAACACTATATGGAGAAACATTGTTGAACAATTCAGCATATGTTGTCTAAGTCTAAAAGGAAAGTTCTTTTCTTGGCACTTGAAAAATGCGGATTTCACATTTGAACTCAGCTTTAACTCAGGGTACTTATACTGACTTGTAAGTATGGAATAGATTTTGTGGTGTGGAAATGGTTGATTTAAAGTCTAAAATCACTTAATTCCAACCTGATGTTTGTAAAGCTGGTATAGATGGGACAGAGACCTCACCATGTTTAACACACAATCGCCTTTTGTTCAATTCCCTGCCGAGAATATCTCTAAAAATAAATGTTTGCTACAGGCTCCTATTAAATTGTGAGGGAAATTGAATTAGGATTCCACGTCTTTAGCCGTTTCATATAAACTTTCAGATCTCTTCCAGATGGTTAAATCTTTAAAAGTTCAGGGACATTCTGAGAGGAAACATGATACTCCTCTTTTCACAGCATGAGGAAAATAATAGATATTAATTAGCCTATTTCTGAACTGGTTTTGGTTCTGCCTTGGTTTTTTGCTGGGTCAGTGGGAAATCATTGTGGATTGAATCAAGTGCATGTGTGTATGCATGCATGCATGTGAATTCTTAGTCATG
Source organism: Choloepus didactylus (assembly GCF_015220235.1). NCBI lineage: Eukaryota > Metazoa > Chordata > Mammalia > Pilosa > Megalonychidae > Choloepus > Choloepus didactylus. The sequence goes on from NC_051310.1 coordinate 96,258,802, forward strand.
TGGGGAGCTGAGGAGTCCAGTCTCTGAAAAGTGTTATTGACAGATTTGATGTGCTTTATTTCAAGGGAAATCTCAACAGTTTGTGATTCTTAAGTCTTTGTGGTACTTTTTTAAGGCTTTAAATATTATCACTAGTGAATTTTTTAAAATATAATTTATTATCAAAATTTTCACTGGGGAATTTATTTTAATCATTGTATAACGAGCAACATTATAGTCACTTCTTAGTTATAATAGTCTCAGCTAATTTTCATGAATTTTTTTTACAGGTGATTTTATTTTCATGCTTATTAATAGTTATGTCTTATTTCTTTTTATTTTCATATTGCCTATAAGAATATGGTAAATAATAATAGTGATAGTTGATATCCTCTCTACTTCTTTCCTTACTTTAATGGAAATGTATCTAGTGTTTTAGTGTCAGATTTGTTATTGCCTGTTGGTTCATGATATCTCTTATTTTATCATGCTAGAAAACTATTTTTTTTTTAAATCAGGAAAAGATGCTGAATTTATTGATTTATTCTCCACATCTGAGGAGAAAATTACAATTTTTCTCCATTCTGTAATTAATGTCATGAATTATATTTGATTACTATCCTGATTATTAGATTGTCCTCACATTCCTGGGGGGAAAAATCACTTGATCACTGCATATTATACTTTTAGTATACTGTTAGATTCAATTTACTAGCATTTTATACAGATTTTTCTTGCATATAATGTAACATTGGTCATTATTTTCTTGATATAATGGTAATTCCAAAATGGGAAGCTTCCAACTTTTCCACCCTCTATAACTGCACTGTCCAATTTGGTAACCACTAGCTACATGCAGTTATTTAAATTTAAATTGGTAGAAATTAAATAAAATTACGATTTTACTGCATCACTTGCACTAGCCACATTTCAAGTGCTCAGTAACCATATTTGACTGATGGCTTCCCTATTGGACAGAGCAGATTTAGAAATTTCCATTATCACAGAAAATTCTATTGGACAGTGCTATTCTAGAGAAATTTCTATAATGTGAGAATTATCTTTTCCTTGAAAGTTTTGAAATAGTTCATCTGGAAAATCAACTGGACCAGGTATATAAAATGTTTATTTGGCATGCTGTATCTTTCTCATTCCCAATTCTGTGTATTTGTATTTTCTTGCTTTATTTCTTTGTTATATAAATTTGTCAATTTGTAATATAGATGTGAAGTTCTTATAAATGAATTCCAAGATTTACATTTTAAGTTCTTTTTAAAAAATAAGTTTAAATTTAGTGTAGGTCATGAATAATAGGCCTATTTGAAAATGCAAATATGCTAAATAAGAGTTATCTCTTATCGCAGGAGTAATCACCAGTCTTTTTCATATCATATGTATACATATTGTTTTTTTAATAGGACAAAAATCATATCTTCAACACTGTTTTGAAACCTCTATTTTTTTTTCCTAGAAACAATCCCCTTTCCTCAGAATATTTATAGCTTTTATCCTCTTTGTTTAACTGCATTTGCTGAAACTCCCAAAACAATGTTAAATAACAGTGTTGCTAGGTAGAATCTTTGTTCTCTTCTTTATAGAATTCCTCCAGTGTGTTGCCATCAGGTATTCTGTTGATTGAAGGTTTGAGCTAGATAGTCTTTACAAATGAAAAGAAAGTATCCTCCTGTTTCTATTTATCAGGTTAATTTTTAAAACATGGATAGATGTTTGGATTTATCAAATGGCCTTTTTCCACATCTTTCAGGTGATCAGTATGATTTTTCTCTTTGGACTTACCAATGCCATAAATTATATAAACACAATTCTTAATGTTAAACTAGTTTTGTATTCCTAGAATAAACTATTTGCTGAATGTATTTCAGGTATATTAATAGAGTAATGAATTATATTCATTGGTAATATTTTATGTAAAATGTTTATATATGTAAGTTTGCCTGGTCTGTAACTTTTTGTGCATATTTATTTTATATTTGTGGAATTTAGATATCAGCATTATACTAGCTGCATAAAACAAGTTAGGGGATGATTTTCATTGTTTTCTATTCTTTGTAAGAGTTTAAATGGTTTGGGAATTTTCTAGTCCTTAAAAATTTCATATTAGCACCCAAGAAACCAACTGTTTGGGTTGGGTATTGAAGTGGTGATTTGATAATGTTCTCAGTTGATGTTGCCTCCTTCAGGTTCCTTTCACTATTACTTATGTTGATTTTGGTACTTCATGCTCTCCTAGATAATCATCTGTTTCAGATTGATTATCCAGTGCATTTGCATAGAGACTAGTATTAATATATGATTATAATAATGACATCAACAGTTAACATTTATTAGAGCTTATTATGTGTCAGAAGCTATACAAAATATTCAGGAGTGATTATTTACTTCCTGCCAAATGAAATGGCTAGAAACTGAATGCATCCGTGTTTTGTAGAAGGGAAAATTGAAACTTGTGAAGATTGAGTAACTTTTCAAGTTATGTAATAATACATATTTTTTTAAAAGCTGGGATTTTTTATTTCTTCTGTATCTGTGACTCTTTTATCTTTTCTGATTCTGTATTTGTTTTTTTTCCTTCCTTTTCTTGATCAGTCTATCTGAAGATTTGTTATATTGTTGTCTTTCTTTCTACCCTTAAAGAATCAACTCTTCATATATTTTACTTTTTTTAATACATTAATTTATAAAGTCTTAACTCCTGCTTATTATAAATTTCTTCACATTTTTTGTTGTTGTTTAGAAGAGCTGGTTCATTTTCTTCTTGTTTTTTTAATGCAAGCATTTATACCCTTTGTCTTGGTATAGGTTTGACTGAATTTCTTTATTTTTATATGCCCTGTTTTCTTTATCATTGTATTTTTTATGTGTACCTCCTATTCAACTCTTTCCAACTAGTGAACTTCAGTCACACTTACAGGTGTGACAAGCCACTGGATCCCCTTAGCCCTTGAAGCCATTGAGCAGATTATGGGATGGCTGGTATCCCCCTACCTCTCACCTCAGATCAGGTTGTTACCACTTTAAGTATTCTGGTCAAATCTTATAATTTTCTGCGAAGTACTCCTGAATTTTCAGTTTTGTTTTTCTCTTTCCACTGTGGTATATCAAGAATATGATCTTGCTAAATAGATAAGGCTGCTCACAGCCAAAGGCATTCTGCCCTGGATACCACAGGCAGTCTGGCAGCTCCAAGTCCCTCATCACCCTTCAGCTAACCCAAGAGCTAAAGGGATAGATTTCTTGGCACACCTGTGATCCATTGGTTTGGAAGCTCTGATTTATGTGAATGATTGTAATTTTTAAATTTTATTTTATTTTTTAAATGCTGTTTTAAAAATTAATTTTGAGGACTTATAGCCAGAGTAACAAAGACGTCCTACACATTAATAATAAAACAGGGAACAATCCATTTTAAAACTGGGCAAAGACTTGAACAGATACTTTACTGAAGATTTAAGAAAGTCCAATGAGCACACAAAAAGTGCTCGTATCAGTCTTGGAGGAAATACATATTAAACCACAATGGGATACCATCCCATGCCCACTAGAATGGCTAAAATCAGAAATACTGACAACACTACGTGTTGATGAGGATGTGGAGAAGCCAGTGCATTGACGGTGGGAATATAAAATGGTACGACCACTTTGGAAAACTGTTTGACAGTTTCTTTTAGACATTCATCTATCCTGTGTCCCAGCAATTGCACACTCAGGTATTTATCCAAGGAAATAAAAATAGATGTTTATCAAGAGATCAGTACAAGAAGTTTCATAACTGCCTTATTCATTATAATCAAAAATTGGAAACAACCCAACTGTCCATTAACAGGTGAATTGATTTAAAAATTGTGTTATAGTTATACAATGGTACACCATTTAGCAATAAAAATGAAGAACTACTGATAAGACTTAACAATATGGATGAATCTGAAAAACATTATTTGAAGTGATAGAAGTCAGTCACAATAATACTCCATTTATTTGAACTCCAAGAACAGTCAGAACTCTAAGTACGGACAGAAAACAAAAAGTGGTGTGGGAAGATTCATTGTAAATGGGTATGAAGGAACTTTCTGGGGTCACAGAAGTGTCTTCTATCTTGTTTTGGGTGGTGAATAGGCAGTTGTATACAGTTACTAAATCTCATTGAACTAAGCATGTGAGATTAACATTTTATTGTAAGCCAATTATATCTTAATTTTAAAAAATTGATTATGAGTTTCATTGCTTTGTAGTTATTTATAATGCCTTTTATTTAAATAGCTCTAATTTTTTTGTGTGTTCATAATTATAGGATCACTTTTTGTAAATGGAATTTTCTCTGGGATCTTGAAAAGAAATTGTGTTCTCTGTTTACATGATGCAGTTTGATCAAATCATTTAAATCAGTCTAATTAATTACCTTAAACTACTGAAGTTAAAGTCCAAATTGCTGTAAAACCCTCAACAAGATTTCCTTCTATTCTTGCCCTCCCCACTACATTCTCTTCCTCACCTGTTCACCAGTGATTTTTAAAAAAACAAACAGTTCCTATTACTCCTTTGTTCCAAACCTTCTTGGAATAAAATCTAAGCTTACCACAATCCTGCAATGCTAAATATTAACCTTCCCATTGTCTACTTTTATGAACACTGGTTCTACTCCTGCCTCCCTTGTTCTCTTCACTGCAGTCATGTTGACCCTTGCTGTTAAGTTCTTTCCCTCTCAAAGGCCTTTACATATTTCCTGTTCATTTTGCAGTAGATGCTATCCTGCTGTCTCCACTTGACTTGCTGTCTCATTGCACTGAAGTCTTTGCTAAAATGCCACCTCTCAGAGGCCATCCCTGGCCATCCCACCTAATGTATCTACCACTTTTCCCCCTTTTGCTCTGTGTACGTTTTCTTGATTTTTTTCCCCTGTGTTTATTATATGAAGTTCTATTACATATTTAGTTGTGCTTATTTATTATTTGTCTTCCCTGCTAAACTGTAATCTCTGTAAGGCTAGGACCTTGTCTTTCTTATTCACCCCTCTATCCCTATAAAGTAGGCACTTAATAAATATTAAGTATTTATTTGAAAATATCATTGTATTTTTCGGCTCTCCTGTAGTTGTTTATCTTTGTCTAGTTTAATATTTATGGTGTGAGAGATTTTTGTTAAAACTTTCCTTGTTGTATTTCTCTTGAATTCTTATATTTCCAAGTTTCTGTTTTGTGCATTTTGTAGTTTTTAAAAAAATAAATGAATAAATAAAGGTTAATAGATTATACCCTTCATTATTAAAATTTCAAAGATTTTTGCCTTGAATTTAACTCTCACTTATATTGTTACCCTTGCTGTTGTTTGGATTTGCAATGGAGTATCTTTCTTCATCTTTTTACTTTTATCCTTTAATCATTTTAGGAATGACTCTTAAACAATTAATTTATATGTATGTGTATACATACACTCATATATTTAATATGTTTGTTCCATTTACATTTATTGTAAGAGGACATATCTGGTGTATTTTTCAGTTATGTATAATATTTGCATGTTTTACACTTTCTTGCTGTTTTTCTTTTTTGTCATTTGATGGAAGGACTGATTTTTAAATATACATGATCCTAAATCTTTTGGTAATCTTTAAGCTTTTTTATTAAAAAACATACTTGAATGTATACATTTCAGATCATTAAGTAGCATTGAGAATTGAACTGTCCATCCTTGTTTTATTTATTTATTCAATCCATGATTTTTTCCCTTACTTGTTTCTTTTTAGTTTTGTAATCGTGCTTACAGTAATCACTAGATTAAATTTTGTGTTTAAAGGCTTCAGTACTCACTGCCAGTCCTCTCATTCTCAGATTTCCCCATTCTTGAGTTCTTTATTCTTTTTCATCTTTGGATTGACTGGTAATTTTTTTTATAACAGGCACATAGATATTATATTTCATGGAGTATTTCCATATTCAAAAATGCTTTTCCCTAGTCTTTACATTTAAAAGCATTTAAATGTGTACAGAGTTCCTGGGTCATGCCCTCATTCTCTCAAAATTTAGCAGACATTGAGCCTACTGGTATATGATTTCCTTCTGGTATACCTCCTGCTGCACCTAAAGGTGAGAAGATTGAAGTTGGTGTCACTTTCTTCCTTTGTTGGTAACCTTGTTTATCTTACTTTAATGGTGTATCTTTGGAATAAAAAAACAGAGAGAGAAAAAAAAGACATTGAATAACATATTTTCCTGAAAGGTCACTAAACTAAAATCAGAGCTTCCTTTAGTTTAGAAAAAAATTCCTTTATTGTATTTTAAAATATGATTCTGGTGATTTTCTTCCAGTCTTTCTTAGAGAACACTAATTATGCCAGTGTTTATTCTGTTATCTCTTCCATATTTATTTTTTTAATGAATGTTTTTATCTCTTAGGCATTTATCTCTATATCCTCAAAAATCCTGTCAAACTTATCTTCCATATCAGCAGTATTGATTCTGAATTTCATTGTTCTGAATAATGATTTAAATTCTGTTTTCTATTTCCTGTTACTTTAAATCTTTCCTTCCCTCTACAGACTTTCTTTCATTTGTTGTCTTTTCCTATTTTTTAAATCTTTTAATGGTATTTCTTTCATTAAAAAAAATGCAAAGCAAGTGCCTCATAAAATTAGCTTCTGTTGCCTGTAATGAATCTTTTTCCAAAAGTTTTACTTATGTAACTTCTTATATGTTGTATCTGTCTACTTTTGTTGTTGAGGAATCTTTTCTTGGACGCCTAGGTTTTAACTCCTCTGTTTGTTCTTGAAAGAAAGGGCGCCCCATTCAATCCTATTGTTTGCTCGCTTCTACATTAGATGTAATATCTTAGGGTGGTAAAGGCTGTCTATTAGATTTTGCCCTAATCTAGATTGCATGTGTACCTGTTTCTTTTACCTGTTTTTTATTAAATTCGGTTTTTGATATATGCACATACCATAGTTATCCACAATATGCAGCCGGTTGTTCACAGTACCATCATAATTGTGCATTCATTACCAGAATAATTTTAAACATTTTCATTGCTCCAAAAAAAGATAAAAATAAGAATAAAAACAAAACTATAAAAGAACACACAAAACATTCCATCCCCCCATCCCACCCTGTTTCTCTTTTAATTTTTGTCCCTATTTTTCTACTCATCTGTCCCTTTATCCATGGACAAAGGGAGTATGAGCCACAAGGGTTTCGCAATCATAAAATCACACCATGTAAGCTACGTAGTTATACAATCATCTTTCAAGAATCAAGGTTACTAGGTTGCATTTAGACAGTTTCAGATATTTCCTTTTAGCTATTCCAATACATTAAAGACTAAAAAGGGGGATATCTGTGTAGTGCATAAAAATACCCTCCAGGGTGACCTCTCGACTCCACTTGAAGTCTCTCAGCCACTGAAACTATTTTGTTTCATTTTGCTATCTCCTTTTGGTCAAGAAGATTTTCTCAGTCCCACAATGCCTGGTCCAGACTGATCCCTGGGAGTCATGTCCTGCATTGCCACAGAGATTTACACTCTTGGGAGTCTTGTCCCATGTAGGGGGGAGGGCAGTGGGTTTACTTGCCAAGTGAGCTTAGAGAGAGAGAGGCCAAATCTGAGCAACAAAGAGGTTCTTTGGAGGAGACTCTGAGGTATAATTATAAATAGGCTTACACTCTGCTTTGCGGTAACAAGCTTCATAAGGCAAGCCCCAAGATTGAGGGCTTGACCTACCAAATTGGTAGCCCTCAGTGCTTACAAGAAAATCAGTTATAACCAAGGTGGAGAATTTCATTTCCCCCAGGTCCTTAAGGGGGCTTTGCAAATACTTTTTGTTCTGTGCCCAAATTACTTTGGGATGTATCAGGATTTCACACTAACCTGTATAAACCTACCAGATCTCACTTCCTATTCAGAGTTCCATGTAATTATGTATCCATGTTTGAATAAACTGATCGTACAAGTTAAATTATTTAGTGTGCTACAGAAAATATAGATCCTGCACCAAATAAATATTTCTTCCCTTGGTCTTACACAGAATTTGAAGTTTTATAACACAGTCAGTATCGTCCTTTACCTTTTGGCCCGATTTGCCTTAGTCCTAACCAGATTGTCTTCATTTGTATCTCTAATTGAAGTCTGAACTCTTTTTCAGCTTTTTAACAGTTGCTGTATGAGGTAATACAGACATTCATGGCTGCTGAACTCTAGCTCTGAGTCTCAGGTGTCACACAGATACTAAAGTTCCAGAGACCAACGAGGTTATACAGCCTCTCAGCATCTCAGAAGGTAGAGATAACCATTACAACTCAGAAACAGATGTGACTGCGTAAGAGCTTACAATCTAGGGACCTTTTCAGTAAGCCTTCCCCTGATAACCTGTGCTCTAAGATTCAATTCTCAGAGTTTATACATTATAGTTAGTCCATGTTAGTGAGGCATTATAATGTTTGTCTTTCCATTTCTGTCGTACTTCACTCAAAATGCTATCCTTAAGATCCATTCACCTAGTTGTGTATCTCACAACTTCATTCCTTCTTGCAGCTGCTCAGTATTCTCTTGTGTGCATACACCTTGGTTCACCATTCTGTTCATCACTCAGTAAACACTTAGGTCACCTGCATCCATTGCAAATCAGGAATACTACCTCCATAAACACCAGTGTGCAGATGTCAGTTCATGTCCCTGCTCTCAGATCTTCCAAGTATATACCCAATAATGAAGTTGGAGGACCTTATGGCACCCACATACTTAACTTCTTGTGGAACCACTACACTGTCCTCCTTCACTGTTCCACGGCCCCACCAACAGTGAATAGGTACATCCCTCTCTTCACATTTTCTCCAGGACTTGTATCCCTCTGTTTATTTTTTTCCCTGCAATTTTATAGAGATATATTCACATACCGTACAATCATCCATGGTATACAATCAGTTGTTCACAGTATCATCCTATAGTTTTGCATTCATCACCACAGTCAGCACTTGAACATATTCATTACTCCAAAAGTATATCTATATAAATAAAAAAATTTTAAACATTTTAAAAAGAATAATAAAAAAGATAAAAGAAAAAAAGAAAAACACAGTACAATATAATACAATAATAAGGTCAGACAACAACACCACCACCAAGAATCCCATACCCCTCCGTTATATCCCCTTCTCGTAGACATTTAGCTTTGGTATATGGCCTTTGTTACATTTAGTGGAAGCATATTACAATGTTACTGTTAATCATAGACTCCAGTTTTCTTGGATTATATTTTTTCCCCAATACCATCCCTTTTTCAACCTTGCAAGCTTGACATTCGTTTTCCCACATGTAAAAATATTTTTATATTTGTACATTTAGTCACCATCATTGACCACTCTAGGTTTCACTAAGTTATACAGTCCCAGTCTTTATCGTCTGTCTTTCCTTCTGGTGTTGCACATGCCCCTGCCTTGCTCTTTCAACTTTACTCACAGACATCTTTGTTCATTGTACTTAAAATATTGTGCTGCCATCACACAGTATTTTGCTATCCATTTCTGGATCTAGCAGTCAATCCTGTTGAACACTCTGTACTCCTTCAGCATCAAATGCCTAATCTCTATCCTCTTTCTATCTCCTGATAACCTGTGTTCTCAGCCTTAACTCTCAAGTTTGCTCATTAATGTTAGACCATACAGTATTTGTCCTTTTATTTCTGGCTAACTTCACTAAACATAGCATCCTCAAGGTTCATCCACGTTGTTATATGTTCCGTGACTTTGTTCTGTCTTACAGCTGCATAATATTCCGTCATATGTATATACCACAGTTTATTTATCCACTTGTCCGTTGATGAACATTTGGACTGTTTCCATCTCTTGGCAATTGTGAATAATGCCGCTATAAACATTGGTTTACAAATGTTCGTTTGTGTCTTAGCTTTCAGTTCCTCTGAGAATATATTTAGTAATGGAATTGCTGGATCCTATGGCAGTTCTATATTTAGCTTCCTGAGGAACCACCACACTGCCTTCCAGAGTGGCTGCACCATTCTACATTTCCAGTGACTAAGTGTGCCTCTTTCTCCACATCTTCTCCAGCACTTGTAATTTTCTGTTTTTTGTTTTTTGTTTTTTGTTTTTAATAACAGCCATTGTAGTAGCTGTGAGATGATATTTCATTGTGGTTTTGATTTGTATTTCCCTAATACCCAGTGTCTTTTGGTGGTTTTAACTAGTATTAAAAAGTTTTTTGGATTTGTATATGGTTTGATAAAATGCTTATTATACAGATTAAGTTGTGCCTGGTAACGTACATTTTCTGACTTAACTGGCTTTAACTACATAACTTCTTTTTAATAGATAAATACAACTTCATAACTTAGGAATTGTTTGTCTGCTAATAAAGCCATTGCTGCTCTAGACATTGTATAGGAATGGAATCATTATTTGATGGAAGTTACCTTCCCCACTACGTAACTCAGCCATGAGTTTGTATCTCTAAATAATATATTCTGTTTTTAGTATTAAATGACACTTAAAATGTAGAGGCCATTTTGCCAGAGAAGATGAAGCAGGAGATAATAAAATGGCTTTGGCCGATGTTTGTCAGTTAAAGAAAGGTGTGAAGTGGGATAATAGTTTGAAGGAATAGTTGAGTCAAGGAAAAAGGTGTGTTTAGTAGGATTGATTATGCTTGTTTATCAGAGTGAAAAAGGAAGTAGTGAAAAGGAAGAGAAGAAAGATGGTGAAAAATTGAAATGGTTAATAGTGTTAGGTTTATAGCCTCTCCCAAAATGTGGAAAATTTGGCTATTTGATGAGAATAAGGAAGGTTTGGGAAAGAATGAGATTTTGTGGTAAATGCATGGAGAAGCCACAGTGGGCGTGTGGTAGCAAATCATCAGATGTTACATTGACTGAATTGGATTGTAACAAGGCTCTGGGAAGAAGTGGAGATAAGTAATCTAGCAAGTATTGCACAGACATGGGAAAATACAAGGTTGGCCTGAGCAGAATGCCAGTCAGGATGGGGTGACAGTCTATTCTTAGACAGTTTGCAGGTGCCCTAGGTGTAAACTTGGGGGTAATGTAGCTGAGACCATCTTCTCTAAGTGTTAGGCTCTTGCTTACCTTCTGCTTGGAAGGAGAAGGCAGGCTTGCCTGTCATAGAGCCACCTTCTGCAAACTCAGCAGATAGGGTTTGTTGTAATTTCTTCATTGTCATCTATGCGTGTGGCCCTACCAAGCCTGTTCTAGATACAGTAGTTGAAAAGTGAACAGCTATGTTTAGAACTTACACATAACAGTGAATATACTGTAGATCATGTTCCTTTTACAGAGATTTTAGAGACATATTTGTGATTTGAATATTTACTCATCTGCATAGTTGTCATGCCAACACTGGGCAGGCCAGGGAGGCCAAACACTTGGAATTTAGCTAAACTGATCAAAAGCTAGAAAGTCAAATGTCAGATATAGGAAGCAGGAAAGAGTGGGTGGTAATGGACCAGACAAAGGTCAAGTTCAAGAAACTGATGGTAGAGACATTTGAATGATTCTTGGTATTTTGGGTACATGAGAAACTGGAGAAATAATTTGTCTCTTGTAAATGGGGTAATGAATGTTGGGAAGATATCCTTGATGATTCACACAATAGTCTTCGTGTTAATAAGGTCAGATTTGATTTATTCCAACAGACAACCAACTGATTGTCAAAAGGGTATTAAAGAAGGTGATATAATCTTTTATACCCATTAATTGATACAATCCATTTGAAGTAGACTTTGGCATTGTATATCAAAGGTCTTAAAAATAATCATATACTAGAATATAATCCTATCCTTTGATTTAGAAGTGCTACCTTTAGGAATTGATTTGGAGGAAATAATTAACATTATTTACGAAGATTTAGCTATGAGGATATTTATTATGTTTTTGGGGGGTAAACTGGTTAAATAAATATTTCTTCAAAGACTATGTAGATAGTTTTGGAAAAGCTGCTTTTGAGTGATAACAGTAATTTTGGATTTTGAGTGACAGTAATTATGAAAGGTTGACATCTCTTTGGTTGCTTGGTTGTTTTTTGGTGGTGGTGGTAGTTTTTTTTTCCAAAAGATAAACTGTATGTTTTGGAGGAAGGTGAGATTGGATGGTAAAACATGTTTCTAGTCTGACCTAAAACATGATTTCAGCCTATGAGGCAGACACATTAGATGTGACATCAGTCAAAGAAATACATTTTTAAAATCACAATGAGGAAACATTTCAAAGCCACTAGAATGATAAAATGTTCAAATCTGGCACTATCCTGTGTTGTGAATATGGAGCAGTGGGAGCGCTTATAAACTATTGATATAAAATGATACAGCCATTCTGAAGAATATGGGAATCCAAGGCACAGTGATTCTACTTCTAGGTATATATACCTTAGAGGAACTTTTGTGCTTATAAACAAGGAAACATGTACAAGAAGATCCATAGTAATACTGTGTATGATATCAAAAGTAAATAAATAAATAAATAAATAAAACAACCTAAATATCCATTGACAGGAGAGTGGATAATAAATCATGTTATATAAAACAGTATTATACAGATTTGAAAATGAATGAACTACACTATTTGTAGCAACCTGGGTGCATCTCACAAATATAATGAATTAAAAAACCAAGCAAGCTTTAGATCATTATAGAAAGGTTTAAAACATGTAAATTCTATGTATTGGAACAGATACATTTGTAATAAAAAATAAAAGCATAGAAAGATAAACAGCAGTTCAAGATAGTAATTACCTTGAGTGAAGATATGATTGGAGAGAGGGGTACACAAATATTGGTAATGTTCCATTTCTCGAGTAGTGAGTCCATATTCTGTCTTATTTTTCTTTTTACCTTTTTGTGTATTTAAAATGTCACCTGATTTCTTTTGAAAAATTAGAAGGGAAGGGTAGTATTACTTTCTTTCCTGGACATCATGGGCTCTTCCTTAGAGAATTTATCCTATAGAATTGAGTGGAGAAGTGAAAAGCATGTTTTGGAATCAGACATTCTGGGTTAAAATTCCAGCTCAGCTGCTTTCTAGCTTTGTAGCCTTGGGCAAGGAATTCATCCTTTCTAGTCCTTAGTTTCCTCACTTGCAAAATGAGGATAATGGAAGGCAGCTGGGAAGATCCTGTGAGATGATACACCTTATTTTGTTTCAACAGAAAGCAGAAGGCAAAATGTTAATTAGGCCACAAGGTTATTACCATTGATTTCCATGGGAAATGTTATTAATTAATAACCTCCGAAAGTCACACACATAAAGAAAATAAGTTATAAGGAAGCGTTTGTGATGATTAAAGAACGTTTTTCTAATTCAAAACATTTCATTTATTTAAATGCAATTCTTTTGATCTAACTTAAAAAAAAATCAAGCAGGCCACCAAAAACATTCTGGGGCAAAAATACTCTGTTTTTCTAGTGAATTCCAGCTGAAGGAGGTTCTCTAACAGTGTATGTAGAAAAGAAATCAGATGCAGTAGGTATTATTGAAACTGTTTATCACTGACTCTCCCTCTTATTTCCTAATTATTGAAGGTTACAAAGAATCATAATTTCTGTTAACTTCTTTAAGAGAAAACTTGAGGTAACCAGAGGTGATAGAATAAATGAGTTTTCCTGAGAAACAAGGCAGAGGGGTGAGTCCTTGAAACTCCTGTATTATCAGTTGTGATGTGGGAGCCTGACGCCAGTGTTTTAGAGAAGCAGGGGTGGCCAAGGCAGAGGACTGTGGCTCACAACTTTGAGGAGGCAGAGGGCTTTCTAGTAGAGAAGCATATGTACAAGCTTAAACACAAAGGGCAGAAGGAAGCAGCAAAGGGAAGAAGGAAGCAGGCAGTAGTAGGTAGCGCTTTTGTCCCTGATTCTTATGTCAGACACTGCTTGCTTGGTCAGCAAAACCGTTAGCTGTGCAGGGTAGATTCAGGGGGAAGGTGTGAATTCTTTTTTGCAAGGAGTTACTAATTAACCATAAAAACAGGGAATATATTCTTCTAAAATGATATTCTGGGAAAAAAACACAAGAGTGACTCATAAAGCATACCACAAAATTCCAGTGTAATTTGTTTTCTTAAATAAAAGCAAATACATTAATATTTTAAAGTTGTCATTTGTAATGGAAACCCATAGTTGAACCTCCAAAATTGTATTATGAGCAATAGGGATTGACAGTACCTGTGTTCTGCCTGGAACAAAATATATTATGGTCTTTTTAAAAAGCACTTTTGTAACTAGGGGGAGGAGAGTCCATTCGTTTACCTTTAGGGAAGTAATCCCTCTCTCCTCTCTGTGTTTATACCATGTGAACATTTCACACATGCTGATTGGGGGAGGAGGGCCGACTTCAAATTCTTAAAGGACTGGTGCTTAGGGCCTTTGCACTTAATTGTTCCTGGTGAAGATCCCTGGCATTCACTGAATATTGGTTGAATGAATGAATCAATCAGTCAATAAATGAGATTGCTGAATGAATCAATCAGTTAATAAGATCATTGCCCTTAGGTGAGAGTACACATGAGCAGCCAGAAGGTTCTTAGTGGTTGTCATATAGTTCTTTAAAGGTTAAAATATTCTCAGGTGCCAAAGGAAGATAGAAAGCATGGAAAACATTTCTTTAGGAGTAAACCTATTTGCTTTTCATTATAAGTATTCTGGAATTTTGCATGTGAGAGCAAAATCCTTTCTTGATCTGAATATCTCTCATCAAAGAATAGCAGGGTGGTGGTATTCTCATGTGATAAGATTATCCAAGGCCACAGAGCCAAGGTGGAAGTTCTTTTTGCTTCTTCCTTTCCTCATTGTGTTCCACATGTTCTGGGAGGCTCACAGGTACATCCTAGACTAAAAAGACAAGGTCGTTTGATGTTACCAGTCATCAGGAGAATATCATCCCAGGTTTTGTAAAGCCAAAATTGCCTCCAGAAGCCTTTTGGAACCCCTTTCCGGTCCCCTGAGCTAAGGGTACTTCGAAGAGATAGCAAAACTCAGTTGCCTCATTGTCTGGAGAGCTTGTCTACCTGCAGTTGTTATTTTGTACAGTATTCTCAGAGGTGTGATATATGTAACTCTCACGTGCCCAAGTAAGTTCTTCTAAGGCATAGACCCAGGTTACTTGTAAGATGGAATATACAAATTTATTTCCTTCCGGATGGATAATAGTTGTGCCAGCACAATTTATCAAATAAACGTTTTCCCAGAGTTGTCTGTTCCTAAATGGATAATCCTGTTTTCTATTCTACTGATGTATTTGCCAGTCTATAGTGTTTGATTTTGATGGTTTCAAAAATAAATTTTAAATCTGGTTTTAATACTAATTGTTCTAATAATTTCTTGGCTATTCTTGCACATTTATTCTTCCATAATGAACTTGAGAGTATTTTATCTCATTCCAGTGCACTAAATGTCTGTGTTAAGACACTTTATTTTATTTACAGAAGTAATTCATGATCACATTCTTTTACTATAAAACTCAAATAATGTAGAAAAACCTAGTTAAGTTGCCTTTCTAGGGGTAATTATTACAGGTGTTATGAAAGTAATGTATATTCTTCTAGAATTTTATCTGTGGATAAACACATTAATACATGTGTTTGTTCCTATAGTTATGAATAATCTTATGGGTGTGAATTGATAAGTTCATTTGGGAAGAATCAACATCTTTATAATACTGAGTAATTTCTAATGACAGGAAACTAAGGAAGGGGCTGCAACTTAAACCCAGCACTATGTTGTTCTGTTTTTCTGGTTTCCTACCTAGAGAGACTAGCTGCTTTCTTAGTGACATAAATTAACTCTCTAGTATACCTGGGCTACCATCTTTAATGCATTTCCATTTTTCAAAGTTCTGGCATTTGGATGAGACCTTTTCCTATGTTGATGGTAGCCTTTCTCTAATTTTTACCTTTCTTTGGACATTTCTCTTGGGATTTGTGGGTGGAAGGATTTAGGGGAGGGAGGAAGCATTATCAGGATTCTTTAATAAGCCTTTTTTTCTCAAGATCCAGAGTCTTAAATGAGGAAAAATGCAATTTTTTTACATGTATTGAATTATTGTTCGCTCTAAAAAGACAAACCTTGGGTTTGCTTGATTTTATGGCCTGAATCATTCATTCACGTATCTTTATTTTGTGTTTACTATTTGGCTTTATACTAACCACTAGATTATACTTCTCATACCAGGTGCTTAAATTTAATCCTCCAAATTATTTATAGGCCCTTCACAGTTCTGACCCTACACTAACCAATAAGGCAGACTCTTATATGAGAAAGAGGACTGGATCGACCAACCGTGGGACTTCTAGCAAGTTGGCAACTTCCTTGGGAACTTCCAGACCTGAATCTAAATCCATATAAAATTAGTAGGTTGAATCAGGTGACCTCTTATGGGCCGCCCTTTCTTAGCTGGTTTTCCAGGAGAACTTCCCCACTGCCCATGTCTTGGACTTTCTGACTCCCTTTGATTGCTCTGCTGTTCTCATGATCCTATTTGCGCTCCCCTCTGTGTGGTTTGCTCTAGGTGACATTCAGACAGCCAAAGGTCCAGAGGACATTTGACCAATAGGAAGTCCATCCCTCTGGACTCTTCTGACAATCAGGAGCTTTTCAGAAGCAGTCCTCATCCTGACTGGGGACCAGCCACACTTGGCTCTGTCTCAAGAGAGATTCAGATTGATCTTCTCAAATTTGAGCCAACTCAGAAGCACTAACACTTTCTCTAAAAGCCAAAGCAATGATGATTATTTATGCCAGTCTTGATTTCTGAGCACACATTGAGTGAGCAAAGTATATTCTCTGAAGCCGTCATAGGCTAATAAAAGGCATTTGCAGTCAGTCATTCTGGCAGTACCAGGTGCCACGACTACACTGAGATGAACACAAGGGGGCAACCTTTTCCATAGATTCTCATTAACTTGGAAAACAGGAACAAAGGCTGTGGTGTCTATGAGCGAGTGCAGGGCCCACATGTGAAATTTGCAGCCTCTGCTGTGTGTTTATAAAGACTATTAAGCTGTTAGTTAAAGGGCATGTGAGTGCTGAGTAGATTTTTTGCTTCACTGGACTGAAGTATGATAAAACCCAGGATTCCTCCCTGTTTTAGGTACTATAATATATCCCATTGCCCAGCCCAGAGTCTTGCTCATGGGAGGCATGCTTTTTTATTATTATTATTACCGGAGGTTTAGAGATAAACCGTATCATTTGAAATAGAGAAGTTGAAATTATTTTGGCTTTCTGTTTGAACCTGAAGAATGATTTCAAAGCAGTCGTTTAAATTTATTTTGGCCCTTTTTTTTCTCTAGTCCTCCCACTTCTTAAAAATACTAAAAGCGTTTCAGTTGTATATTTTTTCCCATTGGTTTCCCCTTCATCTTGGAAATTGAGTTATGACTCCTTTGGTTGTTTCTAGTTGGAAAAAGCTTTATTATGGAAATATATTCTGCTTAGTGGGCAGTGAAGGGGAATGTAAAATATCACTAATATCCCAATCTCCCATGCAATTAGTAGCACATTGTCACTAGTTTTGTTTTATGTTTCCCAGATGACTGTTTGTTAATTTACAGCAGTTTAGCACACAGTTACATTGATGATCATATTTCAAAGGATTTGGGTCTATTGGTTCAAGGGCAGAATTGAAGTAACAGTTATTATTCCTTCACTGTTGTATTTAAATTCCTCTTATTATTTGACTCTGCAATGGCTGCAAGAAATCAGATATGCTTTGAAAATCAAAGGTAAATCCACTCTCCCCTGGGTCTGGGGTTGAGGTGGAGTGAGGAACATATTCTTTTAGGTCTGTGTAGAAGCAGCAATTAGTAGATTATTGCATAATAGTTGTTTTTCTTCAAAGCCACAAGCCTTCAATTTTTCTAAAATGTCAGCTGCAAAATTTCAGTTTCTAAACAGTTTACATAAGCAATTTCATTATATTTGCATATCTTTTGTCAGCTGATGCTAACAGAGATGGCACATTTATAAATGAACCTGAAAGATGTATCGAACTAGATTTAACCAACATTACCTTAGCATCTCCTGTATGCCAGGCATTCAGTGAGTCACTTTTGATTGTGTTGTCTTACTTAAGCCTCAAACAAACTTTAGTGGTAAATTTATTGTCTTCATTTTGCAGATGAGAAAACTGAGTCTGAGAGGGTTTTGACTTGTCCCCACAAATTACACTAACCCAGTCATCCCTTAGTAGGTATGATTTGGTTTTTGCACAATTGTGTAATTGAATTTAGGTTACTGATTTTCCTCAGTCTCTTATTGTTAAAAATGGAAATTTAATATGCTCTAATGGTTTTTGACATTTATTTATAGAATCCTTGCGTTTCATAGTTCCTATAACCCAGTCCTGTCCTTCTATAAATAGGGAATCTGAAACTCAGAGAAAGGCTGGGTCACATCCAGGTTTGGGCAGCATTGGGAACTGAGACTAGACCCCAGGTCTTTCCCTTTATAATAGAGAGAAAGCCACTGGGAAAGACAGGAAGAGAACTAGGTTGTCTCCTCCCAAAAAAGAGAAGAGGAAAGCTGAACAATGAGAATTTGTCAGTTTTGCCCGTTTTGTAGAAAGACACATGTATGGAAGTGAGATGTGAGACCTCACCCACATCTTCAAGGAGAAATACTTTCCATTGTCCCCTTACGCTTCTCTTCACTGATGTCACACTCCTAGGAGCCCAGGTGTGTGCTTGATGTTGAGCAAGTGTCAGACCATTCACTATCTATTTGCCTCTCCACACCTCAAACCATGTGCTTCAGTTCTCATCACTGCTGAAAGCATCAGGATTTTCATACCTCCTTGTTTTAGCACGATGTTTCTTCTCAAGTGTTCTTTCTCTCTTTACTGCATTGTGAACTCAGACCCAATAGACAGCTCATATGTCACCTCTTCTCTGCAACTGCTCTAGGCAGATTCATCTGACTCCTTCCTTTGAATTCCTATATCTCTTTGAATACATTTCTCATATGTTTCTCACATAATACATTAAAAATAGAACAGTTATTACATTACATTGTGTGTGTTCTCAATTGATGTCTCCCAGTAAATTCCAAACTTTTCAAGGATCATCATGTTTTGGGCATATCTCTGATGTTGAGCCTGGGCCTGATATACAGTATGTACATATTTACTGGGATGCATGTTAAGTGCAGGTGTGAGTGAATAAATGAATGTGCACTACATTTGCAGGTGCTTCATTCTGAGCACATGGACTAGCAGTTTGAGCAGGAGGAAAATGGACTTTATAGAAGTTCTACAGGATAATATTACAGTCATTAGTTTGCTGGCATTTAGCATCAGAGTAATTTATGGGGAAACTGAGGGTCTGCAGACCAGAAAGTGACAATGGGGTCCTTCTTGTTAGGAAATGAGTTTCCAGGATGTGGCCACCAGCTTGCTTCTGGTTTGCATCTCTGTTGCTTCTAATGTTGAATGTGTTCACCAGGAATTATTTTTTCTCAAGTACCTATATTAATTTAGAGGTGCACTTTATGTTGTATTCAAAGTATACTATAGGGATTGCTTATTTTCAAAGCTGGAAGAAAATATAATTGGGTATAACTAAGGAAGATTGCGGATAAATTGAGTATTGATAGTCTCAAAGTCTTATGTTACTAGGTAACCGTTTAGCATAATATCTACCACAGTATTAGTTGAATCTGAATACCTTTTTTTTAATCCCATCAAGGCTTCTGCTGAGTATATTTGATTATTAAGTTGACTGTTCCTTTTGTAGAATCCAGTAATCACAAACCATAGCAGAATCCTAGGGTGCTTTCTTTTTTTCTAGTTGTTGCTTTCTTTTTTTCTAGTTGTTGTTGTTTTTTAATATGTAATTTGAATGCTTTCTGTTTCAAAAATAATGTCCATTCTTCGTAGGCAAATTTAGCTGGTGCAATTTTATTTTGATATCACTTATTTGAATTTCAAAAGTAATACATACTTAAGGTAAAAATCCAAACAATATAGAAGTGTCAAAGTAAAATTAATAGTCTCCTCATTTCTGCAGCCACTTCTCTGATATAACCATTGATGACAAATAGATATGTACCCTTGCATAGTTTCTCCTTTGCTCATGTAACACGCATGCACACACATACACACACACATTATTTTGTCTCTTTTGTCTGTTTTATGAAAGTGATATTGAATATATTATCAGTTTGGTGTAGTTCAGCAGTTATGACGAGCTTTTGCCAGTGTCAGGACGCACTGTGCACTATGGGTGTGCATAATCTCTGCCCTTGGGCAATATATCACATTGTCTTCTGACACATTTTCAAATTCATTACTGTTGTTAATCCCTTTATCAATTCACGTGAACACTTCCCCCCAATGGTGTTATTAAACCCAAATAAGGTAATGTTTATTAAAGCTCTTAGTTAAGCATAAAGCAGCAAGACAACCATGATTATTAATAATAAATTATCTATGAATAATTCTAGTTTTGTCATTCCTAGAGGACAAAAAAATTTAATCGTTACAGTAGGTTCCATACTTTCACACCTGGTTTTACTTATATTTGTTCTTTTCAGATGCAGCATGCCTAACCTTATTTGCCTCAACAGATTTTTAAAAAAAATTCCGTTACTTGTATTTTCAGCACTCCTTTTCTTCCAGACTCTTGGCTAAATCTGATGGATGAGAGTGATACTGTAAATCTTGTTCAACTAGCATGTGTTTTAGAGTCTAAGATTTCTTTCTGGTTTGAATTCCATGACCGTTATTGTTGTGATTATTTTATCACCAACTAATTAGTTACAGCTAGAGATTTTAACTTAGCCACAATTATAAAGCTCTTCTTTGTTGGGAAGACCACACACAACTCTTAAGAAGTTACTTTCAATTTTGATCACATAATTTCCAAATGTCCTCCAAGAAAGTGAGCATGATGGCTTTGAGTGGAAAACTGTGGCATGTGACCAAAGACTCTCAGTTTGTTTTTAATCATGTGTGGATGGAGTGTAATTTGATTAAAGTTGACTGGCCTGAAATGATCCCAGTCACATGCAGAACTGGATCTGGATTAAGGTCTCACTACTTACTGCCTTTATCCAAGCATTAAGGAAAATCATTGAAATGAATGAGTTTGGAATTTCATGTCCAAATCCATTTTTAGTACTACCACCTTATGTTTTCATAGCTCTGTGTGCTTTTCAGTATGGTTTTATCTATAGTATTTGATCTGTCCAGTCTGCTTTTAGCATCTATATTTCAAAGGCCAGTAATTGTTATGTTGGAAGTAATAACTGTTAGAATAATGACTTTGAAAACCTTGAAATCATTTCCAAGTGTTTTAGATAGAACACATTTGAATGATGAAATTTTAAACTTTCTTTCCTATAAAATAAAACTGCTGTTTGACGTAATCTCGTTAGAAATTAACAGCTCCCCAAATTTTTGTTGTTCTTCTTGTTCACCTCCTCCTTCCTCCTCCTTCTCCTTCCCCTCCTCCAAAAATGGATATGTTTAACTTACAAAGATGTGTATATGTAATATGTGTAGGGAAAGTTGCAGATATAGCCAAGTAGAAAAGATGAGGCAAGGAAAACTGTCAGTTGTTTCAATACCTGAGGTGGTAGAAATGAATTTTAAATAATTTCCATGACAGAAAATCCCTCTTTTTTTGGTCACGATAGGGGTGCAAACTATGATGGAAAAAAAATTAGAGAAAATCAGAGAATAATATAATAGCTTCTGCTCTTTGTATTTTGGGGCCTTTATTGACATTTTACTTGTGACCTAGTATCTATTTTTCACATGTTCCACAGACATCTTAAAGATAATTTGTGCATAGAGTACAATGTTTTATATATACTAAGTCAAGCTTATATTATTCAAAACATGGAAAATATATTATTTTTAACAAAAATAAAATTCCCTACTCTAATTTTACTTTCTACCCCTTTCTTTTACCATACAGGTGATTGTATAATCAAGATGGCAAAGAAATGTCCAATAAATCTAATAGTTTCCTTTTCTTTTTGTGTGAAACTAATGATTTGCATAGAAATTCAAATTATCCATAATTATGCTAGCAGACTGTTGCTCCTCTACCTGTTTGGGGATTTTCTTTTAAAAAGACAGTTTTATATTTTAACATTGAAATTGACGTCTGATCCAACAGAGTTTGTACCTGATCTCTCTTCTCTGACTTAGGCAGTTATCCCATTTTAGAATGTGAGTTTAGTTTATTTTTGTGGTTGGTCCTGTGGGAGGGTATAGTAGAACCCTGATAGAAAGTGAATTGTGATTTACACTATAGTAGGAGGAACTGATTCAGAAAATTCCCCATCATGACTAACCCCGACCTCAACCAGGAAACTGAACGTAACTTTTCACAAGTCAACCTGATTGCATGGTTTTTGTCTTTTCTGTTGTTGGAATAACTTTCTTGAAACTAATTAATTCCTCTAAATTGCTCTCTGAGTTGCTGTGAATGTGTTGCCAGTCATGGTTTGAACTTTCTTTATACTTCCCGTATATTTCTCCTGTTTCCTCTGGTTATCAGAAGTCTTGTTTATGGTTCAGAATCCTCTTTATCTCAACCACAGATCTTCTTTCACATAGTTATATGGCAGTCAGACCTTGCCAAATAAACATTTATAATGATGACTTTCCTAACAATATTTGAAAGCAGTGGAATGTATAGATTAAAAATGATTATTAACCATTGATTATAATGATAGCTAATAAGAATGAGAGGATAAAAATCAATGCAGATAGTTTTCTTGTGATGAAGACATAGGTGAATCAAATAAAGGCTGTTCTTTTTCCACCTATTTCTTCCCTGAGAGTTAGTGTCTGAAGATGATGGCAGCGCTGTGGTCCTTTTTATTTCCCTTTTTTCAGTAGTTGACCTTTTGATAAATAGAGATGGGTTTGTTTGTTTGTTTGTTTTCTCACTTGAACCACATTTCCTTGTCTCTTCTTTTGTTTCGTTTTTATGGCTTACTCTTTCGGCAGATTAATCTTTTGTTTTGGCAACTTCTCTGATAAATACAGTGAAATGTAATCGAAAAGTGTTTCTAAAAGCTTGCTTGACATTTCTCTTCAAGAGGTTTACATGTACTATTATATAAGGTCTTTCGCTTTAAGATTTGGGATTTGTAACATTTCTCCTTTGTGTGTATATATACATACGTATATGTGAAAAACAAAACAATTGTTTGAAGATAGAAGATTTGTTTTTAAGATTAAAAGTGCTTATTAGAGAAAATAGACTTTTCCTCTGTTTTTATCAGGAGCCCTGAGGACTAGAATCCATGATTTTGAATTAGGAATATACAAGGCATCTTATTTGACTTCGGAGAGGCTAGTTTTCTTAGAAATGAAAAGCATGTGCTTGACTTGCCTCTGCACACCTGCTGGTAGGAAAAGCTTCTTCAGCCTTGTTGCTTAGTCCTTCTGCCAGTGAGTACTTGGTAGTCATTGTGTTATCCCATGATGATTACGTGGGAAGGATATATAAAGTGCATATTACAGCATTCATTAAATGCTAATTTTCTTTCTCTTAATGGCTGACTTCCTTTCTCAACACAGAGAACTCCCTAAAACCGAGATACCATAACACACCTTGTTTTGAGTGAAGCTACTGCCCAGGTCTCCTATTCTGCCATTGCTTTCCTAGTCATCATGCAAGAAGAATCCCAAGTTTGTTACATCCCTGCACATCTTGCATAGGACCTGCAGTACTGCTGGGTCACTTTTCTTCACCCCTATCCTAGCCGGCTCCATATCCCTTCCCACCACCTCTGAGGTCCTAGAGTACCACGGCAGAAAGCAAATAGAAAGTAGACCAAAACCATGGGGGTGAGGCCTTGACCAGCTCCAGCCACCCTAGAAAGGTGAACTCAATTCCGTTAGTATGTTCTACTCCGGTATCCTGCTCTTGGACTCATGAGACAACTTGATACTGTTCCTCTGGGCAGACTTCCCAGTGGTTTTGCACTTTTTAGGGAATCCTGTGCTTGGTTTTGTTTTAATGTTGGCTCCAGTTAACTCCCTAAGAAATTTAACCAGCTGGCACCTGACCCTATTCACAGAGAACAGAAGGACCTATTGTAAACTGAGTGATAATATTCAAAATAGCCAAACATTCAGCTCCTTAGAGCTACAGAATAAATTGTGCTGGACCATCCTTAGAACCTTTGTTATTACATTTCTTCCACCTCCTTCAATCAGATTTAGGCAGGGTGGTGCAAGTTACCACCAAGCCTGTTCTCCTCAGCTGGCCTCTGCTGCTGTTTATGGAGTCGTGGTGTGACATTCTGGAGAGCAGGGACAAACGGGCCAGTGACTATTAATAACGTAAGATGCCCTAAGCACTGTTGTGATACCACTTCCTAAGGAGGTAAGCATCCACCCCACCCCCCCAAAATAGATTAACTTCCCAAAGAAGGGAGTAAAAGAGTGGCATACTAAAGAAACAAACTTCACTGCCAAATTTATTTTTATCTCGTGCTTGAAAAATGAAGCAGATGTACCTTGGAATATGCAATGCTTTATTTGAATTACTAAAGAAAACAAAGTTTACATTAAAGACAAAATTTTAAGATAAATATGATTATCAACTTCTTTTCCCTCATATTTGAGAAGTTGATAGTTTTTTTGTACTTAATACGTAGTCAGAAGGCTCCTAAAGTAATATGCCCTGGAACAAGTCCTCAGTTAGTTTTGCCGTCTCTGACACAAAACAAGTTCTCTTTCCTGGTGGGCGATCCTCTTCACCTGCCAACCTCATTGTTGTCTTTCTCTACCACACCTTTTAAAAATGACCAGGGCCAGAGCAGCTCTACCTTCGCATAACTGGATGCCCCATTTTCTTCCCAGTTGCTTGTCTGTAGTGTCTTCACTGCCTGCCTGACTGACTCTTGGTCAGGACGCTAGTAATTAAACCTGACTTCATGCCACATTTTGATTCCATGCAGCTTGCCATCCTCTTTTCCCACTGCTGGATGGACTCCAATTTGTCCTTGTCCTTCTAAATAGAGTAATACTCCAGATATGGGTAACAGTTATAGGAACCTATTACTTCATGTGCTGGACCCAGTACTCCATGAAAGAAAACCTAAAATTGAGTAACTTCTTGGCAGTTACCTTAGACTGTTAGCGTACTTATTGTCAACCAAAAACTGAAGACCTTTTCTCACAGAAATAACTGCCTAGAAATATACTTGTGTGTGCAACTGACTTTTTAACCTAAATACAGTATTTTGCTCTGTTAAATTTATACATAGAGGGTATAGGAAATTGGAAGGTTTTATGGGGGGGTGAGTTATGAAAACAGCAGTATTGAAGAAGACACGATAGCCAGCATTCAAGTATGAAAGGCTTACGTTGTTCCAAAAAGTAAAACTAAGAGGTAGTGCTGCTTTCAGGGAATGTGACTTGAGTACAACACAAGAAAGCCAGGAAGAGCCTCAGGGATTGAGGCAATGGCATATTCAGGGCTTAACCAGGGAACTTATCATGCAGTAGATGTTCAGAAAGTATTTAATGAATGTAAAGAAGTATCAAGTGAATAAGATATTTATGAATATCTATTTAAGCTCTTTGTCAGTGAAATAAGCAGCCTTATATTCCATCACTGGAGACATCAAAGCAGAGGCTGTGACCAGCTGCTCTTAGTGCTGTTTTGAAAGGGATTCAACATTGCATACAGGTTGTTTAAAGCAAATAGCCTATCAGGGTCCTTCCAATTCTGCTTCTCTGTGTTTACATGATTAGTTGTGCTTTTCTGTGTTGTCACTGAGAAGAGTATATCTGATAGGTATCAGGTAACTGATAGTGTTTTTCTTCCCCATGTTCAAGTATAATGACAAATAAGTTCATCTTAAATAAGGCTTTAAAAATGGTTTTCCCAGACTAGTATGCAAAATGCAAGCATACAAATTAACTTAAATCTTACTGGTCATGTGGAGATCATTTTGTTACAGGAGTTGAATTTTTCTAATGTATGCCATGTGTGACCAGGAGATAGTCTCTTAAGACCTTAGATGTTGAGAACTTAAGGGAAATTGGGATACTGTTTGTTCCGTTCTGTTAGAATCTAGCTGATTTTCTTAAAAATTAGACAATTAAAAAACATTTACCCATATACTATGTATACCTTCTTTCCAAGCATATCAAGATACAGCAAGTATAATCTCCTTCCATTAAAAAGGAAGTAGGGAGAGATCTCACCATTAATGTTTCCCTCTACATTGCATTTTTTAAATCATGATATATCTTAGAATATTTTATTAGTACTATATCTTAGAATATGCTAACACAGTCAGACTTACCATATTCTTTTTCATGGCTGAATTGATGTTATGGATGCACCACAATGTTTTCAATGTGTCCCTCCCTGATGGATAATTAGTTTGTTGTTGTGCTTATTGTTTTTCCTGTTTCCAAAAGTGCTGCAGTGAAACAGCATTGTATTTATGTTGTGGTAGCCTTTTTGCCAGTTTAATCAGTTACTGCTTCGTCTTAATCGACGTTTTACATTAATGGGTTTATTCATTCCTTCAACAAATATCTGTTGAGAGCCTGTTAGATGCCAGGCACTGCTCTAGAAATGAAACACAGCC
This sequence comes from Choloepus didactylus, assembly GCF_015220235.1. Taxonomy (NCBI): domain Eukaryota; kingdom Metazoa; phylum Chordata; class Mammalia; order Pilosa; family Megalonychidae; genus Choloepus; species Choloepus didactylus. The sequence goes on from NC_051310.1 coordinate 96,285,370, forward strand.
TCTGCCTCCATGGACCTTTCCTTCCATGAAGAGAGACAGAAAATAAACAGCTACAGAGGCTCATATAGAGGCTATGGGGAAAAATAAAGCAGGGTAGGGGACTAGGGAGTGCTCAGGAGGTACGGTGTCCTATTTTAGAAGGAGCTAGAGAAAGCCTCTCCAATATGGGTAGAACAACTTTTCAGGCAAACTGATGATGAGAATGTGTCCTAGTTGTATTTCATTTTCTAGGCAGAAACTTAAAGGAAAGAGATAAGGGAGGATCTGGTTAAAGGTCATAAGGAGTTAGTAGGACTGGTTAAGCAGTCCTACCTTTAACTGTTAAAGGTTTTAGGCTCGTCAGGATTGTCAGTCAGTTGGGTGAGTAACTCTTAACCTCCCCCTCATTAAAATTAGTCAGAAAATTTTCAAACATCTTATCAGGAAGGCTAATTATGTTCAGAAGAGTCTGTGTATTACCAAAAAAAATCTTTCCCGGATCAGGTTTGGGACAAGTGTCTTTCTCATAATAAACTTCTACAAACTAAACCCCCCCAAATTAATACACTTTTACTTACTTAGCTTTTACATAGAATTCTCCTCACTTGTTTTGTTTTGTTATGGACAGAGCTATTGTGTAACTATTCTAGTGATTATCAGAGCATAGAAAGGCCACAGTGAGTAGGAGTGGAGTTGGAGAGGAGAGGAGATTAGAGCAAAGAAGATTGGCCAGCCAAATGGTGTTAAAGCAGCAAAAACCTAAGATGCTAAGTGTTGCAAGTAGAGAGGTGGAAGGTGGGATAGAATACAGCTTGTGCTGTCTTCCAGTTTCCTTGCCTTACTGTGTATACATTGTCAAGGCACTTTGCCCCTCATTTGCCCCTTCAGAGGTTCTAGGTGATGTTAATTTCAAACTAACTTCACTTATATGAAAGTATTTGTGGACAGGGTATCCAGTGTTTACTTACCCAGCCCTTTTGCACCTCTCTAAAGTTGACTCTAGGCATAGTTGTTGAGGTCTCTAAGAATTATTTCCTCATCCTCTCCACTCTGGTGCCCCCTGTTCCTGTATGCTAAGCAATTTTATAGGCAAGAGGGTGACCCACTGCCTCTCTATCCCTACCTGTATTCTCCCTTTTCCTTCTCTACCAGATTTGGCATTTTTAGTTTTTTTTCTGTGGAGGAAAGGCATATAAATAGAATTTCAATGATTCTGGAAAGGAGTGGAAATATTATGATAAGTTACTTTTTGGCCTTGGAAAATTATAACTCATCTTATCCAGGATATGTTGAGGAAACATGGCATAGAGGAAAAAAAACCCTGACCTGGGAGTCAGGAAAAGTTGGGTTCTTTCCAGAACTGTCAGAAACCATGTGATGTTCTAGGATAAACCTTTCCCCACTCTACCTCCCCCTCCCCCCCATTTTTCGTCTCTGAAATGAATGAGCTCTGAGGACTTGGAGCTTACATTTTACAAGTCCAGGGACAATGCCTATTTTACAAGCAAACTATACAACTTTGTAAAGCTTTAAAGAAATTCCATGAGGTTAACTAAAACAGAGACCATTTTAGAGATGATTTTATTGTCTAGTGAGACATTTACCAATCTGATATGGTGTTGAATCTGGAAACCTGGCAGCATCCATATCTCCCTGAAGCCTTTTTATACTGTCCGAGTGTACCCCTTAATGTTGCTTCATCCTCCTCTTCTGCCACTTGAGCCAAATATTGTGAGTCATTTTCTTAATGTCGAATAGTAGCACAAACAATTAAGTACCAAGGATTGGTGTCTTAGTTTGCCCAGGCTGCTGTGACAAGTGCCATACAATGGGTTGGCTGAAAACAATGGGAATGTATTGTTTCAGAGCTTTGGAGGCTAGGAATCGTGCTTTCTTACAGAGTCTGTAGCATTCTGGTGCTGGCTTGTTGCAATCCTTGTGGTTCCTTGACTTGCATTTCTGCTTCTGTCACATGACAGAATCAGTATAAGGACATTGCAGTGGGAGTCACACTTTATTAGTCCTTGGAGGATGTGGAGCAAGAAGAACTAAAGAGATAACCCCTTTGCCAAGTCAGTGTCCTTCTTTTGCTGTCAATTCTTTTTTAAAGCTTCTGCAATTGTTTATTATTAGTTGCAATTAATTTAAAAGACTCAGAAGCACTTTAAGTACCCATGTAATTTGTGTCAAGTAACATTTTTAAGTAAATGTTTTATTGAGGTATAATATGCATCTAGAAAAGTACACAAATCTTAAATGTACATTTTCATAAAATGAACGTGCACCAGTGGTACCAACCCCCAATTCAGAAACAATACATTGCAAGATACCTGAAGCCAAGCTCCTTTGCAATTACCACCATCTTGCCCCTCCTGCCTCAAAGGATAACAGCCTTCCAGATTAGTTTGGCCTCTTTTTAAGCTTTATAGAAACTGAATCATATGGCATATATTCTTGTGTTACACATCTTTTATTCAACATTCTGTATGTGAGATTCATCTGTGTCCCTGCCCTTAGTTATGGTCTGTTCATTCTCATTGCTGTGCTCTGTAACTACTACAATTTATTTATCCACCTTTCTGTTGGTGAACATTTAGATAATTTCCTGTATTGATTATTATGAATAATGTTGCTTTGAATATTCATGTACATGTCTACGTTGACTGTAAGTACACATCTCTATTTGAAATGAAATTGTGTTCAGTGTCTGTGAATGTATCTGTTTACACTTCCATTAGAAGTATCTGAAAGTTCCAGTTCCTTCATATCTTTTCCACACTGATTTTTGTTTTCATTTTAGCCTTTCTGGTGTGTAAGGAGTAGTAGTGCATGTTGGTTTTAATTTTCATTTCCCTGATGACTAATGAAGTTAAGCCCCTTTTTGTGTGTTTATTGAACATTGGTGATACTTGTTTGTGAAGGACCTAAGTCTTCACCCATTTTTCTTTTAGATTCTCTGCCTTTATTATATTGATTTTTAGGCATATGATCTGGATAAAATTACTTTGTTGGATATATGTACTGCAATATTTTCTCCCATTCTGCCTATTATACCTTTCTGCTCTTGTAATATTGCCTTTCCTGTTTAAGAAATCTTTGCTTACTCCAAAATCATGAAGATGTTCTCTGTTATTCTCTACAGTCTTTTATGTTTCACATAGCAGATTTAAATCTTCAGTCCATCTGAAATTGATTTTTGTAAATGGTGTGAGGTGGGGCAAGGAGGTTGCAAGATTGATTTCCTTTTCTCCATATAGACATCTAATTGACCTTGAAGTAGTATTGAATCCCTGCAGTATTGCACTGCAGGGTCACCTTTGCCATGAATCAGTTTATATAATTTATAGTCATATAATTCCTGTTAATGGCATCTCTTAAAAAAACTCGAAAGTTTCTTCAGCACTTATGTAGTTTGTATTTAATAACTTTTTATGGTAAAACTTATAATCCTATAATCTCAACACTATTACAGTTTTCATATTTTAATTATTTTTCTTCTAATTTTTATTTATATAATTCTACTTCTATAGAATATTATATTCTGCTTTTATATTTCTAAGTAGTCTTCATAATTCAAGTTATTAGTGGCTGTGTAATATTTTATTGACAAATATGCCGTATTTGGTTAGCCATCCATTTATTGTTAGGCATTTTGGATGTTCTAACTTCGTTATGTCAACTGCCACCTTGTAGAAATTTATTGAATCCATCATTTTACAAAATGGTAGCTAATGAGAAAGATTGTGTCAGTTTTAGACTCCCATTTTTGGTTATTTCACTTCTTTTTTAAACTGAGTCTTCATTAATCTAATGTACACATTCCTTTTTTCTTTGTGTGAAAGTATGTGTGGTGGTTTGAAACTGTATGTACCCCAGAAAATCATAAAGCTAACCCATTCCTGGGAGTGTAAACCTTTTGTAAGACCTTTTGATATAGTTACTTCAGTTAAGGTGTGGCCCAGGTGGGACTTAATCCGCTTACTAGAGTCCTTTATAAGAGAATGAAATTGAGACAGAGAGAAAGCCATGGTTGCAAGAAGCTGAAAGCAAGGAAACCCAGAAGAGAAGGAAGAGACCAGCAGACGCTGACATGTGCCCTGCCGTGTGGCAGAGGAACCAAAGCTCGCTGGCAACCGGTCTTCGGGAAGAAAGCATCTCCTTGATGATACCTTGATTTGAACAGCCTCAGAACTGTAAGCTAATAAATTTCCATTGTTGAAAGCCAACCCATTTCATGTTAGCTGCTTTCAGCAGCCTTGGAAACTAAAACAGGAAGTTGACATCTTGCTTGCTTCATAATCCCAGTACCAACCAACCCACACTTTCATAATATTATTAAATCAAACCCATAACTACTATAGTGTAAAACTTCATTAATATTTAGTTTAAAATGGTATTTATATCAAAAATTTAATCTGAAATTCTCATTTTTATTTTACTGATCCATGAAGTAGGAAAGAAAATGTGAAGAATTTTTAAAGTTTATTTTCAGTCTGCCATAACAGAACTGCTTTGAAAGTTGCTTCTTCTCACAGGGAAGTAATACATGCTCTGGAAAAGGTGTTTGTTTGAATTGAAATGGCCTATATTTGCTTAAAAAGTAGTTACCATTCTAATATTGTTACTTTTCCCCCTTAAGAATTACATTTCTTCATTAAATTCTAATATCAAGTAAGTTGTATCTGTACCATAATACCTGTGCCACATCAAGATTCAGATACATGGCAATAGTTTCAAGAATCTCAAGTGCCGAGACTCAGGAATTGGAATAACTAATTGGCAGTACTGTGACTGAGTTTTTAAAATGCTTTAGAAACACTTACAGTAACAAAATGAGAGAAAAGTGGACGTGGGTTCTCTGTCTTGTTCATTTCTGCCTCCCCCACAGTAACACTATAAACATAGTAAGTCTTCAGTAGAAATTTATTGAAATAAATCTAAAAAGCACAGAAACTATATGAAATACTCCTTCAGCAACTATTTTGGCCCTGCCCTCAAATAAATCACAACGTACTAGATCATTTGGTTCTACAAAACCCTCCAAATGCCAGTATCCCTGAATTGACTTTGAGGAAAATATTAACCATTGAAAAGTGGTCATTAAAAATGGTAAAGGGCGTGGGGGTGGTTTCAGGTCTCTCAGGTCTGCATCTAATGCCAGGGTGGCTTGTGAGTAGATTGGAGATTAAGATCCTGGGGTGGAATTAACATTGACCAGCGCCTTCAGTTTCCAGCTCTCAGACTACTCACTCTCAGGGCCTTAATTAACCTCAAGAAACATTCCAGCTCCCTATCAGACAGGAATCCAAGACTCCCTTTGCAGCCAGCAGGCACCTGGAAATCCAAGTCAGGCAATCCAGAGGCAAAACCGTGATTGCAATTCCTTAGGGCCCAAATTGATTACTACAAATCTAATCCATTTATAGTATAATCCCAGCATTTATTGCTTGTAGTAATTCAAACAATGCAAGCATTAAAGGCACAGAAGCAACAGAAATAGGCTTTAAAAAAAAAAAAAAAAACTTTTTTTAAATATATATGTGTATTTTCTGATCACACACAAAAAATAGTACCTTTGCTGAGACAATTCTTAACCCTATCAAACCCAAACCTCTTTATAACACATATTTTAGTATCACATTTATCACCCAGAAATTCAAAGATAAAACAATCTACTTGCCTACATAATTTCAAAAGCAACAATGCAGTATCTTAACTATAATACAAGGATAAGTAAAAGGGAAATAATTTATAATAAACTAATGTGCATTTCAGTATGTAAATGTTCAGTTTTTTCATACTAGAAGGCATAATGAAGTCAGATGCTTGCTGTCACCATGAATGTGACAGCTACAGAGGCAGTTTGATGCAGATGGAGGCTAATGATGACTCAGATGTCAGGAATGGCTATTAGTTAACTAGTGAACAGCTCATTTTCAAAACAAAGTGCAGACTTTGTTTTTATTTACCTGGTAACTCCATTCCTGAAAATTCTGTGTATATTAAACTGTACCAAAAATATCTTATTAAAATGAGCTTCAATTTAAGTTCAGATCATTATAAACAGGTTTATCCAGCAGAACACTCATAAGGTCTGCGAATGGGCATAAATCTTCATGTGAGCACCAGAAATGCTCCCACCAGTTACCAAGTTATCTTAAAGGGTATCATACTACCCATTTTCATCAGTGCCCTGGCATATACAGCTAGAAATCAAATCAGTATGTTGCAGAGTCTGGGCATACTTTGCTGAGTATTGCAGAATTGTTCTCTCAGATAGTTATAACAATTTTTTGTTCCCATCTATTATATGCAAAACCTGTTTTTTTCCTGGTTTCTTCAGGCCTACACCCGTTGTACTGGTGTGAAATTGTATCTCTGTTTGATTTGCATTTCCCTTATTAATAATATTAATTTTCATGCTTTCTGACAATTAGAACTAACATTTCTTTCAGAGTCTTTTCTTTGAACTGCTTCTGTACTTTGCCTATATTTCTACTGGGGTCCTCCCTATTTTATTGATTTGTACATATTATGTTTAGTAATCCTTTGTCTCTTTTACATGTTGAAAACAAACATTTCCTATTCTGTTGCTTCTCCTATGTATAAACTTTGTTTATACTATCTGTTGATATATAGAATTTTTTATCATATAGTCAGACTTATTAATCTTTAGTCTAATGACGTCTTGTAGTTTGTGCTTTTTTTGTCACACATTTAGGTCTTTGATCCATTTGAAACTTATTTTTATGGATGGTAAATGATAGAGATACATTTGTATTATCTTTTCTATTTCATTAATTAGTTGTTTATGCCTTTTACTGAATATCCTCTCCTTTCTACCACTGTTGCCCTTCGATCATTTTCCATGTTCCCACATATGTGTTGGTTTCTTTCTAGGCTTGTCTTTCTTTTCCACGGGTCTGTTTGTATAACAGACCACCATTACCACACTGTCTATGCTTTTTTTCTTTTGCCTGAAGGTATGCTACTTTCTCAAAAACAGTTATGAACTGACCCTTGATGTTTTTCTTTAATCTGATCCACAACTAACAGAAATTCAAAGTTTGAGGTGCCCTTCTCTAGTTTCATCTCATTCAGGTTTTCCTTGGTTTTACATTAGTTGACCATTGCAATCAGAATCTTTTGTGTTCCTGTGCTGAAGTTGCCATTTCATCCAGAAATGACTCTGCTTCCTGTTTTTAATTGGAAATATCTTGGGTTTAAAGTTAGACAGAATCTGCTTATGATTTCCTAGTTGCAGAAGGCCATATCTTTTTTTTTCCCTTAAAACAAATTTCCAGCATTGTTTTAAGGTGTAGTAGGTGTTTTATACTTCTGACGAGCTGAACTTTGTATGTTTTTCTTCATTTATTTAAATCATTTGAATTAGAATGAAGCACATCTTAAAGAAGAATCACATAAAACCATGTGTTACATTACAAAATAAAATTTAGGTCAGTGTGATGGCTTGGAGTTAAGTACCCCAGAAAAATATGTTCTTAATCTTAGTCCATTCCTGTGGGTGTGAACCCATTGTAAGTGGGACCTTTTGATGAGGTTACTTCCGTTGAAGTGTGGCCTATGTGAATCAGGATGCGTCTTAATCCTGTTATGGGAGGCTTATTACAGAGAGAGAAGCCATGGGCAGCAGCCAGAAGCTGGAAGTCACTGAAACCTGGAAGAGAAAAGCAGAAGACACCACGTGACAGAAAAGCCAAGGAACCCCAAAGATTGCTGGCCATACAGAAGATACCAACCCCAGGAGGAAGCAAGCCTTCTAGCCTCTGAAAACATGAACCAATAAATTCCTGTTGTTAAGCCAACCCATTGTATGGTATTTGTTTGGGCAGCTGGGAAACTAAAACAGTCAGTGGGACAGGTTATAATGCTCATAAATGGATCTAATTATGGATATGAATTTGTGCCTCATAAAGAAGTTATTACAACCTTCCTTACAGTTAGTTAACAGTATATATATATACACCTTCCTTACAGTTAGTTAACAGTATATATATATACACACACACATACATATATGTATGTATATGTGTATATATATATATATATATATATATACACATATACACTAGATCAAATTCACAGTTCATATCATATACCAAAATATATTCTAAATTGATTAAAAAATCTATTAATAAAATAACAACTGCTGCTGTTACTACTATGTATAAAGTATTTCTCCTGTGCCTGGGACTGTAACACTTTGTTTGAATATCTTAATGCTTACAGTAACCCTATGATAATACCCCATGTATTCTCTGCATATTATGGACGTGGAATCTGAAACTTGGAGAGGTTAGGTACCTGGCATAAAATCAGAGCTGTAAAATTAAACTCAAGCTCCTCTGATTTGAAATCAAATATAACAAATATGCATGAATAGATGGCAATTGGAAGATCCCAAGGAAGCGCAAATGAATAGGATGGAAATGTTTTTTCAGCAGTACTTTATGCTCCACACTGTAGCTGTCTTTTCCAGGAAACCTATAATCTTTAAAATTCCTGACTTCCCAAAAACAAACAAACTATGGACTTTTCACGTTATAACATGTATCACACTGTATCATAATTGCCTGTTATCTTCCTTTTGCCCTCCCCTCCGCCGAACACCAAATTTTAAGCTTTATGAGGACAAGAACTATGCTCATTTACTGAAGAAACTGTATGAAGTACTATCTTGTGTCCCTTCCCTCAAAATTCAAATCATTGAAAACCTAGCAGAAAGTTGAATAACTCATTATCAGTGCGTTGCGGGCACAGTTTCTTAGTACAACATTCAAGTCCCTTGATAATCTAGCTCTGTTACTTCTCAGCCTTATACTTTGCCTGCCCCTCATTTGTACTCTTGCCCTAGGAGTTCAGAATACTCCAGGGCTTTATATACGCTGTGTCCCTGGGCTGGAATTTCCTTCCCCTCCATTTCATTACTAATTCTTATCACTCCTTTGTGTATATTTCTATTCTAATAGAAAAAATTATTTTTCAATATTTTAATCAATGATATGCTACCTATGCTACCTTCTTTTCCCCAAACTGCCCTATGTAGATCCTTTTTGTCCTAATATGATAGACCAAAAGAACTGCAGAAGTTTTTTTTACTACCCTTTTATTCACTTTCTGGTGTAAGACTAGGCATCATTCAGGTGCTGTCTACTCTGCTTCCAGGCCCAAGATGGAATTTCTTCCACTAGTTCAATCCTTGACCTCCAACTGTGTAATCACTTTAGTGAGAACCAGGCTCCATGAGAGCAGCCCTTTCCCAAAGAAGTGGAAGTGCTCTGACTCGTTTATTACCCTTTTCTGGGACATAAATTAAGGCCCCATAGTGACAACCTGTTGTAACTCTCATACCTCATTTAGGTCACTGGGGGCAAATTACTCCCTATTCTGTAATATAGACAAAGATAGCAAATGGATACAATCTCTAAAAAGAGAGTTTTTGATTCTTTGGGTGTTACTTTTTCTCTTCATTTACCATCATCTATCTTCTGAGAAAAGAGCAACCAAATCTTGGCATAACTTGCTAAGGAACTATTATTAGCTGGTTACTAGCTCCTTCTGTTCCTAGAAGAAAAAAGAAATTATAATATGGTGATATCATTGTTGCAGGATTTTTCCCTAGGACCTCCCGTAATGCCAAGAAGCTAAAGGGCAATTGATTTAATGGACTTGCTTATTAGCATGATGGACAGACCTAAGCAACACTGGTCCACTTTGGAGATGCTGACCAAGCAATCTTGGAAAAGGCCCATTTTATGTTTATATACCCACCTGCCTTCCTGCCTTCTTGACAAGAGTTATAAAGTCCGTAGATTCCCCGATGCCTTTTGTAGTTGAGTTGAAGAGAACAGAATCTGAGTTTTGATGAAAGATTCAGAAACAGGACCTAAAATTGCAGTTAGAAGATATGGGATTCTTTGGTGTCCAAAGATGGAAGGGACTAAAGGAGAAGTTGGTCTTCCAAAACCAAAGATCCTTTAGATTCCCACTACCCTGAGAATCTGTACTTAAATATGTATATATACTTGTTCAAATCCTCTTGTCCCTTCCAAAGTTGTTTTCATTGCTCTCACGGACCTTATTAGGCTCTGTGGGTGTCTATAACATATAGCTTGTATTTTAGTGCAAAGGTTTAAAGGAAACCATTCACCCCAGGCTTAAACAAATTAAGAGGAACAGGTTGATCTTGATTGTAGTAATGTTCAAGTGGGTGTAAAATAAAACTTTATTATGAGACCATATTATAACATTTTTAAAATTCCAATCATTTTTTCATACCAGCAGTGAAAGATCACTTTGCAAATCCAAACTTTCCTGAAGATAGTAGTGCTGTTCTTTGTCCAGACAGCTAACCACTCATCTGCAGGATATAACTTTAGAATTCAGTAATGGTTTTACCATCTTCCTGCCTGCCACTGTGACTTCATCCTCATCCTAGATTGATTCAACTTGTGCAACAGAGAGTTGTTAAGAAAAGAAGAAAAGTTTTCAACAGAAGGTCAATCCATCTCAGGTCTCACAGTGTTTTCAGTCTCAGATCATAAACATGCTATCCTTAATATTGTTTGTTTCTGGAATTCTTTTTAAAGGGAAACATTAGGGAGAGCCTAGGAAAATATTTGACCTAACAGTGTTTGCAAAATACTGATTTTGATTAAGAATTTGAAGGGAATGGTATAAAGCCTAGCGAGGGCCTGTGTACCCAATTGAAGAACTGTGTTTGCCTGGATGTTGTTATCTGTCGCCTCAGTCTGTGAGATAGAGTTCACGTGCTAATTTACCTAATTTTTGTTGTATAGAGAAGATTCAAGGTCAGAGAGGAATTTCATCATCATTTATTTTCAATCAGACAAAAGTTACCAATGTTTCTATAAAAATAAGCTAGAATTCTTGGTTTCTAGTAAATTGCTGTGGCTCCATATTTCTCCATCTGTTTTGTGTGGTTTTTTTTCGCTTTTTAAAGTCATGTGCCCTTTTTTGATAAACTTAAAAAAAACTCACACTTTTTAATCTTTGAAATTTCAAAATAAATAAAATATGACTAAAAACAAATCAATGCCACACTAATTTTTTCTTTTTTCCTGAACCACCCCTCTTCCCACCCAGGAAGAATATGCCTCTCATCCCCCAGTACCGGTTAAAACATGTTCTACAAGTCTACTTCATGTGAAGGAATTATTCTCCCTTGTTACGATTTTCATTAAAGTGACTGAAGTGAAAATCACATGATTTAAGTAGCAAAAAGGATACGAAATTGTATGTATATCATAACAGTATAAATTATGTATACTAATAGAGAAGAAAAAAATGAAACAAAAATGGAAATAGTGGCAATATTAGAATGGTGTGATTGTAGGTATACTGTTCTCTTTCAAATTTGTACTTGGCATCATTTTTAAAATAAAAAGGTTGTTTTAAACTTTTTGTATAAATAGCAAGTTGTATGCCTAATAATTATCTGATAGTATATCAAGAATTTTTCAAAAGAGGTTAATCATTTTATTGTGATTATCCCAGAGGTCCTATTCCTAGATTTTAAATTTATATTTAAAAATAAATAAAAATGATGACCTCTAGTATATGTAGCTAATTTTTTTGACAATTTTTTGGAGCATTGTTTTTTCCATAAATCTTTATCATGACTAGGAATACTGCGGTATTGACTTTTTTCCTTTTCTGTTTTTAGGTGAATTATAGTCATGTTAACAAGTCTAGGCAAGCAAGAATAGATTTGACCAACAAAATGTATACCAGAAGTTCAAAGAGGCAGTGTTCAAAATACACTGACCATCTGCAAGCAGCATCCCTGTTGATACAGAGGAAAGACCTGCATTTATCTTTTCATCGAAACCATGTGCTGTATGTGCAGGAAGGAAATGAATGCTGGTCAGAGGTCAGAAGCAGGATGGATGAAGTTTGAAAGGGAATATTTACTGTGGGGTTTTCCTAAACCCCAGGCCTCAAGGGAGATATTATTTCTAGTTTAGAAGTAGACTTGGTGGAAACTTGGGCTGATCCAGACTGAAAGCATGGCAGATCTTTCATGTCATGGTACCAGTGGAGGACATAAACAAGGAACTGTGGCCAGGTATAGATCTCTCTGTGTGTTGGACCAAGAGATATGGTAATAAGAAATTTAGACTTTGACCAAATACTGGAGGAACAGGGACTTAATTGAGCACCCTGGAAACTGCAGTCTGAAGTGGGTCCCATGCACAGAAAACGTCTGGAAATCATGTCATGAGCTGAACAGTTAAAGGAGCTAATGATATTTAGTGTGAAGGAGAAAAAGGTTATTAAAAGGATCTGACAAATGCCTTCAAAATCCAAAGGGCAGTTGATAAAAGTGGAAGAAGCACGTTTTCTTTGGAACTTTGGATAACTGAACTAAGAACAATGTGTTTAGGTGGGAAGGCATATTGTTAGTATGACGTAAGGAAGATTGTTTTTTTTACACTTGGAGCTATCCTTTAATGTAGTGGGGTACAATTCTGGATGCATTCAAATAGGAATATTAGAGGGGGCTTTCCACACCTTGTAGTTAAACTAAAAGAAACCTCTAAGCCACCTTCCAAGTTTGTGTGCCAGAAGCCTCTGCTTCAGTTCCCCTCCACCAGGCTGGAAGTTTGATTTTGTAGCATCCCATCTCCCTGTACCTTTACATTGGTTTTTCAACTGAAGGGAGCAAAGATGTCTCCCTGCTTTCTGAGCTCAAGACACAGAAGCAGAATGCTGATTGTTATCCCTGCCTCTTCTATGTCACTTTCCCCTAAAAAGCCAGGCTCCCTTCCCATGCCCTCCTCCTTCCTTTACCTTGACCCCAAAGCACAAGTGCCTTTGTGTTTCTTAATATATTCTAAAAGGTTACCTATCCATACACTGGCTGTGAGGTTCATTGTGCCCCTTCATCTCTCTCTAGGGCATTCTTTCTACTCACATGTGCTCAAAACTAGTCTCTTGCAGCCATCAGTCAGGAACCTAAAATGGGATTGGGGTAGTGTGGGAGGGCTGTAATTCTCTTCTAAAATTAGGGTAGTGGAGGGTGGCCTAGGGTCAAGTTTCCATAAGTAACATCAAATTCTGGGTCTCCAGATTCTCTTTACCCTTCTGAAAGTAGATATGACAAAAGAGGTTATTTCAATATAGACTGATCTTCATCACATTACTGTATTAAAAAGACCTAAAAGTTATCATTAGAAATAAGTGTTTCCACACAAACATGCCTGGAAATGATTAAGTTCTGTGGCCAAAAATCTGATGTACCAGGATTTGTACATTTGAAGAACAAAAACTAGCAGAATTTCTATATTTTTGACGGCAATTAAATGGTATCCAGGTGAACAAAGAACACAATGCAGGTCATTTCTTGGAACATTTTGTAAATGTTTGGTACTGTGATATATATACTGGGTTGTTGCTGTTATTTTCCTAATGTCAATTCAGAATTTATCGTCCTTTATTGACTCCATGAATCTTTTCCCCTGCAGGAATAGGAGGCCTACAAGATTTTGTGCTGAAATCTGCAACCCTGTGTAGCTTGCCCTCCTGCCCACCTTTTATACCACTCAACTTTGAAGCCACCCCTATTGTGAGGGTTGCTGTTGAACCGAAACACCCAAGTAAGATGACCTTGTTTGTAAAAGCATGTGATATTCATTACACTTTTTAAATGCATGCATTTAAAACTTGATTCCTCACAATGTCTTTTGGGAGTATACTGTGAATTTTTGTATATGCATATAATAAAAGTTATTTTCCCTGTGATGAAGCCACATAGACCACCACCACCTCTCCAAAGGGAACCTAGCATTGTCCTAAGAGCCAGGCACGTTTAAGTACTTTTGCTCCAGGGAAGCCGTAATATCTTCAACAGTAGACCCAGGGTCATCTCTGCTTACCCAACAGACCTGGGCACAGGTCCTGGCACAGGAATATAGCTATTCAAAGGTCTGCTTCCAGGTTTCATTTATTACAACACTTGATTTTAATAGTTGGCATCACTAGAAAAGGCACCTCACAAAGACACATAGTCCAAATGGAAGAAATGCATCACTGGCTGCGTTTATTAAATCATAATGTCCATTTTAGAACCCCATTTACCAATTAAACAAAGATCTTGGTGAAAGGGAAATAGTGAATGATTATAATTCATGATGTCAGTGAGTTTTTTTTGCACTAATTAGAAGATTTCTTTTTCTATCTTTAACAAATTATTCATTTAGAGGTTTTTAAGCATGTTAGGCAAATCAGCTTCCACATTTTAAGAGGTTTTATAGATGAGGTGTTTATTTTGTTTTTGACAACAAAATGGTTAGCAACAGAAACATTTCAAACAACTAATTTAAAAATCTTATCTCCATGTTTCAAACTTACTTTGAAAAACAGTTTTTTTTCTTATTGAACGGTCACCTTTACCTTAAAGAGACAAATTTAAGTGTATTTATTGTTTTTAAATCTCTCCCAGGTTCCCAGACTGGTGAAAACCATTGTTTTTACTTTGTAATTTGACTAAGAGAGAGTTGTTAAAAAGCATTGCCATTTTTTAATGGTTCTCTTTGCTGCTCTCTTCAGTTTGTGGTCTCTTTGCAGGAATCCTTTTAAGCTAGGTTTCAAATTCTGTGAAGGTTAAGTTTGTTAACACTAGATAATATCTATAAATCCACCTAACTAGCCAAAGAAAATTACAATATGCTGAACACAAACCAACATAACCCCTGCATATAGTAGAATCCCATCTCTGTCTTCCCTGAGGATTCCATGCATTCCATATGTGGTTCCTGACCACCTGCCATACGAGGGTGCTAACGCCCATCAGTGATACAGTACGGACTCCATGCTGGCTGCCAGGCTTCAAAACCAGGTCCTACTACTTAGTAGCTTTGTGATCTTGAGCATAAGCTTTTCCATAGCTGTTACTTCATCTGTAAACTGAGATCAGTAATACCTGCCTTAGAGTTAATAACTTAATGAGTTCTTATCTGTAAAGTGCTTGTCTGGCACATTGTTAACACTGTGACATGTAGTTCTTAGAAAAACTTTATTTCCCACTTTTATCTAACAAAAAAAATAGATGTGGAAGTTCTAATATTTTCTTCCTGCACCCCAATTAATCAACTTTTGCGACCCATATTGAAGACCGCTGCCCCTTCAGAAAGCTCCTTTGATTTTGTTTATCATGTGGAAAACCAAGCATTTTAGGAATTGCTGAGTCTTTCCTTCAAACGTAGAAATAAAACAAGACTGCATAAAAATGCCTTCAGAGCCAAAGTCTGCTAGAACAGTAGTGAGAGATGTTCTCTGACTTGCCTGTGAATGAATGGTAGCAGCTGGGTATGTGGTAAAGGGTAAAAAAGCAGCTAACCCCAAGATGTAGATCAGATTCCCCATCCATAACCCTAACTCCCATGAACTGTAAGAAAAAATCAATTATATACCACAAGCACAGGCAGAATGGAATTCAAAAGGTGCTGAAAGCTTTCTTGGTCAAGTGGCTAGGTAGTGTGTTAGAGCTCTAACCCAAAGGACAGTTGTATTCTAAAACCCTCAATTGTAACAAGCAGTTTCACAAAAGACAGTTTCAAATATGAGACTCTAGTGTAGTTTCTTTTCATTGAATATCATAGTAAATGCTTCTTTGGCTTATATATTGATTTTTATGGGTACTGTTTGGGAAGGCATTCTGTTACATTTCTAGGTATATACGTAGGTACATTTAGTTGATTTAGGTGAATCCCCAAATATAATGGTACTTTTTGCTTGCTGAGTATTTGGAGAGGTGATGTAGATCAGCTTTGGATGTCTTGATGATAGGCTTGTGAGTACGTCATGTTACCTATCTGTACAAATAAATTACTAGAAGATAGTTTTTCGTCACATCTCTGCATTTTTTGGAAGGAAAAAATGAAACATTATTTTAAGAGTTTATTTCATTACACTTTCCCCTTCGGTGCCCATAGGCATTGTCTTAAGATTATATTAGTCCTTGAATTTTCAGTATTTCTTTTTGTTAACTTAGGTGAAATGCCTCAGCTTGTCAAAGGAATGAAGCTCTTAAACCAAGCAGATCCCTGCGTCCAGATTTTAATTCAAGAAACAGGAGAACATGTTTTAGTCACAGCAGGGGAAGTCCACCTTCAACGATGCCTGGATGACTTAAAAGAAAGGTTAGGAGATAATATGATAGAGATGAAGAAATGACAGTTTCAAAACCAATGGGATGTGTTAGTGTTTCCTAAACCAGTTGAATTTAGACTAAGGTTTATTTTTGGAGAAGAATGAAATGCCCTCACCTCGGACATGAATTGTTATTGGATCATAGATTTAACTTTTAAATCTATGACAAATGGCATTTAAATTCCTGCACTTGAATAATTTTGCATTTTTATCTTGTCATAAGATATTTTTATATATATATATATGTATGTATTTTACTCTAAGCATATACGTAAACATACATTATATCAGGACAACAAACAAAGTCATATTTTATAAATTTAGGCTGTGATTAAAAGAGACTTCTTTTGAGATGGTCCTCTATAATGTAAATTTTCTGGAAATCTATTTCTCTATGAAGATAAAATGTTAAGTGCTATAAAATGGGCATTACAGATCACTTTTTGTAAATAACATTTTTCTTTTATTCAAAAGGTAATGTATGTTTATTGCAGCAATTAGGAAAATACACAAGAATAAAAAGAATTGCTGAATCACCATGGGTAACTGCGATTACATTTGGGTTTATAAATCCCCAGTCTGTTCTATGCATACTCAGAAATGCATTCAGCTTTGATTATTTGGTTAAGATGAACTCTCGGAAGTATTATTGCATATCAAAGGGTATGCATATTTTTATATGATAATTTACACTTTAGCTAGCAAAATAAGTTTTTGAAAGTGCCTCTTTTCCAAAACCATTGCCAACCCTTATATTATCATTTTAAAAATATTTTAACAATCTGGAAGGGAAGTGAAAGGTGTTCATTGTTAATTTACATTTCTGTGCTTGCTAGTTGTGTTGAAGCATTTTTTTCATGTGTTTATTGGCCATTGTTTTTCTTCTTTGGTGGATTGCCCTGTAAAGGCCTTCCTTCCTTTTATTTTTAAATGTTCTGGGTCTATAGTAATCATAATAATTATAGCTAAAATAATTATAAATCATCAACATAATCATATACTAAATACTGAACACTAAATGCCTTTCACTGTGCTAAACATTATTAATTTATTATTCCACTTAATCCTTATAACAATCCAGTAAAATTTACAATCCTTATACAATCCAGTATAGCTGCTGCTACTACTAATACTGATAGAATAAGAATAGTTGCCGCTGCAGCACTAGCCATGTGGGATTTTATACAAACTCCTGCCAGTTTAGGAATGTCCTCATTTCTTTCTTGAGTTTCAAATGGTGTGGTGGCATTTTCCTTTTTAAATATTTTTATAGTCATAACTATAAGTCTACAAAATTGTGCCATCCATCTCCTTTACCTTTTTCACCATTTTCTTCGAATATCTGAAGTTTTCAATGCTAGCTAGAGAATAATGCTAATCATGTAAATAGAGGCATGATTTATTTTTAAATAATAACTAATAATTCTCAGAGGGTTCAAAAAACATTTATTGAAACATTATATATATTTGTTGTGTCTTTGAACTAAATTATTTTCTCCCTTTTCACTAAGCTTGCTACCAAATTAAAATCCATCTTCAATAACCTTACGTTTATCAGACCAATACTCCTCTTTAAAAATCATGCTTTTTGGTACTTATCCTTATATTTCAAGTAATATTCCCCCTTTAAACCTAAAAGTGATTTTGAGTTATATATTTCTATCTTTGTTTAGTCAGTTTTTCATTTTTAAATCATTGTTTTCATTGTGAGTACTTTTTAATATCAGGAGGAAAAAACTGTATAGTAAGAGAAATCACTTTTCTGTAAATGTGCTCTTAACATGGCATTAAAATATTTTTAATAAGTCAGTTCATTTTGGAAATGATTCTGTGTAAACCCTTCTGGAAAAATTCATAACCGCATCTAAAAATAATTTAAGCTTATGTTTAATGAGGATAATAAAAGCAATAACATATCCGCTTTTGAAAACATGTATACTGCTTTAATAAGGTATTTAATTAATTCAGAAGTTTTTGTTAACTTTTTTCTCTAGCGATTCCAATTTCTGGGAAAAAAAAATTTCTTTTACATTGTGGCCAGGTATGAGAGAGAAATAGCCTCAAGCTCAGTGTTCTGTCAGAGCTCAGAGATAACCTGGAGTCCAAGGAGGAAAGACCCTTCCTGTTGCACATTATGATAGTCAGCAGGGAAGTTGGCTGAAAGAAAGGTGGGAAGGGATAGTGGACAGACACATAGGGGACCGGACAAGGCAATATTTTAGGAATATGACATGTGTTAAGTGCTGTTTGGAAGCCTGAGAAAGCTGAATCAAGTGGTATTGGCAAAAAGCCATTGCATCTTCAAGTACCATTGGATCGCTTTCATTGTCATGCAGGATTGGGGCACTTAAATGAATTGAGTACTGGATAACTTTTCGTGGGTCAAGAAACATAAGAGAATATTACTAACGATTTGTGGCAATAAGTTTTAAAGGAAATGGACAAATTCATAGAAAAACCTGACCAAAGAAGAAATAGAAAACCTGTAACTATCAAAGGAATTCAAAATTGGAATAACACTAAAAATCAGTCAATGTAAATTTACCATATTAATAGAAAAAATGAGCACATCATCTCAGTAGATGAAGAAAAAGCATTTAATGAAATTTAACATCCATTTGTCATCAAAACTGCAAGCTAGGAATGCAAGAGAATTTCCTTAATCTGATAATAAGTGTCTTCAGAATAACTAAAGCAAACATGTACTTACTAGTGAAATTTTTGAAAAATTTCCTTTTGAAATCAGGAATAATATAAGGGTGTCCAATGTTACAACTTCTATTTAACATTGTGCTGGATGTCTTGGGCATTATTATAAGCAAGAATGAAAAATAAAAGATAAGAATTTGAAAAGAAAAAGTAAAACTGTGATCATTCACAAATGATATGATTTTATGTTAAAACCATAGGGTTCCATAGAAAATATTAGAATTAGTAAATTCAGCAAACTTGCTGGACTGAAGATCAATGTCCAAATTGCTATTGTATTTCTATATACCAGTAGTAAAGAGGAAATGAAAATTATTTTAAAGCTACCATTTACACTGACAAAATATGAAATGTCTGGTAATAAACATTTATTCATATTTTTCTGGGACATCTATGCAAAAAAAGCTATAAAACATAAATTGAGGTTTATACCAATTTATAAAATTTATACCAATTTGAAAAATGCATTACTAGAATGATGTCAGTTCTCCCCAACTGATCATAGATTCAAAGCAATCCCAGTTAAAATCCCATTAACTTTATGTGTATATGTGTATGGAACTTGACAAGTCAATCGCAAAATTCATATGGAAATGGCAAAGGACCAGTAATAGCCAAGAGACCTTTCAAGAAGTAGAGCAAGGTGGCAATTCTTGCTGTATAGGAATCCAGATTTATTTTAAAGTTACAGTAATTTAGACTATGTGATATTGGCATAAGGATAGACAAATAGATTAATGGAATAGAGAGGCAGAAATAGGTGACACTGCAGAACAATGAGGAAAGGACAGGACTTTTCAATAAATGGTGCTGGCAACATTGAATATTCATATGGGAAAAAAAATGAAACTTGACCTTGACCGCATGCCATACACAGACATTTATTCCTGCAGATTATAGATCGATATGTGGAAGGAAAGACCATGAAGTATCTAGAAGACAATATAGGAGAATATTTTCAAAACCCTAGGTATAAGGAGAGGATTCTTAAATAGGACATAAAAAACATTAATAGCAAAGTAAAAGACTGATCATCAAAACACACTAATAAGAAGGCAAGCCACAGAGTAGAAGAAGACATTTGCAGACAAGGGCTCATGTCCACAATATAAAGAATTCCTATAAACAAATAAGAAAAGCAGCAGTCCACTAGAAAATGGGAGAAAGACTTGCACAGGCACTTCACAAAAGAGAATTCTAAAGGCCAGTAAACTTGTGAAAAGATGTTCAACTTAGTAAAATTTATAAAATTTCAGCTACACTGGTGGGTATGTATAGTGTCTTATTTTTGTTTTAATTTGCATTTTATTAAAATGACAGTATCAAGTAGTGGCAAGGATGCACAGGAACAGGAATTCATCAGTACAACTAGTAGGACTATGAATTGGTACAACTGATTTGGAATATAGTGATGTTTAATTTCAAGTCTAAAAGCAGGCAAACTGAATTACAGTCTTTAGAGGCTACAAGGTATTTTTTTAAAAAAGGGAATTACGGTAAAAGTTGGGATAGTTACCTTCATGGGGTTGGGAGGAGACACGATGAGGACTTCTGTGGGTTGGCAATGTTCTAGTCTTGGGTGGTAGTTTACATGGGTATTTACTTTGTGATGTCATAGATGAGTAGAGTTTTGTTTTCTGCATGGTTTTATAAGACCATTTATTACATTTCACACTTATACTTACCCTAAGAATGCGTATAAAATGCCAGATTTTTTTTTTTTAACTCTCATGAAACAGAATCTGCCTTTTGGTTCAGAAGTTTCTTTTTCAACTTTTACACACATTTTCAGGAATGCATTAAGTACATGAGTGGGAGACAAGAAGACTACCTGTCATCTTCAGGCCAAAGTAACTGTCAGAATTCTTAGCATCCAGATCTCAAGGAAATTGCCCTGATATGGTCTGAGCCTGCTGCACTGCTTTGTAGGTGACAAGCATACACACACTTCCCCCTGGTAGAATGGCTTTAAATAATCTAAGTGATTACAGTAGAAAACCTCTTGAGAACCTCAAATAAAATAGCCCACTACCCCTTTCACTTTTTAATATAACTGGGTAAGAGAACAATGTCATAGTGTTTTACAGTCAGTTTTCTTAAATGCTCTAAGTATGTGAACATATTATCTCTAAATAATCATGATTTTTAAAAATATTTTCTTGTTCCTAAGATTAAGTGATTTTCTTTCCTTAAAATCAGAAATGGGTATTGAATTTTACTGAATGCCAATTTCACATTTTTAAAGTAGATTTCATACATTACTTTATTTCACATTTTTAATGTGTTTATTTTAACTGATTTCCTAATACAAATCAGTTTTTATACTCCTGTGATAAAAACTATTTAGTGTTATGGTGAATTATTCCTTTAATATGCTGTTTAATTAAATTTTTCAGTATAGCATAATGGTTGTTGATTCTAAAGTCAGACCTAGATTTGAATCCCAGCTTCTCCACTTACTAGCCATGTGACTTTGGGGAGTTACTTAATCTTTCTTACCTTGATTTTCTAATCTATAAAATGAGAATTGTAATAGTACCTACTAAAGAGGTAATACATGTAAAACGCTTAGTACAGTGCCTGGTAGATAATAAGCAGATAGTTTTTAAAAGTATATATACATATATATATATATTATTATTATTTTTTCACGGTTATTTTATCTTAGATTTTACATCCGAATTCGAAGGTAAGATTGGATTGCAGTTTTGTCTGTATGCTGTCTTTGTCAGGTTTGAATATCAAAATAATTTTAAATTAATACAAGTCAGGTAAACATCCATCTGTTCTATGTTCTAGAAAAGTACATATAGCATTGAAATTAGCTAATCCTTGAAAGTGAATGAAATCATGGCAAAACCAGAATCTTTCTTGGAAGTAATTTTTTCCCCCTCATCATCAATATTTATTGAGCATTTACAGTTTACTAGGCACAATAGAACATACAGAAAACATTGTCCCTGCTCTTGAGGAGCTTACATTCTAAAAGGAAAAATATATACCTCTTTCAAAATGGTGTAGGTGTTGTTTTCTGCAATGTACTGAGGAAATAGTCTGTAGGATGAGCTTTGGGTATAACTTAGCCTCGTCATTATTTAGAGAATAGAAGAAGAGAAAGGATTTAAAGGCAGATAGTGACACACCATTCAAAATAGGTAGGGCTTACAGGGAGATAAACACAATCTCATCAACTAAGGAGAAAATTGCTGCAGTAAATAGGATGAGGGAAATAGTCTGTGGGATTCAAGCAAAGGAAGTAAGGTAGTATCTTAGACATTGAATGGATCCAGAAAGATCATGCGGCCTTTATGGAAGTCATTTTTGTTAAATTTTTATTTTTTTCCACAGGCTATGGTCTATTCAAGTTTTATATCTCTTCTTAAATCAAGTTTCATAACATATTTTCAGAAAATCACCCATTTATTGAGTTCTCAAATTTATCAAAAAGCATAAAATCAGATAAACCAGATCCTTCCCCATACCCACGAAGTGTAGAAAATAGAAACAAATCCAGAATCCAATATAGGCATTTCCAGAAGTTTTACTTTCAGTATTCAGTTCCTTGATTAACATTCCCTGGGGACAAATATTGTTCCCAGATCCCAAAATTTCATGTAATATATATGTGTACCCATTCCCACACATACACTTCCATTGTACTTTGTTTCCATCCACATTACCAATAGCAGACATAGAGCAGACCAAAGCTTTAGTATTACCTGGGAATGAAGTAGACAGAAAATAGGGAAAAAGAAAAATTGCATGATTTCACCTTCATCAGAACCAATCCATTGCCAGTTTTCAGAATCCACCATCTGGGAACATATAACTCATTTGAGAAGAAAGTTCATGACTGTCAGAAACTAAACTTACAGCAGGTGGGGAAAGGGGCTCTCAGAACTTGGTGCCAGACTGAGGCTCAAGTTCTTTGATGTCCAATACAGAAGCCACACATTTAGCTGCTTAATTAAATTAATTAAAATGAAGTAAAATTAAAAATTCATTTCCTCCATTGCAATAGCCACCGTTCCAAGTGTTCAGTAGTTATAGTGCAGATAAAGGACATTTCCATCATTGCAGAAAGTTCTTTGGGAAGTCCTGCCCTAGATAAACTCCTAGATCTCTCAAGGCCTTGCCATGAGTCTGTTATCAAAGCCAAATACACTGTGAGGATTGTACTAGATGTCCTTAAGTTCTGTGATTCTGTTGTCTATTTAGAGTTATAGTCATTGGGTTTTTCTTCTCTCTATACTCTTAAATTGGCAAATATTTTAAAGTATCCATGTATCAATTCCTGTAAAAACATTTATTTTCCACTCAAAACATCCTTACCTATATAGATGGTTCATCTATTTTGAGAAGGAACACAACTGAAATCCTAGTTCTTGCAAAGAACTCCTTGAGGCTCTGTTCCTTTTAGAGGTAGTTGTTTCAATCTGATGTGAAAGCAAGTTTTGAATTTTGATATAATATAAATTACAGATCTTTCTTAGTAAATTATTTTTAATGTTTCTGTGGTTTTGCAAAATCTTCTTTGTGTGATATTTGTACATGGGAGCTTTATGCAATATTTATTGTAACCTGTTATTTTTCTTTGTGTATAGGTTTGCAAAGATTCAAATCAGTGTATCTGAACCCATTATTCCATTCAGAGAAACAATCACAAAACCTCCAAAAGTTGACATGGTCAATGAAGAAATAGGCAAACAACAAAAAGTTGCTGTTATACACCAAACAAAAGAAGATCAAAGCAAAATCCCTGAAGGAATCCAAGTTGACTCTGATGGGCTAATCACCATAACAACTCCCAATAAACTTGCCACGCTTAGCGTTCGAGCCATGCCCCTTCCAGAAGAAGTCACTCAGATTCTGGAAGAAAGTAGTGATTTGATTCGCTGTATGGAGCAGCTGACAACCTCTTTGAATGAGGGCAGAAGTACTCAAATGATTCATCAGAAGACCCAAGAGAGAATTTGTGAATTCAAAGGAAAACTAGAGCAACACCTGACAGGGAGAAAATGGAGGAATACTGTTGACCAAATCTGGTCATTTGGTCCAAGAAAATGTGGACCCAACATACTGATCAACAAAAGTGAAGATTTTCAGTACTCAGTTTGGTTAGGCCCAGCTGGCAAAGCTTCAAAAGAAGCCAGTAAATACCGAGATATAGGCAATAGCATCGTGAGTGGCTTCCAGCTCGCAACCCTCTCTGGCCCCATGTGTGAGGAGCCTCTTATGGGTGTCTGTTTTGTTCTGGAAAAATGGGACCTAAGTAAATTTGAAGAACAAGGAACAAGTGACAAACAGAATCAGGAACAAAGTAGTCTGGTCAAAGAGAGACAGAGGGAGGATGAAACCTGTTCTGCTGGAGATGAAAACCAAGAACCACAGGATGGCTACTCTGAGCCCTTTGAGAAGAGGACTACGAAAGGAGAAGCTTCACTCACAGACTGTTATGGACCCTTCTCAGGACAGCTGATTGCCACCATGAAAGAAGCATGTCGCTATGCCCTGCAAGTGAAACCTCAGCGCCTGATGGCAGCCATGTACACATGTGACATCATGGCCACTGGTGATGTTCTCGGTAAGGAAGGAAAGGTAAAGACAGTGAGAGACACCCTGATTAACAGTCAAGTCTTCTAGACCAGAAAATGTAAACTCATTTAATATCTTTTGCAGAAATGGCATCATCTTCTAATTTACTAAGGAACTAAGGTCATGAAAGCAAAGAGTTGTAAATGTTAAAATCTTGAGAGGGGTGGGGAAACCCTGCATAATGAAGATCTTTTCTTTTGCAGCAAATGCAAAGAATCTCTTCTGTAATGAAAGAGGTCTGGTAAATGAGGTAGGAACTGCCTCTTAAACAGATATATGTTACCATCCAAACCTGAGCAGGAGTTTTCCTCAAGTGAATAACATTATCAATCTAGGTAACCAGAGTTGTTCTGAAAATGATCAAAGAGTAAGGTGATATTCTTATATTCCTAACACAAAAGGGCTTTTGTGAATTCTAGGTCCCTTCTGAAGAAAAAAAATATGGGGTGAGGGGAGGGCTTATTTACTG